>NC_091821.1:132594211-132910211 GCF_038994185.2 Dermacentor albipictus
CTAAAGATGATGTCGGAATTCGCTAAGCTGCACCTAATATTTCATTTAATGCAGACAAAAATGATATATCATATGCCACCCTGAAATACACCACCAACTCCTGAATATGGTATTCGCAAAATCTTAACAGGCATTGTAACTTCACATAAGTTATAAATTCATACATCGCATTGGTCCGATTGAAATGCTCCAAGGGATGCAGTTTAGAGGGATGCGATATCAGTTTTCATCCGCACTAACGGATTTGTAAATTTCGTACTTCTTTTTCAAATTTGCCAATTTCCGATAATTCTTGTCAGTAATGCCATGGCCTTGATCAAAATTATTATTGCAGCGATCACTGTGATCTAACGTTCTCTCTTGAATGCAACAATTCTCCTTCATATCGGTTGAGCGATTTTCTCATAAAATCATTTATGCGTTTTACATGCATTTGAGCAGCCGGCATCGAAGAAGGGCCCGAGCTAAAGCTTCCTCTTATTGAATCACACTGTTCTTAGAAAACACAAGAAAAATAACGCTGACTATACCATAGAGAAAGAAATTTTAATTTCTTTCTCTATGATTATACCGCAGCCCGCGGCCGCAGTTGTGCACAAATAAACAGAAAAACAACAAAGAAAGGGAACCCAATGCAAGCTTTGCGGGAGCTGTTATCTCGGCCAGACATCTCACCCGTAATGTCGACGAACTGTCTGGCAAGGTGTCTAGAAAATCGTGGATTCATTGCAAGTCGAGCAAGTAGCAGGTTGTCTTCAAGATAACGCTGACACATAAGCGCGCTCGTTTCCAAGTGCCGTGGGGAAGCAACAGTCTCAGGGTGTGCTTCTTTTTATTGTGTTTTCTTTAGTTGTGCGTCATTGCATACGTCCCGGCGCGAATTTCAAATCTTTAAGGTTGATACGCCACGTGGTGGCGAAAAAAGAAACTAAACGCATGTCCAGAATTCCTGGGTATGTTTAGTCAGCGCGTCAACAACAGAAAGAAAAAAGAGAATAGCATTGAATGTCTTCTGCTCATTTTGACGCGCTGCTTGCTGCACCAGGCTCTGGCAGATGGTGTTGAGGCTTTCGCAACTTCCCACATGACCTACCGACACCATCCGCTTGGACTACGACGTAAATTGGACTCTCAATAGCACCAGACGCACGCCCCTTTCCTTGCTTGCTGGAACCTCTTATGTACCGGTGTGTTCGAATAGAGTAAATTACGGATAGAACAGAATGGGGATAATATAGAAAAACGACGTCGAAATACCAAATCGAATATCGAACATTTTCTCTTCATTTCTAAATAAGTTTTAAAAAATGTTGTATAGAGTCCATTCTGGCAAAAAGGATAGGGCTATTAACATTACTTTATAAATGCATGTAATGCCTACCGCTAATGGGCGCCTGCTTAATTGACGAGCTTGTAAATAAGAAACAACTGCTATTAGTCATTTGGTGCGCCATGAGAATGATAGTAATAAAACGATGGAAGAACACGTCAACAGGTGCGCTTGAGGGCTGCGTTCGCTGAAGGAAAGAAGTGAGCAGATGCCACACCGCAAATTGTTTTAAAGGGATGCAACTATGCTGACACTGGCCGAATAATAAATTTATTTGCCTAAATTTAGACAAGTTTGAAAGTTAGGCTGCAAAAAATGAGGAATTCGTGTTGAATGAAAAGTGTGGGCAGATGTTATTTGCCCCGTGTGCTCGCTCAAATACCGCAATGGCTATCGCCGCGGTTCTCCTATATACCGTAGCACCAATCGGAACAATCCTCACTCACATGGATCCTCTGCCTTCAGACTGCAAAAAGTATTCTTCTTTCTTACATTCGAACAGAAACGAATATTCGACCATTAAGAAGAGTACTTTCTCGATTCGAATACGAATGAAGTAGTAGCAAGGACTATTCGACTAGTATTGAATATTCCAATATTCGTACATGTTAAGCAGAGTGCCTGATCTACGGCCACGTTCGAACGGATACGACATGAACGTTGCTCTTTCTCTCTCTCTCTCCCTCTCGACACACACACACACACACACACACACACACACACACACACACACACACACACACACACACACACACACACACACACACACATGTCTATATATAATTAACTAATTAACTTCATAATGAATTATTTTGAGGCACGTATTGCAATTTCCGGATTGCACCGGGTGAGATCGCAAGACGAATCCATTTCATATGCATTTCTAGGACACCAGTCTCTATATATTACCTCCAAACGGTTGGGACGAAATAGATGAGCGTTGAGTTACTGCTGTCCGTCTATGCATAAGAGAGCAAATTCGTGACTTTCTCTTAATTAGTCGAATATGTGCTTCGATCTCTCTTGCAAGTAACGTCCGCCTCTCTGAACAATCCAGCTGAAGGGCTAAAATTTTGTTTGAGTCATCATCTGTATTTATCTTCGTTTCTGCAACAGGCAATTTTTAAATTTTTTTTTTAATTTGAAAATGATCATCCCATATATTTCTGCATGAGGCATCGCATTTCTGAAAGTTCACCTTCTAACACTTGACAGTGCCTATTAGCATTACCAAGTGATTTCTAAGAATTCATGTGGAGCTGGAGTTCTCTCAACGATTTATGCGATTACCGGGGCTTCCTCTCTATGTAGATCGCACATTACATTCCATGGACGCATCCACAAGTCGGGGCTCACATTGCTGCTAGAAGTAATTTCTTGAAGTGTAATTATCGTAATTCGAGTAATTCATTGAAGTGAATCACTGAGTCAACGAAGTCTGGCAATTTCTTTACAAAAACTCGCTCATTCACCGCTTTAGTTGATAACATTATCACAACGGTATTGAACTAACCCGCATCATTGTTTCGTGATACACGCCATAAATTACGTGGATGATATGCGACGCTCACTGCATCTCGTCTACTTTGTTTTCGCCTGATTTGAGGATCTGCACCGCTTTTTACCGCGTTCGTCAACCGCGTGAAGGCAGCACGTGCCCCGTGCTGAGATATTTTCGCGTTGTGCTTTGGTTCTCTCGTGCACGGACTGCTTTTCTTTCTATTTTTCACGGAATTGCAGCTCCCGCTCGTCTCAGGTTTCTTCTTTATTGTCGTTGCTCAGGACAGTCAAGAATTTGATCCACAATGTAACTTTTAGACGCCACATACGATCCCAAAAGCGTTGACTATCAGCTTCAGAAGCATGAACACCGAAAACGGCCAACAAAAGCCCCCCAATTTACACAACTCTAGAGGCTATCATTGTAATCCCTGTAGGAGAAAGTAGAGCAGTCATAGAAGCAAGTGGTGTTCGCAAGTAGGGAAAGAAGAAGAAGACTCTGTTGTGAAGAACGTTTGATCGCGGCTGAAGTCCCGAGTAGTTTCACGGCCGCTTTCATTGGGCTAGGCCGGGGATGCAGAGCCAGAGTATAGTAACGCAAGCAGCAACCTCCCGGTGGCCTTGTAGTAAGTAGTCAGGCACCAGATGGGCCTGCGTTACCATCACAATTTCTGCTGTCTCCTGCTCGGGTGCTGTGCCGATGGCTGCTCTGACAATGGCGACTATAAAGGCGCAGGTTGGGGCGCCATGGGATCTTTACGGAACGAGAACCTTCGCAACGGAGGCGCCTTGGCGGCTGGAGCGGACTGCTGGGGGGAGGCAACCCCACAGAAGGGGGAGCTCACTTCTATCTGCGGGGGCGTCCGCCATTGGGAGCGTGGCAGATCAGCGAGAAGCACCACCGGCCGAACCTACGTCAAGTGCAACCAAGAAGGGCACATGAGCAGAGATTGTCCCACTGCTGACTATGGAGGACGACGAGGATGCCTCAAGTGTGGCGAAGAAGGCCACATGAGTAGAGATTGAATGCAGACACGTGGGCGGAACACACCCATATGTGGGCCGCTACGCTTCGTGTGTGGCCAAATTAGGCATTTTGTGTGCATATTGTGCTATAATAGCTCGCTTATTTTAGGGAATTTCGAAATTTCTATATTATTGATGATGATGTCGATAAATATATTCTTATACCTGCCACTATCTTGTATTTCTTTTCCGTGTTCGCATTCGCAGTTTTAATATTTTCGTGCGTATATGTGCGCGCCATCCGTGCGACGTCAAATGGGTAATTTACACGGTATGGAACGCAATTGGGCCAAGTGAAAGTACATGCGGTCCAACAAGAAATCGTGCGCTTGTCAAGCGTCAAAGCTTCCAAGCGTCAAGCGTCAAAGCCCACAAATGCGAAGTTTCAGAGTTGGATGTATGTTGTTCACAAATTTATGGCTCGTCAAGAATGGGGCATTCGGCGTCATTAGCAACGCGAAAAAAAAAAGGTAATGAAAGAAGAAAATTTACGTCACTTTTTGTAGTCAATGGCACGATTAGTGCAGTGTACCTAATATGTCCCAGAACTCGACGTGATTAGGCTCTCCTCTAGGCCCTGGTAACTGCACATTCGCTTAGATGAGTGGTGGAACATCGAGATCAGCTGTTTAGCATCCTTCTACAGAGCACCGCTTCTTTCCGTCACGACAAAAGCATTCGTTGTTTGGTTCTGGGTGTATCTTCCCGAAGGACGATCATCCCGTCGGCCACCACAGCCGCACGATGGAAGCTAAATAGGACATTTGTGCAGTCTTCATAGCTCATTAGTTTTCACTGATCGCGTTGATGGAAATAGAGAGCGCACATAGTCTTGGAAGGCATAGTCCTAATAAAAAGCCGCCAATAATGGTCAAGTTTCTTTCGTTTAAGGGAAAGCAGTGTTATCAAGCGCAAAGAAATTAATAAGTTCAGATAATATATATATATATATATATATATATATATATATATATATATATATATATATATATATATATATATATATATATATATATATTTATAATAAGTGTGTCCTAGAAATGAGAGGAAGTAATAGGTGCGAAACGCGAAACCTGCTGTTGGTGCTTCTTCCGTAGCATTATCAAGGTACGGAGCTGTCTCTTCGTGTTTGCTACGGGCATGCCGTTGCTTTCAATCAACTTATTTGAGGGTGCTGGTTTATGGATGCGGGTAGGAGCGCAGTCACGTGGTATTCCTTTCATATTTCGTGAGGCTTGTTTGCAGTCGGAAAAAATTGCGCGGAATGATGAGTACGTCGCTGAAAACATAGCAGCTAGATGTCATTTGGGGGTGCCTACAGATGCCTCATTGACACTTTGATAATTAGGACAGTAGTTCCCGAATTAGATACTTAATTAAATATTGAATTAAATTTCAGGAACGAAAGAATTACTGGCGGCTACTCCACTGCGTTGGAAAGAATGTGCACAAGTTGTTCTTCGAGTAACGCAACTGCTCTTTTTTTTAAAGTCTTAGTGCATGATAGTTGTACCCTGCAGGTATACTTCACTCAGTAGCGGCAATGAAAACAAGCCGGAATCACTCGAAATCAGAATCAACAGCAGTCATGCGCAGGAGCGCTTATAGTCGGTCTCACAGAAGAATAAAGAAGATAGAAACAGAGAGAGGCTGCAGTTTCGCGAGAAAGGTGGTTGTTAAAAAAAATGAAATTATGGGGTTCTACGTGCCACAAGCACTTTCTGTTATGAGGCACGCCGTAGTGGACTCCGGAAATTTCGATCACCTGGGGTTCTTTAACGTGCACCTAAATCTATGTACATGGGTGTTTTCGCATTTCGCCCCCATCGAAATGCGGCCACCGTGGCTGGGACATCATCCCGCGACCTTGTGCTCAGCAGCCTAACACCATAGCCACTGAGCAATCATGGCGGGTGAAGGCGGTTGTAGTATTAATGGTAGTGCTAGTCTTCGAAATGACACGATATGTCTTGAAGTGCAAGAAATATATATGGGGTTCGGAAAGCTGGCCGCCTCCCCCCCCCCCCCCTCCCCCCTCGGAGAAATGAAAACTTTCCGCCTATGGCCCACGCCAAGGATAGTTGTTAGCTGTTGCATATGGCATTGCTCTTCAATTTCCGCTGAAGAATTCGTGTCATATTTGTGAAGCCTTTACACCTTCGTGCTGTCTGCGCGGGCTTACCACGCACACCATAGTGCTTTGTTCGTTTCGCAGCTGAGTGCCTGTGTGCGTGTGCATTGCGTACTCAATAGAATGCTTTCTTGACATATTATGCCGTGTATAGCAGTGCAATGCCTGCGTCGCATAGACTAAACCCGACCGTGCAGCCAGCGCCCATTTACTTTGGCCGGCGCTGCTCGCCTATATCGTGCGGCTTCTCTCTTCTGTAACATTAGAAAAAAAAATCTTAGATCGATAAGACTTTAGCTTCGTAGAATTCCAAGCAGGTCACTGAGATAACTTCGAATTGCGGGAACTGCAGCCGGAAGGGCAGTTCGTCTACGTACGCAGCGGAATTGCATCGGCAGTGCTGCAGCACAGTAAAATGCGCTTTTATTCACCCATGCATTTGGTGAGTTCGCTGTCTAGCTTCAGATTCTTGTTAACAAATTCGCATTAGTGTTCTTGAGGTGACCTTGGCGGCACTCATTCGGCGATGTCATGTGTGTTCATCGGTAGCAAAATGGAACAATTAATGTGAACAAAAAGTGAACCTGGAAAAGCCCTAATGGTGAAACAAGAAATGAAATTCGATTTCATATTTTCTGCCGATCCCAGCATAGTGCAGGATGTAGAAATGATGGGTAAAGTAAAATGCGGTGATCATAGGCTAGTGAGGGCTAGGATTCACCTCGATTTGAAGAGAGAAAGAGTAAAATTGGTTAAGAAGAAACAGGCCAACCTAGACGCAGTAAGGGTGAAAGCAGACCGATTCAGGTTGGAACTTGCAAACAAATATGCAGCCTTAGAACAGAGAGATCAAGATGACATAGAGGCAATGAATGAAACCGTAACTACGCTGGGCTCAGAGGCAGCAGTTGAAGTGGGAGGCAAGGCACCAAGGCAACCAGTAGGCAAGCTCTCCCAAGTAATAAAGGAACTAATAAAGCAACGACAAAGAATGAAAATGTCGAACTCAAGAAATAAGTAGAATTCGCGGAACTGTCAAAACTGATCAACAAGGTGAAAATAAGTGACATTCAAAATTATAACGCGAGAAACACCGAAACCGTAAAAAATGGCGTAGCCTAATATCAATGAAAAGCAACCTTGGCATAGGACAAACCAAGACGCATGCACTCAAAGATAAGCAGGCTAATATCATCAGCAATCTGGAAGATATAGCAGCGGAAGATTTCTATACTGATCTGTACAGTACCCAGAGGAGCGAGCATACCTCCATGAGAAACAGTAATGAACAGGATACAGAAACTCTTCCTATAATTAACCATAAGGTCAGAAGGGTACTGCAAGGATCCTGCAAGGAAGAGCGGCAGGACAAGATGGAATAACAGTCGATTTAATGAAAGATGGAGGAGACACAATGCTTGGAAAACTGGCAGCTCTGTATACGAAGTGTCTATCGACTGCAAGGATCCCAGAAAACTGGAAGAATACAAACACTATACTAATCCACATAAAGGGAGACGTTAAAGAATTGAAAAATTATAGGCCCATTAGGTAACTGCCAGTATTATACAAAATGTTTACCAAAATAATCTCCTATAGAAGAAGTGCAACACTGGACTTTAGTCAACCAAATAACATTCCGGCTTCAGGAAGGGATACTCTACAATAGATTACATCCATGTCATTAATAAGTTTATCGAGAAATCCGCAGAGTGCAATAAGCCTCTCTATATCGTTTTCATAGATTACGAAAAGGCATTTGATTCAGTAGAGATATCAGTAGTGATAGAGGCATTAGGTAATCAAGGAGTACAAGACGGTTACGTGAATACCTTGGAAAATATCTACAGAGGTTCCACAGCTACCTTAATTCTAAACAAGCAGGAAGATACCTATAAAGAAAGGGGTCAGACAGGGAGGCACAATCTTCCTAACGCTATTCACTGCGTGCTTGGATGAAGTATTCAAGCTATTAAACTGCGGAGGCTTAGTAGTAAGGATCGACGGCGAATATCTCGGCAACCTTCGATTTGACGATGACACTGTTCTATTCAGCAACACTGCAGACGAGTTGCAACAAATAATAGAGGACCTTAACAGAGAGAATGTAAGAGTGGGGTTGAAGATTAATATGGAGAAGACAAAGATAATCATGAATAGCCGGGCAATTAGGAGAACAAGAATTCGGGATCGCCAGTCAACCTCTAGAGTCGGTATAGGAGTACGTTTACCTAGGCCAATTAATCACAGGAAACCCTGATCATGAGAAGGAAACTCATCGATTACCATTATCATTGAAAAGGAAGGTGTGCAATCGGTGCATTTTACTAGTGGTGATATGTGGGGCAAAGGCTTGGAGACTGACAAAGAAGCTTGAGTACAAGTTAAGGACCGTGCAAACAGCGATGGAACGAAGATTTCTAGGCATAACGTTAAGAGACAGAAATAGACCGGCTACCAAACGTGTATAAACGATGTTCTAAATGACATCACGAGAATAAAATGGAGCTGGGCAGGTTATGTAATGCGCCGGTTAGATAACCTTTGGACCATAAGGGTTACAGAATGGGTACCAAGAGAAGGGAAACGCCGTAGAGGACGGCAGAAGACTCGGTGGAGCGATGAAATTAGGAAGTTCGCGGGCGCTAATTGGAATCGGTTGGCGCATGACAGGGGTAATTGGAGATCGCAGGGAGAAGCCTTCGTCCTGCAATGGACATAAAAGAGGCTGATGATGATGATGATGATGATGATGATGATGATGATGATGATGATGATGATGATGATGATGATGAGACCTAATTAAATTCGGTACAGTGAACCATGACGCAGTGGTTGACAAGAATTGTGCTGTCTACCACCGGCTATGTTTTAAAAATCCGTAAAACTAGACATTCGTAAACATACCCTATACTTACGGTCAACGCCGAATTCTGCCTGCTGCGATGCTGTGCACACATGCAAGAACACCGGATGTATTTCGAAGTGTTTTATTGCGCATTTCATCTTGCACTTGTGCTGCCAGATTTATCTTCACGCAAACCAACCACAAAATTCAGAACGCGAAGGCACGCATATAGAAAGCCAACGAAGCGGCTGTCGGCTGCCCCTGCGAGCCAAGCGCCATTTGCAGACTTGGAGACAGGGTGTTTACAATAGAGCACAGCTTCCACCTCGAGGCATCATTTGCTTTCGGAAATCGCTACATTCAAAATAGATTCACATGGGTCGCGATGAAAGCGATCCAGAACTAATTGTCCCCGGGATCAACCAAGAAGGGGGTTGGTGCTTTCATTAAAGAATGACTCCGGCGCAAAGAGACAATGTCAATAAACAGACATGCTTTAATTAAAACAATGCAATGTTTATTTCGGTCAAACAAAATTTCCGTCGTAACAAATTTCCGTCGTCAAACAAACAAGTGTGGTGCTTACTTTATTACATATAACATGTATCTATTCTTCAGTGTTTCCTGAAAAACAAAAAGCGTTCACGTTGTATGAGTAGCAATGCTGTGCATGCATGCGGTGTCCGCAAAGACCACCCTCGCAAACTTCGCCTACTACAATATATTGCTCCTCGCATGTTTTCGTGTTTTGGTCCGCCCTGTGTTCTCTGAATTCTGGTGGTGCCAGTTCGCCAATTGAGAAGTGCAATATTTTCGCTGGTGTTTGCGAGGTTGGTTTCATTACCGTCAACGCGTTCAGATAAAACTACTGAGTTGTGAAGACCGCACAAGCAGTGGCGTAGCTAGGTCGTCTGGCACCCGGGGCTCATAGGTATTCTGTCACCCCACTCCCCGGGTGTAGCCGGCGGAAAGAGGGGTGTCTTCAGACGTATATGACACCCCCCCCCCTCACTGGCCCCTTGCACCCGGGGCCCATGGCCCCCCGGCCCCCCCTGTTGCTACGCCACTGCACACTTGCTCAATTTAGCTTCCATCGTGCGGCTGTGGTGGCCGACGGGCCGGTCGCCCTTCGGGAAGATACACGCAGACCCAAACACCTAATGCATTCGTCGTGACGGAAAGGAGCGGTGCGTTGTTGTACATAGGATGCGATATAGAATGCGGCACCCACACGGTCGGTGTTTCGCTGCATCGCTTTCCCTGATGTACAGGTGATCTCTAGTTCAACCACTCATCTAAGCGGGTGTGCAGTTACCACTGCCTATAATGGGGAGCCTAATCGCGTCGAGGTGTGGGACTTAATAAATGTAGTGCATTGATCGCAGGCCTATATGGCGCTATTCACTACAGAAATTGATGTAATTTTTCCTTACATTTTACTTTTTTTTTGCGTTTTCACGACGCCGAATGCCCCATTCTTAACGAACCATAAATGTGCGAACACCACACATCCTTCTCGGAAACGGCGCACTTGTGGGCTTTGACACGCTTGACAAGCACACGATTTCTTGTTGGACCCCATGTACTTTCATTTGTTGCAATTGCGTTCCATGCAATGTAAATTACCCAATTGATGTCGCATGGAATGGCGCGAATACATATATATATATATATATATATATATATATATATATATATATATATATATATATATATATATATATATATATATATATATATATATATATATATATTTATATGCTGCACATATAATATACACAGGGAAATATTTAAACTACGAAAGCGAACGCGGAAAAAGCATACAAGACAGTGAAAGGCATAAGAATATATTTATCGACATCATCGTCAAAAAAGTAGCAATTTCGAAATTTCCTAAAATAAATGAGGTATTATAGCACAAAATGCACACAAGAAGCCTAATTTGGCCACACACGAAGCGTACAGCGGCCCGCATCTGGGTGTCCCACCGAAGTGTCTGCAGACCAATCTCTACTCATGTGGCCTTCTTCGCCACACTTGAGGCATCCTAGTCGTCCTCCATAGTCAGCAGTGGGACAATCCCGGCTCATGTGCCCTTCTTGGTTGCGCTTGACGTAGGTTCGGCCGTTGGTGCTTCTCGCTGATCTGCCGCGCTTCCAGTGGCCGACGCCCAAGCTGATGGAAGTGAGCTCCCCCTTCTGTGGGGTTGCCTCACCCCAGCGGTCCGCTCCAGCCGCCAAGGCGCCTCCGTTGCGAAGGTTCTCGTTCCAGGTAGATCCCATGGCGCCCCAACCTGCGCCTTTATAGTCGCCATTGTCAGAGCAGCCATCGGCACAGCACCCGAGCAGGAGACAGCAGAAATTGTGATGGTAACGCAGGCCCATCTGGTGCCTGACTACTTACTACAAGGCCACCGGGAGGTTGCTGCTTGCGTTACTATACTCTGGCTCTGCATCCCCGGCCTAGCCCAATGAAAGCGGCCGTGAAACTACTCGGGACTTCAGCCGCGATCAAACGTTCTTCACAACAGAGTCTTCTTCTTCTTTCCCTACTTGTGAACACCACTTGCTTCTATGACTGCTCTACTTTCTCCTACAGGGATTACAATTATAGCCTCTGGAGTTGTGTAAATGTGTGGGCTTTTGCTGGCCATTTTCTGTGTTCATGTTTCTGAAGCTGATAGTCAACGCTATTTGGATCGTATGTGGCGTCTAAAAGTTACATTGTGCATCAGATTCCTGACTGTCCTGAGCAACGACGAGGAAGAAAAAACCTGCGACGAGCGGGAGCTGCAATTGCGTGAAAAATAGGAAGTAAAGCAGTCCGTGCACGAGAGAACCAAAGCACAACGCGAAAATATCTCAGCACGGGGCACGTGCTGCCTTCACGCGGTTAACGAACGCGGCAAAAGGCGGTGCAGATCCTCAAATCAGGCGAAAACAAAGTGTACGAGATGCAGTCGGCGTCGCATATCATCCACCTAATTTATGGCGTGTATCATGAAACAAAGGTTCGCGTTAGTTCAATACCGTTGTGATGATGTTATCAACTAAAGGGGTGAATAAGCGAGTTTCTGTAAAGAAATTACCAGGCTTCGTTGACTCCCTGAATCACTTCAATAAATTACTGTAATTACTAGAATTACACTTCAAGAAATTACTTCTAGCAGCAATGTGAGCCACGACTTGTGGATGCGTCCATGGAATGTAATGTGCGATCTACATAGAGAGGAAGCCCTGGTTATCGCACAAATCGTTGAGGGAAGTCCAGCTCCACATGAATCCTTAGAAATCACTTGGTAATGCTAATAGGCACTGTCAATTGTTAGAAGGTGAACTTTCAGAAATGCGACGCCTCATACAGAAATATATGAGGTGATCATTTTCAAATTTTGCAAAATTTTTAGAAATTGCCTGTTGCAGAAACGAACATAAATATAGATGATGACTCAAGCATAATTCTAGCCCTTCAGCTGGATTATTCAGAGAGGTGGGCGTTGCTTGCAAGAGAGATCAAAGCACATACACAACTAATTAAGAAAACGTCACAAATTTACCCTCTTATGCATAGACGCACAACAGTAACTGAACGCTCATGTATTTCGTCCCAAACTTTTGGAGATAATATATAGAGACTGGTGTCCCTGGCATTCATATGAAATGGATGCGACTTGCGATCTCGCCGGGTACAATTAGGAAATTGCAATATGTGCCTCAAAGTTATTATTTATGAAGGTAATTAGTGGATTTAGTTAATTAGTTGAATATGTGTTTCGATTATCGTGCTAGTAACGTACCCCTTTTCGAATAATCCAACTCAAGGACAAGAATTGTGCTATCTACCACAGGAGATTTTTAAATATTCCGTAAACCAGACATTCGTAGAGCTACGCTACTTACGGTCGACGCTGAATTGCTGCGACACTATTGGCCTCGAGCTCCACGACTGGAAAAGCTGGCGCCACCGTCGGCGTGACGTGACAGGAGGGATCACGTGGACATAGCGGCCGCGTCGGCTGCTTCGGGAGTGCCGAAGCGAGCTGAAAACGAGAGTTTCAATTCCCTCGTACGCTGCGGTCCTCATTTAGTGGCGAAATTTTGCCGATTCGAGTGTCTCCTTTATAACGCTTGAAAGCACTACAATATGTAGTGGCTGCCTTTGAAGGCGCGCAACATGGTAGGCTACCAGTGGCGTAGCCAGAAATTTTGTTCGGGGGGGGCTATGCCACTGGCCCTATATATATATATATATATATATATATATATATATATATCATCAGCCTGGTCACGCCCACTGCAGGGCAAAGGCCTCTGCCATGTATATATATATATATATATATATATATATATATATATATATATATATATATATATATATATATATATATATATATATATACGTAGCTGCAGCTCAACCTCCTGCTTAAGAGGAAGCTTTAGCTCGGGTGCTCCTATTTAAGTGCATGTAGAAGGGGAATTCGTTTTTCCCTGCAACCACTTCACCAAATTTGAGGAGGTTTGTTGCATTTAAAAGAACAAGTTTAATTCTAGTGACTACTGGTTTTGAATTTTTCATTTAGGTGGTCAATTATTTATTAAAAATTGGCCAAATCGAAAATTTTCAGAAAACGAAACTATCAAGTTTAAAACTCCGTGACTCAAGAATGAAAAATGATATCACAATTCTGTGAATTGCATCTAATAGCACATCTACAGCAGACAAAATGGATATGTTACACATGAGTCTCAAAAAAATTCAGTATTGTGGAATTACGGCTTTTGCAGAACCCTTGTACACAACGTAACCAATTCACGTAAGATACAAATTGACATAGCAAACTTGTCCGCTTTTACTGTTATAGTAGATGCCGTTTACAGAACCACAATGTCTGTTCTTCATGCATAGCTATTCGTTTGTAAACGTCGTGCTTCTATTTTTTCAAACTTTCAAAATTTTCAAAATATTTAAGCAAAATTCAGGCCCTTAATCGAAGTTTTGTTTCGAACAGAACTAGAATTTAACTTTCTCTCTCAAATGCAACAAATTTCAATAAAAGCGATTAGCAGGATTATCTAAGAAAAGCGTTTCTGCGTTTTACAAGTATTTGAATAGGCCGTGTCGGATTGGGCCCGAGCTAAAGCTTCCTCTTAAACAAGTTGTCAAGGGATCAAATCCATGAATAATAACTGCATTGTCATTGCCAAAGATGCTGCAAACGAATTCTTGAAAGCTACGCACTGTAAGTACAAGTAAAAAATGTATTTTTTCATAAAGTATTATACTCGTATGTGCCAAAAATTGTGCCCAACATAACTGACGTCGATGCTTCCATGTTTTTTGTCTATTTATTAAGTAAAGAAAATATCACACGAACTTTAGAACTATATCAGTTCGAAACCAGGAAAGCAGTGCATGCCACTGATATGAAAAATTAAAAGGCAATGCACTGAACAAGTTGAGGACAAATATGTTAATGACACTTTGCAATTCAAGAACCGTGCTTACATTCTTGTATATATGCAATGGCCAGTGAAAAATCTCAATGACGCTGTAATTTGTTTTAATGTATTACGCAAAAGCAGCTGTCACCGGTCGTGTATCGTGAGTAATTGCACCGAAATCATAGTCGCAACAGAGAGCACGTATAAAAAGCAGGAATTCTGCATGATATATGAGGGTAAGTCAAATGAATGTGAGCCAACAACGGGGTACTTTATTTAAAAGTAGTCTTCATGAGAATTTAGACATTTGTCCCATTGACTAACGAGTCGCGTGATTCCCGTCTTATAAAACTCCTTGGGTTGCTGCTTCAAAAAGTCTGTATCTGGTTCCCTTGAGCTGTTTTTTCGGTTGCCCCAAAATGTAGAAGTCGCAAGGTGACAGGTCTGAGCTGTATGGCAGATGTTGCAGCGTTTCCCACTTGAACTTTGCCAGTTTTGTATTAACCACATAAGCAACGTGGGGACAGGCATTGTCGTGGAACAAGATGACCCCATTCGTCAATTTTCCACGTTGTTCGTTCTTAATTGCGACACCCTGCCGTTCTGGCGTTTCACAATATCGGAAACAATTGATAGCCTCTCAAGATTTAGCAAATTCTATCAGTAATGGACCCTGACGGCCGAAAGAAAAGTCAACAACACCTTTCCAGCGGAAATGATGGCCTTTGCGTTCTTTGGGCGTGGTAAATTCGAATGTTTCCACTGTAAGCTTTGCCGTCGTGTTTCAGGCTCGTAGTAGTGGCACCAAGGTTCGTCCCCGATCACAGTTGCAAACAAGAAGTCGTCATGCTCATTGTGATACCCGATCAGATGAGTCAAGGCAGCGTGAAACTTTTCCGTCTTCTCGCGATGGATCAAAATCTTGGGGATCCATTGCGCATCAAAGAGCCGATAACCGAGAAGCTCATGAATTATGGCGTGAACCGAACCGTGACTGATGTTCAGACGGTCTGACAGTTCATCGATGCTTATCCTCTGTTCTTGTTTCATCAGCTCATGAACCTTTGAAATTGTGTGGGGGGTGATTGCACGATGGTTTTGGCCCGGTCTTGGAATGTCTTTACAACGTCCTTTAAACCGTTTACTCCAACACTTCACAGTGGTCAATTAAATGCCGTGTTCGACGTAAAAGGCAGCCATACGGCGATTAATTTCTGTTTTGGAAACACCTTTAGCTGTCAAAAACTTCGTGACACCGAGCTGTTCAACTTTTGAAGTGTCCATTATGTGACGCAACCATATTCAACCCAGTGTATGAGAGCATTAAAGAATATTTATCTTCACACCTGCGTGTCACTTTTGCAAATGAGGCATGCCGTTCTCCTACGCGGATGCCTCGCAGATAATGAACCGAACCATTATTGCGCGGTTAGGGCAGGCGCACTTTCATTTGACTCGCCCTCGTACATTAGAAATGCAAAGATACAATGGGATATACAAATGCGAAAATACGGCTTGATAAAGGACGAAAAAGTGTCACTGGAAACAAAGTTCACTGCATGTATACACAAAACCTCGAAACAAGATATTTAAGTATGCATTCTAGACATTCTAGACAAAATCCGGAGTGATTTCCGGCGCCGGGGGTCGCTTTGGTCGGCGGTGCATGGACAGCGCGAAAAAATTTCGGGGGGGGGGGGGCTGAAGCCCCATAAGCCCCCCCCCCCCCTGGCTACGCCCCTGTAGGCTACTGCTCGGTGCCGCAATGCCGGAGTCAGCCTTATTCACACGTAGCCGCAGGACAAGCTGCGTGAAGCTTGGCTCGCGAAACATAAAACCGGCAAACATCGGCTACAACTCGGGTATGCAGCAAGCACAGACGCGAAGAAGATTTCTGCTACGGCGCCAGGTTTGCGATCTTAGGAAAACGCGCACTGAGACGCTCGCCCGAGTCCGCTGCCCGACTAATGTCATGACGGTTTGGTCTATGAACATGTCGATGCTGTAGATACTGGCAAGTTCACTGGAGTGGAAAGGGAGTGGTAAGAAGCACATTATAAAAAGTATGACATATGGCCATGTTAACGTTATGAATTAATGCACTGGATTACAAAAAAGGAGTAGCGGGAAATCGCACGCTGAGAACACCGATAAACATGCAGTGCGACGCAACTCGAGAAATAATATTGAATAAAAGGAACGTCCAAGAATTTAGAAGAAAAAAAAAGATTGAATCGTCGCAACGGCACATCACAGTCGCCGTAGGCGTCGAAGTCTCTAAAATGAAAGTATTTTTGAATGGCTCTGACAGCGCCCACGCAACATTGGTTCCTTGTATACTGTCAAATGCTCATATTCTGCGGCCTAAAGCTCATGGCACGGTGCGAAAACGCGCACGCGGCGAAAGCGAAAAGTGCGCGGACAAGCATGCAGACGCGCAGTCCGTCGCTGTGAATCTGTGCGATCGCTGCATTGAGGCTTCATTCTATTACGCTCCATTCAGTTATACAAGCACTATGAGGACATATTTCACACAGTTTGCCCTCAGCGTTTACCTACCTTTCACGCAAGAAGCCAGTTCGGGAGACTCCATCGCGGCGACCGCGCGCAGTGACGTTCACTGTACGTTTTCGGTAAAGAGATAGCGTCTGTAAACGTTTGTGTGCTTTCAGTTTACCCAAGATTATTATTTAGGCAGTAAAAAACTTCTCTCGTTTCGAAAGTACTTACAGAAATGTGCTGGAGAGCTCGCGTGGGGTGTTTTCAATGAGCGCTGAGAGTGAAACCTATGAGGAGCGCGCCGCGTGATCCCTCACACTACGCCAGCGAGGCGCTTCCGACAGAGAGCGACTCCTAACTCCCCGCCGCCAATACATAGATGCACCCACACCGGCTCTATTTCGAAGATTTAAGCATGGGATACGTTTTATATATATATATATATATATATATATATATATATATATATATATATATATATATATATATATATATATATATATATATATATATATATATATAATGTGTGTGTGTGTTGATAGGGACAAAGAGAGAGAAAGAGCAACGTTCATGTCGTATCCGTTCGAACGTGGTCGTAGATCGGGCACTCTGCTTACCATGTACGAATATTGGAATATTCAATACTAGTCGAATAGTCCTTGCTACTACTTCATTCGTATTCGAGTTGGGAAATCACTCTTCTTAATTGTCGAATATTCGTTTCTGTTCGAATGTAAGAAATAAGAATACTTTTTGCAGTCTGAAGGCAGAGGATCCATGTGAGTGAGGATTGTTCCGATTGGTGCTACGGTATATAGGAGAACCGTGGCGATAGCCACTGCGGTATTTCAGCTAACACACGGGGCACATAACATCTGCCCACACTTTTCATTCAACACGAATGCCTCACTTCTTGCAGCCTAATTTTCAAACTTGTATAAATTTGATGATGTGATAACTTTATTTGGAATCCGGCGATTGGGAGGCCCGGGCCTGGGGCCGCCTAGATGGCCACTGGGAGCTGCTGCTCCCGTGCGGCTTCCTTGGCTCGCTGGACGGCCCAAAGTTGGTCTTGGAGTTCTGAGCTGTATAAATTGTATAAATTTATACTGTATAAGTATAATATAAATAATATATAATATATAATATATAATATAATAATATATATAATATAATATAAATAAATATATGTATAAACTTGTATAAATTTAAGTAAATAAATTTATTATTCGGCAAATACCAGCATAGTTGCATACCTTTAAAACAATATGCGGTGTGGCATCTGCTTACTTCTTTCGTTCAGCGGACGCAGCACTCACGCGCACCTATTGACGTGTTCTTCCATTGTTTTATTACTATCATTGTCATCGCGCACCAAATGACTAATAGCAGTTGTTTCTTATTTACAAGCTCGTCAATCAAGCAGGCGCCCATTAGCGGTAGGCATTACATGCATTTATAAAGTAATGTTAATAGCCCTATCCTTTTTGCCAAAATGGACTCTATACAACATTTTTTAAAGCTTATTTAGAAATGAAGAGAAAATGTTCGATATTCGATTTGGTATTTCGACGTCGTTTTTCTATAGTATCCCAATTCTGTTCGATCCGTAATTTACTCTATTCCACCACATCGGTACATAAGAGGTTCCAGCAAGCAAGGAAAGGGGCGTGCGTCTGGTGCTATTGAGAGTCCAATTTACGTCGTAGTCCAAGCGGATGGCGTCGGTAGATCATGTGAAAAGTTGCAACAGCCGGAACACCATCTGCCAGAGCCTGGTGCAGCAAGCAGCGCGTCGAAATGAGCAGAAGATATTCAATGCTATTTTCTTTTTTCTTTCTGTTGTTGACGCGCTGACTAAATAATTTTTCCACATACGTTTACATTTAACAATCTCCAGATCCTTTCTCCTGCATTCTAACAACATATCCTGCATAGTGCCTCATGACTGCTGTCATACCCGATTAAAACCAGTTTTTTTTTTGCATGTCTGGCCCAAAACGCTGGTTATATCGATATTTGAGGCACATTGACACAGTCATTGAATGCGGCAGTTTTGAAACGCACTTGGCGATCTGGCGTACACTTTCTCCACACCTGACATTAAACCGGAAACTTCGTTAAGTCAGGCCAAACGGCCTATGGCAACTTCCTCGCCTAAGACAGATTTAACAACCGTCGCAGCCTCTACATTGTGCGATGACCAGCGTCAGGGTAAATGGTGGGCATTCACTCCTCGACTGGAAGCAGCATGGCCTGTTTTCTTTGCATCCTGTCCTCAGGGCGGCAATGGAGGTACCTTGGAGAACGCTTTCTTCACTTTCGCGTTTCTTCGTGGATATATTTCTACAGAAATCATTACAAAGCTCGCGAAAAACTGTTGAAACCACAACCAGAGGCTAAGTGTGGGTACGATTTCGAAGATGCATTACATGCAAAGAGGAAAAAAGAAAGAAAAAGGAAGAAAAGACTTGTCGCACACATGTAAAAATCATGTAGCTATGTCAAGTGACATAAGAAAAAATAATAAAAAACTCAATTTATACAATCTTCAACAATTATTGGTTGCATTCGACAAAATTAGAATGACATGGCATCTTTACTGCACGTTTCTGGAAACATGTTGCCATTGGAACACGTTGTCATGGGTTAAGTGCTGACTCAGTACGAAACGTGGGTACGCAAGAAAGCAAAGCAGATCACAAAAAAAATGCGTGAATCAATGTGATCCCGTGTTTGAAGCATGCCGCTTTAACAAACAGCAGCTCTGTTTATAAGGGATATAAACGTATTCTCGAAAGTTGCCATGAGTGTTTTCAGACAAAACCGCCTTTATTCTTTATTCTTAAAATCTTTATTTCACAACCTGCGTCGTTTTTCGGTGTCATCTGGCCGCGACTACATAATCCGCAAATTATATTTGTGCAAAAATTACTTGACTCTTTGGGTGTGCGCATATGCGATGTTCTTCCTATTACCGACAGAGCTGTTGCCACGGATATTCAATTTGATGACATCTTTCCTAATAATGCAAAATTACTTCCACACCATATTCTAGACGGTATATTGCAAGATCATCTGAAAAACCTTCAAACAAACGTTGTAATTGCTACAGATGCTTCACAATGTGAAGAAAAGTCAGGTGTAGGAATTTTTTCCCCGATTCTCGATTGGACATTTTCTCTTCGGCTGCCAGATTTCATACCGATTTTTTTAGCCGAATTCATGGCCGTGGTGCTGGCATTACGCAAATTAGGACCATCAATTACGTCAGCCGTGATAGTCACTGATTCTTTATCACTGTGCTCATCCCTTACTGCTTCTAGTGATTCTCGCGTGATGAGGACATTTCAATCATTGGTACCTGCTTACTTGAGAAGCATGCGTTTGATTTGGGTGCCTGGCCATAAAGGACTAATCATTAATGAAATTGCAGACTCTCTAGCCAAGGCATCGATAAGTGGCCCGATTCTTCCTTGCTGCCCTTTGACTGCTTATGTTACTGCAGCTAGATTTCGCAGGAGTGTCATTATACAGTCAGTATCAGGCTCCGCAATTACTAACTCTGCGGATTACGGACATCCCCTGCACCCTTGGAACAGAGATTTTTGCCGAACACGGAAAATTGAAGTGTCTATCACGAAGCTGCGCTGCCGTATACCTGCATTGAACTTCTACCTCCACAGGTCTGGTCTGGTCCCCTCACCATTATGCTCATTCTGTGGCGAAGCGGAGACAATCGACCATTTCTTGTTGTCTTGCAGACGTTTTTCTATTATAAGAAAACGACTACTCGAAATCCCGCTTCGCTCTATTGGTCTAACTTTATCAGTGCCTGTGATCCTGTCTTTTGGAGCCTCCATTGTTGGGTTCAGCAACAGAAATGTTTGCTTGGCGATCCAAAATTACCTCATTGAAACCAATCGATTTCCATGTTAGATTGATCGTTCTCCCTCCCAACCATAGCTTTTTTTATTTCTTATCTTTTATTGATTATTATTGTTATTATTATTATTATCTTATACCCGGTTTTCATCTGATTATTTCCTTTTTTCTCCAAACACAAAACGTTTACTTTTAAACTCACACGCCCAAATTGTTAACTCCCTTGTTATCATTATTATTTTTAGGCACCTAATTAAACCGCCCGATTCTTGGCCAATCCCCCACTGTGGGTATGTGCCACGGCCACTAAGGGCAACAACAACAACAACAAAAACAACGTTTGATCGCGGCTGAAGCCCCGAGTAATTTCACGGCCGCTTTCTTTGGGCTAGGCTGTGGACGCGAAGCCAAAGCGGTAATGAAGTAGCAACCTCCAGGCGCCCTTGTGGTAAGTACTCAGACAACAGATGGGCCTGCGTTATCATCACAATTTCTGCTGTCTCATGCTCGAGTGCTGTGGGTATGGCTGCTCTGACAAAGGCGTCTCTAAAGGCGCAGGTTGGGGCGCCCATGGGATCTTAGTGGAAAATAACCTTCGCAACGGAGGCGCCTTGGCGGCTGGAGTGGACCGCTGGGTGGAGGCAACCCCACAGAAGGGGGAGCTCACTTCCATCAGCGTGGGCGTCGGCCACTGGGAGCGTGGCAGATCAGCGAGAAGCACCACCGGCCGAACCTACGGCAAGTGCAACCAAGAAGGGCACATGAGCAGGGATTGTGCCACTGCTGAGTATGGAGGACGACGAGGATGCCTCAAGTGTGGCGAAGAAGGCCACATGAGTAGAGATTGGTCTGTAGACACTTCGGTGGGGCACACCCAGATGCGGGCCGCTAAGCTTCGTGTGTGGCCAAATTAGGTGTCGTGTGTGCATTTTGTGCTATTATAGCTCGTTTATTTTAGGAAATTTTGAAATTGCCACTTTTTTGACGATGATTTCGATAAATATATTCGTATACCTTCCACTATCTTGCATTGTTTTTCCATGTTCGCTTTCATAGGTTTAATATTTCCAAATGTATATGTGCAGCATATATATATATATATATATATATATATATATATATATATATATATATATATATATATATATATATATATATATATATGTATATAAGTTACCCGCCATGGTTGCTCAGTGGCTATGGTGTTGGGCTGCTGAGCACGAGGCCGCGGGATCGAATCCCGGCCACGGCGGCCGCATTTCGATGGGGGCGAAATGCGAAAACACCCGTGTGCTTAGATTTAGGTGCACGTTAAAGAACCCCAGGTGGTCAAAAATTTCCGGAGTCCTCCACTACGGCGTGCCTCATAATCAGAAAGTGGTTTTGGCACGTAAAACCCCAAATATTATTATTATTATTATTATATATATATATAAGTTCGCGCCGTTTCATGCGACATGATATGGGTAATTTACATTGCATGGAACGCAATTGTACAAATGAAAGTACATGGTGTCCAAGAAGAAATCGTACGCTTGTCAAGCATCAAAGCCCATAAGTGCGTAGCTTGCGATAAGGACGTGTGGTGTTCGCACATTTATGGCTCGTTAAGTATAGGGCATTCGGCATCGTGAGACCGCAAAAAAAAAGTAAGACGTAAGGAAAAATTACATCACTTTCTGTTGTGAATAGCGCCATATAGGCCTGCGATCAATGCAGTGCATTTATTATGTCCCACACCTGGACGTGATTAGGCTCTCCACTAGGCAGTGGTAACATCACACCCGCGTAGATGAGCGGTTCAACTAGAGATCACCTGTATAGCAGGGAAAGTGATGCAACTGGCACCACCAGAATTCAGAGAACACAGGGCGGACCAAAACACGAAAACATGCGAGGAGCCATATATTGTAGCAGACGAAGTTGGCGAGGGCGCCTTTCGGACATTACATGCATGCACAGCATTTCTACTCATACAACGTGAACGTTTTTTTTCCCAGGAAACACTGTAGAATAGATACATCTTATACCTAATAAAGTAAGCACCTCTCTTAAGAAAATTTGTTACGGCCCAAATTTTGTTTGACCGAAATAAACATTGCATTGTTTTAATTAAAGCATGTCTGTTTATTGACATTGTCTCTTTGCACCGGAGTCATGCTTTAACGAAAGCACCAGCCACCCTCCTCGTTGATGCCGGGGACAATTAGTTCTGGACCGCTTTCTTCGCGACCCATGTGAATCTATTTTGAATGTTGCGATTGCACAGAAGCAAATGATGCCTCGAGGTAGTAGCTGTGCTCTATTGTAAACACCCTGTCCCCAAGTCTGCAAATGGCGCTTGGCTCGCAGGGGCAGCCGACAGCCGCTTCGTTGCCTTTCTATATGCGTGCCTTCGCGTTCTGAATTTTGTGGTTGGTTTGCGTGAAGATAAATCTGGCAGCACAAGTGCAAGATGAAATGCGCAATAAAACACTTCGAAATACAGCCGGTGTTCTTGCATGTGTGTACAGCATCGCAGCAGGCAGAATTCGGCGTAGACCGTAAATAGTGTTTGTTTACGAACGTCTAGTTTTACGGATTTTTAAACGTAGCCGGTGGTAGACAGCACAATTCTTCAGCTAATGTTGGATTATTTGAAAAGGCGGACATTTATCCCTGTGAAAGAGCTCAGCTCCACCGAAGTAGTAAACGCGCTTTTGACAGTGTTTGCACGAGTTGGGTTTTCAGCTGAAATTCATGCAGATCAAGGGTCAGTATTCACGAGCGCACTGACTTCCACATTCTTGCAGAAGTGCGGGGTAAAGTTATTGCACAGTTCTGTCTATCGCCCTCAGTCAAACAGTGTAGAGAGGTGGCATACGGTGCTTAAGCGAGTTTTGCGTGCGCTCTGTTACGAGCACAAGGAGAACTGGGAGAACTGTCTGCCGGCAACTTTGTTTGCTTTGCGCACGGTTCCACATGAAGCGACAGCGTTCTCACCAGCAGAACTAGTGTATGGGAGGACACTCCGTTCTCCACTGAGAATCTTGAGAGATGTGGGAGGAAAGAGGGGAGAGTCCAACAGTGGTTGAATACGTGCTAAATTTGTTGGAATGGCTAAGCGCAACCCAAGAACTAGACGGAAAGAACATGGGAGTAGCTCGAAAGAACACCATATACTATTACGACAAGAATGCGAGACTTAGTATGTTTGACGCCGGAGACCAGGTAATGATCCTCAAACCTTCAAGAAAGAACAAGCTTGAAGTTCACTGGGACGGGCCCGTTAAAGTGTTGCACAAACTTTCAGATACTAACTATGCTCTGAAAATGCCCGGTCGCAGGAAGGAAGTGAAGATATATCACTGTAATTTGATGAAGCCGTATGTAGAGCGGAGCGGAGTCGTTAACTATACCATCAAAGAGCAGGATGGCACTAGTACCAAATTTAAGGAGTATAGGGCGACCTCCAACTCTGAAATCGGCCTAGAAGAAGTAGTAGAACGCTCGGTAAGCTCGCACGCTCTTAAGACCCGAGCAGCTAGATGAGCTAAAAGGGGTGTTAGGGGAATATATCGACAGGTTCAGCGATCGGCCAGGTAGAACCGAACTAATAACGCATGAAATAGAGCTGACATCAACCGAACCAAGAAGATCAAAGCCTGCAGGGTGTCTCCAAGACAGAGAGAGATTATGGAGGCAGAGATACAGCGCATGCTAGAGTTGGGAGTTATTGAGCCCCCTGAGAGTGACTACACGTCACCGCTAATACTCGTAGAAACCCCTAACAAGGACCCTCGTCCGTGTGTTGACTATAGGAAGTTAAATGACATCACTAGGGATCAGCTGTACCCGATACCCAACATTGAGGAACGAATTGAAAGAGTTAGCGCTGCTAAATACATTTCAACTATAGATCTCGTGCGGGGGTACTGGCAAGTTCCCCTTTCAGAAAGTGCCAGCCGCTATGCCGCATTCATCTCACCTGTAGGCACTTTTCGCCCTCTCGCACTCAGCTTCGGGCTGAAGAACACGCCGTTTAGCTTCTCTAAGTTAATGGATTTTTTCCTAAAAGACTTGCAGGAGTTTGCCTTGCCATATCTGGATGATGTAGCAATATTTTCGGACAGCTGGGAACAACACGTATCGCACCTCAAACAGGTGTTCTCACGGTTGAGGGAAGCCGACTTAACGATGAAAGCGGAAAAGTGTAGATTTTGTTGTTCACAGGTTACTTACCTGGGCCATGTTGTCGGCCAAGGCACGAGAGGGCCGGCCGAGCTGAAAATAGCTACGATTGGAGAATTTTCTCAGCCGCGCACGAAAACAGACCTTCGTTCGATTTGGGACTTGTGCGGTACTATCAACGGTACATTCCAAATTTTTTGCAAATGGCAAGTACATTAACGGACGCCCTCCGAAAGGGAGCACCGAGTAGCGTACACTGGGATAAGGACAAAGAGAACGCTTTCCAAAGTTTGAAAATGCTATTGGTTTCTCGTCCTGTGCTTCGCGCGCCAGACTACACGAAGAAATTCATAGCTCAATGCGACGCAAGCGACAGAGGTATGGGCGTGGTACTTAGTCAGGTCGGTGAGGATAACGAAAAGCATCCTATCCTCTATGCCAGCCGTAAACTAAATGTAAGACAGGAAGCCTACAGCGCTTCAGAGAAGGAATGCGCTTGTTTATTTTGGACCGCCCAGAAGTTGTCGTGTTACTTGTACGGAGCGAAGTTCATCTTCGAGACCGACCACTGTCCTCTGACGTGGTTCAATCAAATGTCACACAAAAATGGCCGCTTGCTCCGATGGAGCCTCACTCTCCAAGAGTACAACTTCTGCGTTAGATATAAGAAGGGAAAGTTGCATAGCAATGCGGATGGATTGAGCAGGCTAATTTGAATTCTGCATTTGAGGGTCCCGCCTAAATTTTAGGGTTACTAGTGTTAATTTTTTAAAGCCAAGATCTCCTCTCATTTAGCAGGATTCCCTCCCTGATTGCTGAATTTGTCAGCACAAAATTGCTTCAGAAATTGTCATAGTGAAATGCAGCATTTTTTTTTGTTTCTGCACTTATGGTTTTTTTTTTTTTTTTGAAGCTTAGCGGGTAAGGTGAGAGCCAAGGTACGTCATCTCGGCACAGAGCCGTGTTGTGGGGTTCATTTTGCAGTTGCCTGTCCTTGTTGGATATTTTGGGGCGGTGGCATCAATACACAAGTGGTCGCTGCGAGCCATGGCATCAATCACCCCCTGGCCACCAGCCGTTCTTTTCCTGCCCAGCGGTTGTCAGCGCGAGAAAGTCGAGATTTTCCGGTCCATGGAGGCGCTGTTAAGAACGGCCAGCTGCAGTGCAAGTTTTGCCAACCAGTTGCGACTGTGGAAGCAACATCTCGGGAGCATCGCCGCCAACCTCTAGCCACAGCGTGACTAAATCGACTTTGTTTCGGGGAACAATACGCGCCTCCTCCACTGTCCGTCGCTTCAGCTAGGATGCGTTCGATGAAGCAGGCTTTGTGCTGAAACCGCCGCCAACCTCTAGCCTCATCGCTGTTGTGACGGAATGAGTTCGGCGGGCCAACTACTGTTACCAAACTCCCCAACGCGGACCTGATTTGTTGCGGGTGCGCGAGTTGCCGCGGGAATGCAGTTTTTCGCTCCTTCCCACGCACTGACCAAGACCCAAGACAACGCGCTACCCGGGACGGCTCCGAGTTCTATGAAATTCGTGTGCTGTCGGTTTCGGACCGTAAACACGTGTGTGTATATGTGTGTCCGTGTGTGTGTGTAAACCGTGCCGCGGAGAGGCGGCAAGTTTGCAATGACTAAACGAACGTTCGCATCACCTCTATCGGGAGAGGACCGAGTGTTTAAAAACCGCCGTTGTGCGGCTGCTCAGGTCACTCTCTCTCCAGCAGTCATGTTAGACTGATGTACTTTCTCAAACAATCATGTTAGACACATATAAATACTGTAAATAAACCCATATTCCTCGTTCTCGACGAGAAGCATTCCTTCCCTTCATCAACGTCCTCAGCGTGGATAAGTTGGACGACGGCATGAGCCAGCTACCTTCTAATTCATGCCCGACTCCAATCTTGACAACGGGTCACGAGCGATGGGATTGAGCCCCCGATCCTGACAGCATATGGGAGCAAATTCATGATTTTTTGTTCATTATAGTGTAATATCTGCTTCGATTTCTCTTGCAAGTAACGTCCGCCTCTCTGAATAATCCAGCTGAAGGGCTAGAATTATCTTGGAATCACATCTGAGTTGTGTTTGTTTCTAGAGCAGGCAATTTCTTAAAATTTTGAAAATATTCACCCCGTATATTTCTGTATGTGGCGTCGCATTTCCAAAAGTGCACCATCTAACCATTGACCCTTAGCATTCTCGAGTGATTTCTAGGAATTCATGAGGAGCTCGAGTTCTTTCACCGATTTATACGATTACCGGGGTTTCCGCTCTTTGAAGATCGCACATCACATTGGATGGACGCATACACAACTTGGAGCTCACATTGCTGCTCGCATTGATTCATTGAAGTGAATCACGAAGACAACGAAACCTGACAATTTCTTCACGACAACTCACGCATTCAGCGCGTTGGTTGATATCATCACGACGGCATTGAACTAACGCGCATCATTGCTTCGTGATACACGCCATAAATTAAGTGGATGATATGCGACGCTCACTGCGTCTCGTGTACTTTGTTTTCGCCTGATTTGAGGATCTGCACCGCCTTTTGCCGCGTTCGTTAACCGCGTGAAGGCATGACGTGCCCCGTGCTGAGATATTTTTGCATTGTGCTTTGCTTCTCTCGTGCACGGACTGCTTTTCTTCCTATTTTTCACAGATTTGCAGCTCCCGCTCGTCTCAGGTTTCTTCTTCGTCGTCGTTGCTCAGGAAAGTGAAGAATTTGATGCACAATGTAACTTTTAGACGCCACATACGATCCCAATAGCATTGACTATCAGGTTCGGAAACATGAACATCGAAAATGGCCAGCAAAAGTCCACACATTTACACAACTCTAGAGGCTATCATTGTAATCCCTGTGGGATAAAGTAGAACAGTCATAGAAGCAAGTGGCGTTCGCAAGTAGGGAAAGAAGAAGAAGAAGACTCTGTTGTGAAGAACGTTTGATCGCGGCTGAAGTCCCGAGTAGTTTCACGGCCGCTTTCATTGGGCTAGGCCGGGGATGCAGAGCCAGAGTATAGTAACGCAAGCAGCAACCTCCCGGTGGCCTTGTAGTAAGTAGTCAGGCACCAGATGGGCCTGCGTTACCATCACAATTTCTGCTGTCTCCTGCTCGGGTGCTGTGCCGATGGCTGCTCTGACAATGGCGACTATAAAGGCGCAGGTTGGGGCGCCATGGGATCTACCAGGAAAGATAACCTTCAACACGGAGGCGCCTTGGCGGCTGGAGCGGACTGCTGGGGTGAGGCAACCCCACAGAACGGGGAGCTCACTTCCAGCAACGGGGGCGTCGTCCACTGGGAGCGTGGCAGATCAGCGAAAGGCACCACCGGCCGAACCTACGTCAAGCGCAACCAAGAAGGGCACATGAGCTGGGATTGTGCCACTGCTGAATATGGAGGATGACGAGGATGCCTCAGGTGTGGCGAGGAAGGCCACATGAGTAGAGATTGAATGCAGACACGTGGGCGGAACACACCCATATGTGGGCCGCCACGGTTCGTGTGTGGCCAAATTAGGCATTTTGTGTGTAATTTGTGCTATAATTGTTCATTTATTTTAGGGTATTTTGAAATTTGTACTTTTTTGACGATGATGTTGATAAATATATTCTTATACCTTCCACTGTCTTGTATGCTTTTTCCGTGTTCGCTTTCGTAGTTTAAAGACTTCCGTGTTTATATTATATGTGCAGCATATATATATATATATATACGTGCCATGCCATGCGACATCAAATGGGTAGTTTACATTGCATGGAACGCAATTGCAACAAATGAAAGTACATGGGGTCCAACAAGAAATCATGCGCTTGTCCGGCGTCAAAGCCCACAAGTGCGATGTTTCCGAGAAGGATGTGTGGTGTTCGCACATTTATGGCTCGTTAAGTATGGGGCACTCGGCGTCGTGAAAACGCAAAAAAAGCAAAATGTAAGGAAAAATTACATCACTCTCTGTAGTGAATAGCGCCATGTAGGCCAGCGATAAATGCAGTACATTTATTATGTCCCACACCTGGACGTGATTAGGCTCTCCACTAAGCAGTGGTAACTGCACACCGGCTTAGATGAGCGGTTGAACTAGAGATCACCTGTATATCAGGGAAAGCGATGCAGTGAAACACCGACCGTGCGGGTGCCGAATTCTATATCGCATCCTATATACAACAAAGCACCGCTTCCTTCCGTCACGACGAAAGCATTCGGTGTTTGGGTCTTAGTGTACCTTCCCGAAGGGCGACCAGCCCGTCAGCCACCACAGCCGCACGATAGAAGCTAAATTGGGCACTTGTGCGGTCTTCACAACTCAGTAGTTTTAACTGAACGCGTTGACGGCAATGAAACCAACCTCGCAAACACCAGCGCAAATGTTGCACTTCTCAATTGGCAAACTGGCACCATCAGAATTCAGAGAACACAGGTTGGACCAAGACACGAAAACATGCGAGGAGCCATATATTGTAGTAAACGAAGTTTGCGAGGGTGGTCTTTGCGGACACCGCATGCATGCACAGCATTGCTACTCATACAACGTGAACGCTTTTTGTTTTTCAGGAAACACTGAAGAATAGCTACATGTTATATGTAATAAAGAAAGCACCACTCTTAAGAAAATTTGTTACGACGCAAATTTTGTTTGACCGAAATAAACATTGCATTATTTTAATTAAAGCATGTCTGTTTATTGACATTGTCCCTTTGCGCCGGAGTCATGCTTTAATGAAAGCACAACCACCCTCCTGGTTGATGCCGGGGACAATTAGTTCTGGACAGCTATCTTCGCGACCCATGTGAATCTATTTTGAATGTAGCGATTGCCTTTAGCAAATGATGCCTGGAGGTGGAAAGCTGTGCTCTATTGTAAACACCCTGTCCCCAAGTGTGCAAATGGCGCTTGGCTCGCAGGGGCTGCGGACAGCCGCTTCGTTGCCTATCTATATGCGCGCGTTCGCGTTCTGAATTTTGGGGTTGCTTAGCGTGAAGATAAATCTGGCAGCACAAGTGCAAGATGAAATGTGCAATAAAACACTTCGAAATACAACTGGTGTTCATGCATGTGGGCACAGCACCGCAGCAGGCAGAATTCGGCGTTGACCGTAAGTAGTGAATATGTTTAGGAATGTCTATTCTTACGGATGTTTTAACAATAACCGGTGGTAGACAGCACAATTCTTGTCAACCACTGCGTCATGGTTCACTGCACCGAATTTGATTAGGTTTCATCGCCATCATCATCATCATCATCAGCTAGTTTTATGTCCATTGCAGGACGAAGGCTTCTCCCTGCGATCTCTAATTACCCCTGTCATACGCCAACCGATTCCATCTAGCGCCCGCGAATTTCCTAATTTCGTCGCTCCACCCAGTCTTCTGCCGTCCTCGACTGCGTTTCCCTTCTCTTGGTACCCATTGGTCCAAAGGTTATCTAATCGGCGCATTACATGACCTGCCCGGCTCCATTTTTTTCTCTTGATGTCAATTAAACTATCGTTTATAGACGTTTGCTATCCGGTCTATTTCTGTCTCTTAACGTTATGCCTAGAAATCTTCGTTCCATCGCTGTTTGCACGGTCCTTAACTTGTTCTCAAGCTTCTTTGTCAGTCTCCAAGCCTTTGCCCCACATGTCACCACTACTAAAATGCACCGATTGCACACCTTCCTTTTCAATGATAATGGTAAGCTTCCAGTAAGGAGCTGACAATGTATGTCGCATGCGATCCAACCCATTTTTATTCTTCTATGAGTTTCCTTCTCATGATCAGGGTTTCCTGTGATTAATAGGCCTAGGTAAACGTACTCCTGCACCGACTCTAGAGGTTGACTGGAAATCCGGAATTCTTGTTCTCTTAATTGCCCGGCTATTCATGATTATCTTTGTCTTCTGCATATTAATCTTCAACCCCACGCTTACATTCTCTCTGTTAAAGTCCTCTATTATTTGTTGCAACTCGTCTGCAGTGTTGCTGAATAGAACAGTGTCATCGGCAAATCGAAGGTTGCCGAGATATTCGCCGTCGATCCTTACTCCTAAGCCTCCCCAGTTTAATAGCTCGAATACTTCTTCCAAGCACGCAGTGAATAGCATTAGAGAGATTGTGTCTCCCTGTCTTACCCCTTTCGTTATATGTATCTTCCTGCTTGTGTAGAATTAAGGTAGCTGTGGAACCTATGTAGATATTTTCCAAGGTATTCACGCAATCGTTTTGTACTCCTTGATTACCTAATGCCTCTATGACTACTGATATCTCTACTGAATGAAATGCCTTTTCGTAATCTATGAAAGCGATATAGAGAGGCTTATTGTACTATGCGGATTTCTCGATAAACTTATTCATGACATGGATGTGATCTATTGTAGAGCATCCCTTCCTGAAGCCAGCCTGTTATTTGGTTGACTAAAGTCCAGTGTTGCACTTATTCTATTGGAGATTATTTTGGTAAACATTTTATATAATACTGGGAGTAAGCTAATGGGCCTATAATTTTTCAATTCTTTAACGTCTCCCTTTATGTGGATTAGTATAATGTTTGTATTCTTCCAGTTTTCTGGGATCCTTGCAGTCGATAGACACTTCATGTACAGAGCTGCCAGTTTTCCAAGCAATATGTCTCCTCCATCTTTGATTAAATCGACTGTTATTCCATCTTGTCCTGCCGCTCTTCCTTGCAAGACCCTTGCAATACCCTTCTGACCTTATAGCTAGTTATACGAAGAGTTTCTGTATCGTGTTCATTACTGTTTCTAATGGAGGTATGCTGGCTCCTCTGGGTACTGTACAGGTCAGTATAGAAATCTTCCGCTGCTTTTACTATATATTCCAGATTGCTGATGATATTAGCCTGCTTATCTTTCAGTGCATACGTCTTGGTTTGTCCTATGCCAAGTTTTCTTCTCACTGATTTTAATCTACGTAATTTTTTTACGGCTTCAGTGTCTCTCGCGTTATAATTTCGAATGTCACTTCTTTTCACCTTGTTGATCATTTTTGAGAGTTCCGCGAATTCTATCTTATCTCTTGAGTTCAACACTTTCATGCTTTGTCGTGTCTTTATTAGGTATTTTGTTACTTGGAAGAGCTTACCCACTGGTTGCCTTGGTGTCTTACCTCCCACTTCAATTTCTGCTTCTGAAGCCAGCGTAGTTACGGTTTCATTCATTGCATCAATGTCATCTTGATCTCTCTGTTGTAAGGCTGCATATTTGTTTGCAAGTTCCAACCTGAATCGGTCTGCTTTCACCCTTACTGCGTCTAGGTTGGCCTCTTTCTTGTTGCCCAATTTTGAGTCTTTCTCTCTTCAAATCGAGGTGAATCCTAGCCCTCACTAGCCTATGATCACCGCATTTTACTTTACCCATCATTTCTACATCCTTCACTATGCTGGGATCGGCAGAAAATATGAAATCGAATTTAATTTTCTTGCTTCACCATTAGGGCTTTTCCAGGCTCACTTTTCGTTCACATTAAATGTTGCATCTCGCTGCCGATGAACCCACATGACATCGCCGAATGAGTGCCGCCAAGGTCACCTCAAGAACAGTAACTGCGAATTTGTTAACAAGAATCTGAAGCTAGACAGCGAACTCACCAAATGCACGGTTGAATAAACGCGCATTTTACTGCGCTGCAGCACTGCCGATGCAATTCCGCTGCGTACGTAGACGAACTGCCCTTCCGGCTGCAGTTGCCGCAATTTGAAGTTATCTTAGTGACCTGCTTGGAATTCTACGAAGCTAAAGTCTTATCAATCTAAGATTTTTTTTTCTAATGTTACAGAAGAGAGAAGCCGCACGATATAGGTGAGCAGCGCCGGCCAAAGTAAATGGGCGCTGGCTGCACGGTCGGGTTTAGTCTATGCGACGCAGGCATTGCACTGCTATACACCACATAATATGTCAAGAAAGCATTCACTTGAGTACGCAATGCACACGCACACAGGCACTCAGCTGCGAAACGAACAAAGCAGTATAGTGTGCGTGGTAAGTCTGCGCAGACAGCACGCAGGTGTAAAGACTTCACAGGTATGACAGGAATTTTTCAGCGGAAATCGAAGAGCAATGCCATATGCAACAGCTAACAATTATCCTTGCCGTGGGCCATAGGCGGAAAGTTTTCATTTCTCCGAGGGGGGAGGCGGAGTGGAGGCGACCAGCTTTCTGAACCCTATATATATTTCTTGCACTTGAAGAAATTTCGTGTCATTTCGAAGTGTTGTTCAAACCTGAGCCCTCCCCCACCACCAAGTATCTGTTGTCTCTCGGTGGTGTAATCTTTCTTCGAGTAATTGTCGTTTATTTCACTAGCATTAATACTACAACCGCCTTTACCCGACATGGTTGCTTAGTGGCTATGGTGTTAGGCTGCTGAGCACATAGTCGCGGGATCGAGGCACCCCGTACGGTCGGTGTTCGCTTCATCGCTTTCCTTGCTAAACAGCTGATCTCGATGTTCCACAACTCATCTAAGCGAATGTGCAGTTACCAGGGCCTAGAGGAGAGCCTAATCCCGTCGAGTTCTGGGACATATTAAGTACACTGCACTAATCGTGCCATTGACTACACAAAGTGACGTAAATTTTCTTCTTTCATTACCTTTTTTTTTCGCGTTGCTAATGACGCCGAATGCCCCATTCTTGACGAGCCATAAATGTGTGACCAACATACATCCAACTCTGAAACTTCGCATTTGTGGGCTTTGACGCTTGACGCTTGGAAGCTTTGACGCTTGACAAGCGCACGATTTCTTGTTGGACAGCATGTGCTTTCACTTGGCGGATCATATAAGGGCCTCCTCGAGGGGTGCTTGGCATAGAGTTTCTTAATATATTACCTAGAGGGAAATCTGGCGCTGCTTCGCTGTGATATGCATGAGAATGCCGATATATTGTGATTTCGGATTGGTATCGTTCTTGGAGAGCCAAGACACCTTGAAGACGCGCGCCTGGCAAGCACCGTTCCATCTGTCACAATGATTCATTTTCTACAAAAACAGCACCTAAAAAGCTGTTTTGCTGGACTATTACGCAAAAAACATGTTTTGTTTAACTATGAGAACTTGTTATTGCATGTACAATTATATGAAACGTAAAAAGTATCAGCGGGCCGCCAACTTTGGATGACAGAAGACAAGATTCGTGCTCGCATTGGAACAACTTGTCGTTTGTTCTTGCTTTTCTTCGCTTGGTTATGCATAGGTGAGTGAATTTCACTGGAAGATGTAATATGCGTGAATGAAAACATTTTGTGAAAATTTCACTTTAAGAACCCGTTATTTGTGTAGCCATTTCCACGTTTTAGACGAAGCCTCTTACAACACCAGCCGACACAAGCCTCGCAGACACACATACCGTCATTCCCATGACGGCACAGCGCGGCGCCAGATTTCTCAGTAGGTGTTAAAGTGACATACTCTATATGATGCTTGGTAACCGCGGGTGTCTCGCATGTTTTTGTCGCAGATTGCGCTGCGCACACCACGCGCGTGTTGCTGCATGCACGCTGCAGGTTTCTTCAGCATGAGTTGCTGGCTCTTAAAATTCTCGAGTGATTTCGCGAAATTCATGTGGAGCTGGAGTTCTCTCGACGCTTTATACGATTATCGGGGCTCCTACTCTAGATGACGCATTACCCTTTATGAACGCATCCAGAAGTTGGGGCTAAAATTGTTGCTCGCATCAATTCATCGAAGTGAATCAGGGAGACACGAAACCTGGCAATTTCTTCACGAGAAATGACGCATTCCGCGCTTTGGTTGATAACATCATCACGACAGTATTTAACTAACGCACATCTTTGTTTCGTGATCATGTCATGAATTAAGTGGATGATATGCGACGTCGATTCCATCTCCTGCATTTTTGTTTTCGCCTAACTTGAGGATGTGAACCACCTTTGGCCGCATTCATCAACCGCGTGAAGGTAGCATGTGCCTCGTGCTGAGATATTTTCGCATTGTGCTTTGCTTCTACATCGTGCACGGACTACTTTTCTTTCTATTTTTCACGCAATTGCAGCTCCCGCTCGTCTCAGGCTTCTTCTTCGTCGTCGTTGCTAAGGAAAGTCAAGAATTTGATGCGAAGAGTAACTAAATTTTGACTGAGGAAGAATGAGTAATTGACGAATTTTCTTGTAAATTATGCGCGGCAACACGAACCCATGACCTTCAGCAGTAACTCACCACTCCTTTTGCATTCTAAAGGTAAGCGGACGAGCTAAGTATAAAAAAATCGAAGTATATTTATTTCTTTTAGACGCCACATGCGATCTCCCGATAGTGTACACCATCAGCTTCAGAAAAATTAACACCGAAAATAGCCAACGAAAACCCATAAAATCCCACAACTCGATCTAGAGGTTATTTTTGCAATCCTTGTAGGAGAAACCAGAGCAGTCATAGAAGCAAATGGCGTTCGCAAGTAGGGAAAGAAGAAGAAGAAGACTGTTGTCAAGAGCGTTCGATCGCGGCTGAAGTCCCGAGCAGTTTCACGGCCGCTTTCTTTTGGCTAGGCTGTGGACGCGGAGCCAAAGTGGTAATGAAGCAGCAACCTCCAGGCGGGCTTGTGGTATGTACTCAGACAACAGATGGGCCTGCGTTACCTTCACAATTTCTGCTGCCTCCTACGCGCCCTCTCCAGGGCGACCCGAGCCTCTCTGCTCGTACAACGAAATCTGCAAATACAATTATCTGTCAAGAAGAGTCCTACCTTCGCCGCACTCCTCGCTGTGCCGGGCCCAGGCAGTCACTCTCAGACTTCTACAAACAAGCACTTACCCGAGCCCCGCGGCGCTGCACACAATTTACCCCGAACAGTTCCCAAGCCCAGACTGCCCTCTGTGTGGTGATTATGCGGACTTCGAACATGTCCTGTGGGGCTGCGCCTCTGCCGGTCCCCCTTTCACTCACGAGGAAATGAAGAAGCTAATTATGGCCCAGGATCCGACCTCTCAAATCCTGGCAGTCGAGAGGGCTCGCGACAGGGCCGTCAGGTTCCACCTGATGGTCCCCGAGTGGGCCTAGCCAGGTGGCGTGGAGTTTACTTACGCCTATAGTGGACAAAATAAAGTATTGTTTCACTCACTCACTCACTCACTCCTACTCCAGTGCTGTGCATATGGCTGCTCTGACAATGGCGTATATAAAGGCGCAGGTTGGGGCGCCCTTAGGATCTACCTGGAACGAGAACCTTCAACACGGAGGCGCCTTGGCGGCTGGAGCGGACCGCTGGGGGGAGGCAACTCCACAGAAGGGGGAGCTCACTTTCACCTGCGGGGGCGTCGGCCACTGGGAGCGTGGCAGACCAGCGAGAAGAACCACCGGCCGAACCTACGTGAAGTGCAACCAAGGAGGGCACATGAGCCGGGATTGTGCCACTTCTGACAATGGAGGACAACGAGGATGCCTCAAGTGTGGCGAGGAAGGCCACATGAGTAGGGATTGGTCTGCAGACAGTCGGGCGGTACCCACCCAGATGTGGTCCGCTACGCTTCGTGTGTGGCCAAATTAGGCATTTTGTGTGTAATTTGTGCTATAATAGCTCATTTATTTTAGGGAATTTTGAAATTTGTACTTTTTTGACCGTGATTTCGATAAATATAGTCTTATACCTTCCACTATCTTGTATTCGTCTTCCATGTTCGCTGTCGTAGTTTTAATATTTTCGTGTGTTTATGTGCAGCATATATATATATATATATATATATATATATATATATATATATATATATATATATATATATATATATATATATATATATATATATATATATATATATATATATATATATATATATATATATATATATATATATATATATGGTATGGGGCATTCGGCGTCGTGAGAACGCAAAAAAAAAGTAAAATGTAAGGAAAAATTACATCACTTTCTGTAGTGAATAGCGCCATATAAGCCTGCGATCAATTCAGTACATTTAATATGTCCCACACCTCGACGCGACTAGGCTCTCCACTATGGGCACTGGTAACTGCACAGCCGCTTAGATAAGCGGTTGAACTAGAGATCAGCTGTTTAGCGGTGAAAGCGATGCAGGGAAGCACCGACCGTGCGGTGTGCCGCATTCTATATTGCATCCTTCCACAAAGCACCGCTTCTTTCCGTCACGACTAAAGCATTAGGTGTTTGATTCTGGGTGTATTTTCCCGAAGAACGATCAGCCCGTTGGCCACCACAGCCGCACGATTGAAGCTAAATTGGGCACTAGTGCGGTCTTCACAACTCAATAGTTTTCACTGAACGCATTGACGGCAATGAAACCAACCTCGCAAACACCAGTGAAAATATTGCACTTCTCAAATGGCAAACTGGCACCACCAGAATTCAGAGAGCACAGGGCGGACCAAGACACAAAAACATGCGAGGAGCCATATTGTAGTCGACGAAGTTGGCTAGCGTGCCTTTGCGGACACCACATGCATGTACAGCATTGCTACTCATACAACGTGAACGCTTTTTTTTCCGGGAAACACTGCAGAATAGATACATTTTATATGTAATAAATAAGCACCACTCTTAAGAAAATGTGTTACGATGCCAATTTTGTTTGACCGAAACAAGCAATGCATTCTTTTAATTAAAGCATGTATGTTTATTGACACTGTCTCTTTGCGCCGGAGTCATGCTTTAATGAAAGCACCAACCACCCTCCTGGTTGATGCCGGTGACAATTAGTTCTGGACCGCTTTCTTCGCGACCCATGTGAATCTATATTGAATGTTGCGATTGCACAGAAGCAAATGATGCCTCGAGGTGGAAGCTGTGCTCTATTCTAAACACCCTGTCCCCAAGTCTGCAAATGGCGCTTGGCTCGCAGGGGCAGCGGACAGCCGCTTCGTTGCCTTTCTATATGCGTGCGTTCGCGTTCTGAATATTGTGGTTGGTTTGCGTGAAGATAAATCTGGCAGCAAAAGTGCAAGATGATATGCGCAATAAAATACTTCGAAATACAGCCGGTGTTCGTGCATGTGTGTACAGCATCGCAGCAGGCAGAATTCGGCGTAGACCGTAAGTAGTGTATATGTTTAGGTATGTCTAGTTTTACGGATTTTTTAAACGTATCCGGTGGTAGACAGCTCAATTCTTGTCCTAGTGATGGATTGTTCGAAAAAGTGGACATTACCATCACGAGAAAGTGAAACACTCATTTAAATATTTTATATGAACTCTAGAGAACCTCTTAATTAGTTTACGCTATATTTTCCGATTTCCGAATTGTACCCGGCGAGACTGCAAGACATCCATTTGAAATGAATTTACAGGACATAAGTTTCGACCTATTACTTCCCAAAGATTGGGACGATATACATGAGTGTTCAGTTACTGTTGTGCTTCTATGCATACGCGAGTAAATTCATGATTTTTTGTTCGTTAATTGAATATGTGCTTCGATTTCTCTTGCAAGTAACGTCCGCCTCTCTGAATGATCCAGCTGAAGGGTTATAATTATGTTTGAATGCATCTGAATTATGTTTGTTTCTAGAGCAGGCAATTTCTTAAAATTTGGAAAATATTCACCCCGTATATTATTGCATGTGGCGTCGCATTTCCAAAAGTGCACCTTCTAACCATTGACAATGCCTTTTAGCATTCTCGAGTGATCTGTAGAAATTCATGAGGAGCTGATGTTCTCTCAACGATTTATACGATTACCGGGGCTTCCGCTCTATGAAGATCGCACATCACATTCGATGGACGCATCCACAACTCGGGGCTCACATTGCTGCTCGCATTGATTCATTGAAGTGAATCACGAAGACAACGAAACCTGACAATTTCTTCACGACAACTCACGCATTCAGCGCGTTGGTTGATATCATCACGACGGTATTGAACTAACGCGAATCTTGGTTTCGTGATACACGCCATGAATTAAGTGGATGATATGCGACGTCGATTCCATCTCCTGCGTTTTTGTTTTCGCCTAATTTGAGGATCTGCAGCGCCTTTTGCCGCGTTCGTTAACCGCGTGAAGGGATCACGTGCCCCGTGCCGAGATATTTTTGCATTGTGCTTTGCTTCTCTCGTGCACGGTCTGCTTTTCTTTCTATTTTTCACAGATTTGCAGCTCCCGCTCATGTCAGGTTTCTTCTTCATCGTTGTTGCTCAGGAAAGTGAAGAATTTGATGCACAATGTAACTTTTAGACGCCACATACGATCCCAATAGCATTGACTATCAGCTTCGGAAACATGAACACCGAAAATGACCAGCAAAAGCCCACACATTTACACAACTCTAGAGGGTATCATTGTAATCCCTGTTGGAGTAAGTAGAACAGTCATAGAAGCAAGTGGTGTTCGCAAGTAGAGAAAAAAGAAGACGAAGACTCTGTTGTGAAGAACGTTATTCAACCCTATTCAATGCTATTCCCATAGATAATAGGAAATTTATGCTATAAATTATTTTGGAATAATCCATCCATTTCTTGGCCAATCCCCCATCGTGGGTAGGAGCCACACGTGCCACAGGCTACAACAACAACAACAACAACAACAACGTTCGATCGCGGTTGAAGTCCCGAGTAGTTTCACGGCCGCTTTCTTTGGGCTATGCCGTGGACGCGGAGCCAGAGTATAGTAACGGAAGCAGCAACCTCCCGGCAGCCTTGTGGTAAGTATTCATGCACCAGATGGGCCTGCTTTACCATCACAATTTCTGCTGTCTCCTGCTCGGGTGCTGTGACGATGGCTGCTCTGACAATGGCGTCTCTAAAGGCGTAGGTTGGGGCGCCATGGGTTCTACATGGAACGAGAACCTTCACAACGGAGGCGCCTTGGCGGCTGGAGCGGACTGCTGGGGTGAGGCAACCCCATAGAAGGGGGAGCTCACTTTCACCTGCGGGGGCGTCGTCCACTTTGAGCGTGGCAGACCAGCAAGAAGCACCACCGGCCGAACCTACGTCAAGTGCAACCAAGAAGGGCACATGAGCCGGGATTGTGCCACTGCTGACTATGGAGGACAACGAGGATGCCTCAGGTGTGGCGAGGAAGGCCACATGAGTAGAGAGTGAATGCAGACACGTGGGCTCGACACACTCAGATGTGGGTCGCTAGGCTTTGCGTGCAGCCAGATTACGTGTTTTGTGTGTATTTTGTGCTATAATAGCTCATTCATTTTAGGGAATTTTGAAATTTGTACTTTTTTGACGATGATGTTGATAAATATATTCTTATACCTGCCACTATCTTGTATGCCTTTTCCGTGTTCGCTTTCGTAATTTTAATATTTTCGTGTGTTTATGTGTAGCATACATTCATATATATATATATATATTCGCGCCATGCCGTGCGACATAAAATAGGTAATTTACATAGCATAGAACGCAATTGCAACAAATGAAAGTACACGGGGTCCAACAAGAAATCGTGCGCTTGTCAAGCGTCACAGCCCACGAATGCGAAGTTTCCGAGAAGGATGTGTGGTGTTCGCACACTTATGGCTCGTTAAGAATGGGGCATTCGGCGTCGTGAAAACGCAAAAAAAAGAAGAAAAAAGTAACATGTAAGGAAAAATTGCATCACTTTCTGTAGTGAATAGCGCCATATGGGCCTGCAATCAATGCAGTACATTTATTATGTCCCACAACTCAACGCGACTAGGCTCCCCACTATGGGCAGTAGTAACTGCACAACCGCTTAGATAAGCGGTGGAACTACAGATCAGCTGTTTAGCGATGAAAGCGATGCAGGGAAGCACCGACCGTGCGGTGTGCCGCATTCTATATTGCATCCTTCCACAAAGCACCGCTTCTTTCCGTCACGACGAAAGAATTCGGTGTTTGATTCTGGGTGTATTTTCCCGAAGAACGATCAGCCCGTTCACCACAGCCGCACGATAGAAGCTAAATTGGGCACTTGTGCGGTCTTCACAACTCAGTAGTTTTCACTGGACGCGTTGACGGCAATGAAACCAACCTCGCAAACACCAGCGCAAATATTGCACTTCTCAAATGGCAAACTGGCACCACCAGAATTCAGAAAGCACATGGCGGACCAAGACACGAAAACATGCGAGGAGCCATATATTGTAGTCGACGAAGTTTGCTAGCGTGCCTTTGCGGACACCACATGCATGCACAGCTTTGCTACTCATACAACGTGAACGCTTTTTTTTTTCAGGAAACACTGAAGAATAGATAAATTTTATATGTAATAAAGTAAGCACCACTCTTAAGAAAATTTGTTACGATGCAAATTTTGTTTGACTGAAACCAACATTGCATTCTTTTAATTAAAGCGTGTCTGTTTATTGACACTGTCTCTTTGCGCCGGAGTCATGCTTTAATGAAAGCACCAACCACCCTCCTGGTTGATGCCGGTGACAATTAGTTCTGGACCACTTTCTTCGCGACCCATGTGAATCTATTTTGAATGTTGTGATTGCACAGAAGCAAATGATGCCTCGAGGTGGAAGCTGTGCTCTATTCTAAACACCCTGTCCCCAAGTCTGCAAATGGCGCTTGGCTCGCAGGGGCAGCGGACAGCCGCTTCGTTGCCTTGCTATATGCGTGCGTTCGCGTTCTGAATTTTGTGGTTGGCTTGCGGGAAGATAAATCTGGCAGCACAAGTGCAAGATGAAATGCGCAATAAAACACTTCGAAATACAGCCGGTGTTCTTGCATGTGTGTACAGTATCGCAACAGGCAGAATTCGGCGTAGACCGTAAGTAGTTTATATGTTTAGGTATGTGTAGTTTTACGGATTTTTTAAACATAGCCGGTGGTAGACAGCACATTGCCGTTGACGGCAATGAAACCAACCTCGGAAACACAAGCGCAAATATTGCACTTCTCAATTGGCAAACTGGCACCGCTAGAATTCAGGGGACACAGGGCGGACCAAAACACGCGTACACATGCGAGGAGCCATATATTGTAGTAGACGAAGTTTGCGAGGGTGGTCTTTGCGGATACCACATGCATGCACAGCATTGGTGCTCACACGTACAACGTGAACGCTTTTAATTTTCAGTAAACACTGAAGAATAGATACATTTTATAAGTAATAAAGTCATCAGTACCACTCCTAAGAGAATTTATTACGAAACAAATTTTGTTTGACCGAAATAAACATTGCATTCTTTTAATTAAAGCATGTCTGTTTATTGACATTGTCACTTTGCGGCCCGAGTCATGTTTTAATGTAAGCACCAACCACCCTCCTGGTTGATGCCGGTGACAATAGGTTCTGGACCGCTTTCCTCGCGACCCATGTGAATCTATTTTGAATGCTGCGATGGCCGAAAGCAAATTATCCTAAGAGGTGGAAGCTGTGCTTGATTGTAAACACGCTGTCCCCAAGTCTGCAAATGGCGCTTAATTGGCTCGCAGGGGCTGCGGACAGCCGCTTTGTTGCCTTTTTGTATGCGCGCGACTGTTGTCAAGAGCGTTTGATCGCGGCTGAAATCCCGAGTAGTTTCACGGCCGCATTCCTTGGGCTAGGCCGTGGACGCGGAGCCAAAGTGATAATCAAGCAGCAACCTCCCAGCGGCCTTGTGGTAAGTAGTCAGGCACCAGATGGACCTGCGTTACCATCACAATTTCTGCTGTCTCCTGCTCGAGTGCTGTGCCGACGGCTGCTCTGACAATGGCGACTATAAAGGCGCAGGTTGGGGCGCTCATGTGATCTAACTGGAACAATAACCTTCAAAACGGAGGCGCCTTGGCGGCTGGAGGGGACTGCTGGGGTGAGGACACCCCACAGAAGGGGGAGCTCACTTGCACCTGCGGGGACGTCGGCCACTGGGAGCATGGCAGATCAGTGAGAATCACCACCGGCCGAACCTACGTGAAGTGCAACCAAGGAGGGCACATGAGCCGGGACTGTCCCACTGCTGACTATGGAGGACGACGAGGATGCCGACGAGGAAGGCCACATGAGTAGAGATTGATCTGCAGACACTTGGGTGGGACACACCCAGAGGCGGACTGCAACGCTTCGTGTGTGGCCAAATTAGGCATTTTGTGTGTATTTTGTGCTATAATAGCTCATTTATTTTAGGAAATTTTGAAATTTCATCTTTTTTGATGATGACCTTGATAAATATATTCTCTAATATGAATACAGCACAAGAGAGCAGCAGACAGCGTATCTCAATCAGAGCAGCTCAGGCAATCTCGAGTTCGCGCCTCAGTATTAACAACGCACCTCAACGCACACCCTAACATTAGAGTGCGGATTCAGTGGATTCCGAGTCACACAGGGATCAGAGGGAACGAAGTGGCACATGCCACATCCCGCGGAAATCTCCCGGGCCCTCCTCTGTGGTGGCCGGACCCACTGAGTCTGAATGAGCAATATGCCTTCGCGCGGGCGGAAAGGCGCGAAAAACTTGATGATTTACTAAACAACTCCATGAAGTATCCACAAGCGGATACACACATGAATCGAAGAGAGGCGGTACTATGGAGGCGTGCACAGACGCACTCTCTCTTGTCCCCACACTTCCAACACTACATACAAGGTTTGCCTGGTAAACCTGCTTGCATGGCATGTGGCGGCTTCCCGGATAATGCTCACATTCTGTGGGATTGTCCGGGGAGCCGTCTCGCTATTCAGGCTAGCCTTGCCAAACTCTCACCCATCCGTAGACCTACGACGCTTGAGGAGTGGCTGGCGGACTCCTCCCCCGACTACGTACGTGCCATGATCGAGCTCATCACGACGCTCGGCTTGGCAGACAACTAGAACAACGCGGGCGAACCCGGACCGGGGTTCTTGAATAAAGTTTTTTTTTTCTCTCTCTCTCTCTCTCTCCCGGGCGACTGGCGATGTGGCTGCGGCGCCGGGCATTCCTCTTCCCTACAATCACCCCCCACAGGAAAAGGAGCCATCTTGGCGACTCATGGTGAACATAGAATCATGGGGTCGTAATACGGCTTCAGACGTTGTACGTGGACGGTTTCACGACCATGACAGCGTTGGTCCGTAGGTGGCATGACAGGCTCGACAATACAGTTCACAGGCGATGTCTGTGCTACAAGACGGTAGGGTCCTTGATATTTGGAGACAAGCTTGGATGAGAGTCCAGCAGGAACGGCGGGAACCCAAAGCCACACAAGGGAGTCCGGAAGAAAGTGACAGTGCGGGTGATAATCATCAAGTCTAGATTTTTGTTTCCATTGGTCGACGGGTGTAAAGGAACGGGCGAGAATGGTGTCGAGGGCAGTCGAAGGTTCGCGGTCATACAATAGGAAGAATGGGGAGAAGTTTGTGGTCGCCAGTGGTGCAGTGTTGTAGGCGAACGTGGTGAATGGCAAAATGAGGTCCCAATCAGTGTGATCAGAGGCGACGTATTTGGAGAGCATGTCGCCAAGGGTGCGGTTAAATCTTTCCGTCAGACCATACGTTTGAGGATGGTAGGCGGTGGTGGAGCAATGAACGATGCGACATTCAGCAAAGAGCGCGTTTACGACTTCGGAGAGGAAGACAAGTTCTCTCTCACTTAAAGGTTCGCGAGGTGCACCGTGACGAAGAATAATGTTTTTCAGGAGGAAGGATGCTATATCGCGAGCGGTGGCAGCAGGCAGAGCGGCTGTTTCTGCGTATCGCGTCAAATGGTCGATGGCGACGACTATCTAGCGGTTCCCGGAAGCCGTGCTCGGAAGGGGTCCATACAGGTCAATGCCAATGCGATCGAATGGCATGACAGGACACGGGATTGGTTGGAGTGGACCAGAGACATGCTGAGCAGGAACCTTGCGGCTATGGTACTGAGGGCACGACCGAATGTACTTGCACACAAAGGTGTACATGCCACGCCAATAAAATCTGAAGCGAAGCCGGGTGTACGTCTTGAAGACACCCGCATGTGCACACTGCGGGTCAGTGTGGAAGGCAGAACATATTTCACCACGAAGATGTCGAGGTATGACTAGCAAGCACTTGCGGACGTCAGAGAAGTAATTCCGGCGATAAAGAAGTCCATCCCGAATTTCGAAGTGAGACGCTTGACGGCGCAGAGCTGCAGAAGGTGAAGGAACAGTCGACGGGGTTGAAAAGAGGCGGATAGGAGTACTAATCCACGCATCCTTGCGTTGCTCCAAAGCCATGTCGCAGCCTGCTGGGGACGAGAGTACTTGGTCAACGACAGAGAGGCAGGCATCGCTTTCAGTTGACACGGCCGAACGGGAAAGCGCGTCGGCCTCGGTGTGGCCGCGGCCAGACCTCTAGACAACGCGCACGTTGAAATCTTGCAACCGCAAAGCCTAGCGAGCTAATCGACCTGAGGGGTCCTTCAACGTGGACAGCCAACAAAGTGCATGGTGGTCTGTAATCACGTCGAAGGGGCGGCCATAGAGGTAGCGTTGAAATTTACCAAATGCCCAGATTATGGCCAAACATTCCTTCTCCGTAACGGAATAATTCTTCTCGGCTTTGGTGAGGGTACGGCTTGCGTATAAACGACGTACTAGTCGAATCCAGATTTGCGCTGCGCGAGCACAGCGCCGAGTCCAACACCGCTGGCGTCGGTGTGTACTTCGGTCGGAGTTGTCGGGTCGAAGTGACGCAGTATAGGCGGCGAGGTCAGTGGACGACGCAACTCTTGGAAGGCATCGTCACAAGCGAACGACCAGGCGTAGTCATTCAAGTCGCTCCGTAGAAGCTGATTCAAGGGAGCGGTTATGGACGCAAAATTCCGAATGAAGCGGTGAAAGTAAGAACAAGGCCAAGGAAGCTGCGAAGTTCTCTTACGGAGGAAGGTTAGGGAAAATCAGCAACTGCACGGAGCTTGGCGGCGTCAGGAAGAATACCGTGTTTAGATACTACATGGCCAAGGATGGTGAGCTGACTTGCGCTAAAGTGGCATTTCTTCAGGTTGAGCTGAAGGCCAGCGGCAGTTAGGCACTGCAACACTTCCTCCAGCCTGCAGAGATGGGTGGGAAAATCGGGCGAAAAAATAACCACATTATCTAAGTAGCACAGGCACGTTTTCCACTTGAGACCACGCAAAAGATTGTCCATCATACGCTCAAATGTTGCGGGGGCGTTGCAAAGCCCGAAAGGCATGACACGAAATTCACAGGCCATCTGGTGTTACAAAGGCTGTTTTAGGTTGGTCTTCGGGTGCTATGGGGACTTGCCAATAGCCGCTGCGTAAGTCGATAGAAGAGAAGAACTCCGCGCCTTGGAAACAGTCAAGGGCGTCGTTAATTCTCGGAAGAGGGTAAACATCTTTATACGAGTTATTTTGTTAAGACGACGGTAATCGACACAGAATCGTATCGATCCATCCTTCTTCTTAACAAGAACAACGGGAGATGCCCAGGGGCTGTCCGAAGGCTGAATGACGCCGCGCTTGAGCATGTCAGCTACTTGGTCATCGATAACACGGCGCTCTGTCACGGATACGCGATAATGTTTTTGTCGCAGTGGCGCACTGGTACCCGTGTCGATGCGATGACAAACAGTTGATGTGCGGCCCAAGGGAACATGCTGGCAGTCGAAAGACGAACGGAACTTGTCGAGAAGGCGTAGAAGCTGGGCGCGTTGAGAAACAGTCAACGTGTCGGCGATGGAGCTATGTAAAACATCGGGCGAAGTCGGCTCCTGTGCGGGGACAGGTCACTCCGGCGACCTCATGAGTGGCGATGGGACCAGTTGGCATGTCAATGACGGCAGCAGGGTCGACACACATGGGCACGGCCAATGAACTCCCCACGAAGCAAAGTGAAAGGACAGGATAATCGGTTGGCGACGAGCAATCTACTGACGCCGCGGCATGAACGTCCATAAGAGCGAAAGGCAGCGGGGAACATTTGCGACTAGCGAAAACTGCCGATGGCGTAAAAAGTGCGCTGGCATAAGCAACAATGTTGCATGACACTGTGGCAAGGGCAGATGAGTGCGGTGGAATTGTAACGTCTTCGGAAACAAATGCTTTATCTTCAGGCTCACGAGCGTCAAGGAGTGGGGCATTACACAGCGTTTGAAATTTTACTTCAGCGCGAGAACAGTCGATGACGGCCTTATTAGCGGAAAGCAAGTCCCAGCCCAAAATAAGATCGTGGGAACAAAAACACAGCACCAAAATTCAACGATGTAGAGGAGGCCGTTGATCACAACGCGAGAAGTACACGCAGCTGCAGGCGTGATGCGGTCTGCGCTGGCAGTACGAAGTGACACGTTGGACAGTGGCGTCGTGACTTTTCTGAGCGAAGGGCAAAGGTTGGCACTAATAACTGAAACTGCGGCACCAGTGTCAACGAGGGCGAGTGCAGCGACGCCGTCCACATATGCGTCAAAAATATTAGTCGGAGAAGGAAGAGGCCTTGGTCTGTTCGTGGGTGACGCAGTTCTTGCCCCTGGAACTGCGACAATTAGTTTTCCCGTTCCGGCGAAGAAGGACGACTGCGCGTTCAACAAGAGGGCGGTGGTCCGAGTAGGAAGACATCTGGCCGGGGTTCTGAGACGCGGAGGATGACGGGTATGGGGAAACGTATAGTGCGGCGTCGAAGCTACGGTCGTAGGACGTTGCGCGGCGACGACAAAATCATGCAACGTGGCCAGGTACAACACACACAAAACATATTGGCCGGTTGAAAGGAGAGCGCCATTGTCCACTGCTGTACCGCGGCTGAACGAAGTGAGGAGCTGGACGCAGTGGCACGACCGATGCGGATGGCGCAAAGGTCGGATGTGGTGGCCGCGCGAAAGCGTCGGTGAGAGGTGCAGTCACCTCTGGACAAGCAACGGGAGTCGGCACAGGCGGAGTCTCGCGGGCAGAAGGGAGAGCTGCGCACACTTGCCAACCTTCGCCAGGGTGACCTGGCGAAGGTTGGACGGAAAGGCAAAGGTGGTGGCGTGGCTGAGGACAGCAGCGAAAGCTGACGAGCGACCTCAGCACGGACGAACTGTTTTATCTGGCCAAGCAGGGAGTCCATCTCAGGAGCCGCGTTCATGCTCGCGAGGGTTTCGTCGGACGCAGGGGGGCGCCGCGCGAAAAAGCGCTGTCTGCAGAGCTCGTCGAAACTCTGGCAAAGCTCAATGACCTGAAAGACAGTGCCTGGGTTTTTAGAGAGGAGCATATGAAAGGCATCGTCGGAAATGCCCTTCATGATGTGACGATAATTCACGATGTGTCAACCCGCCTCCGCCATCGTCGGGTTGACACGCCGGCAGAGGTCGACGATGTCCTCTGCGTAGATGGTGAACGTTTCATCAGTTTGCTGGGATCGGCTTCGTAGGCGTTGTTCAGCGCAATGTTTGCGCACGCCAGGGTGGCCGAAAACTTCTGCGATGCCGGTTTTGAAGTTAGCCCACGTGCGGAGATCGGCTTCGTGGTTTTTGAACCACAGCTTGGCGACGCCCGATAAGATCGCGTTGCCGAGCTTTAGGGGATCGTCCCATTTGTTGGAGTTGCTGGCGCGTTCATACGATTTCAGCCACTCTTCAACGTCTTTCTCATCGGTGCCGCTGAAGATATCAGCATCTCGCTGACGCTGGGCACCGGCACATACGATGGCTGGAATAACTAGCTGGTGGAGATGTCGGGCTGAGGTCATCAGGCATGACGGATGGCAGAGTTCGGGTGCGTAATTCCAGGTTAGGCAAAACCACTAGTAAAATGCACCGATTGCACGCCTTCCTTTTCTATGATAATCGTAAACTTCCAGTCAGGAGTTGACAATGTCTGTCGTATGCGATCCAACCCATTTTTATTCTTCTATGAGTTTCCTTCTCATGATCAGGGTTTCCTGTGATTAATTGGCCTAGGTAAACGTACTCCTACACCGACTCTAGAGGTTGACTGGCGATCCTGAATTCTTGTTCTCTGCCCAGCTATTCATGATTATCTTTTTCTTCTGCATATTAATCTTCAACTCACTCTCACACTCTCTCTATTAAGGTCCTCAATTATTTCTTGTAATTCGTCTGCATTGTTGCTGAATAGAACAGTGTCATCGGCAAACCGAAGGTTACTGAGATATTCGCCGTCGATCCCTACTCCTAAGCCTTCCCAGTTTAATAGCTTGAATACTTCCAAGCGGGCAGTGAATAGCCTTGGAGAGATTGTGTCTCCCTGTCTGATCCCTTTCTTTATAGGTATCTTCCTGCTTTTCTTTTGTAGAATTAAGGTAGCTGTGGAACCTCTGTAGATATCTTCTAAGCTACTGTATGTACGTAAGCGGTCTGTACTCCTTGATTACTTAATGCCTCTTTGACTTTTGGTATCTCTACTGAATCAAATGCCTTTTCGTAATCTATGAAAGCTAAATAGAGAGGCTGATTGTACTCTGCAGATTTCACGATTACCTGATTGATAACATGGACGTGATCAATTGTAGACTATCTCTTCCTGAAACCTGCCTGTTCCTTCGTTGACTAAAGTGTTGCCCTTATTTTATTGAAGATTATCTTGGTGAATATTTCTTATAATACTGAAAGTAAGCTAATGAGCCTAAAATTTTTCAATTCTTTAACATCTCCCTTTTTGTAGATTAGTATAATGTTTGCATTCTTCCAGTTTTCTTGGACCTTTGCAGTCAATAGATACTTCGTATAACGAGCCGCCAGTTTTCCAAGCGTTATGTCTTCTCGATCTTTGAATAAATCGACTATTATTCCATCCTCTCCTGCCGCTCTTCCTCGTTTAATGTCTTGCAAGGCCCTTCTGACCTCATCGCTAGTTGTAGAAGGAGCCTCTGTAACCTGTTCGTTACTAATTCGAATGGAGGTATCGTGGCTGCCTTAGGTACTGTACAGGTCAATATGGAATTCCTCCGCTGCTTTTAATGTAGGTTCGAGATTGCTGATGATATTATCCTGCTTATCTTTCAGTGCATACATCTTGGTTTGTACTATGCCAAGTTTGCTTCTCACTGATTTCAGGCCGCGTCTGTTCTTTACGGTTTCTTCAGTCCATCTATCGTTATAATTTCGAATATCACTTATTCTCGCCTTGTTGATCAGTTTTGAGAGCTCCGCGAATTCTATCTTATCTCTTGCGTTGGACACTTTCATTCTTTGTCGTTTCTTTATCCGGTCCTTTGTTACATTGGAGAGCTTGCCCACTGGTTGCCTTGGTGTCTTGCCTTCCACTTCAATTGCTGCCTCCGAAGTCAGCCTCGTTACGGTTTCATTCATTACCTCTATGTCATCTTCGTCTCTCTGTTTTAAGGCTGCATATTTATTTGCAAGTACCAGCCTGAATTTGTCCGCTTTTACCCTAACTGCCTCTAGGTTGACGTGTTTCTTCTTGACCAATTTTACTCCTTCTCTGTTCACATTGAGGTGAATCCTAGCCCTCACTAACCTATGATCACTGCACTTTACCCGACCTATCACTATACCATCCTGCACAATGCTTCGATCAGGAGAATGTATGAAATCAAGTACATTTCTTGCTTGTTCACCAGCCGGCTTTTTCGCCACTTTTGCATTGAAGTCGCCCATTACTGCAGTATGCTGAGTTTGCACTTTTCACATCGCTAATTCAACATCTTCATAAAACTGTTCTATTTCTTCATCATCGTGACTGGATGTCGGAGCGTAGGCTTGTGCTACCTTTAATCTATACCTCTTATTAAGTTTGATTACGGCTACAGCTACCCTCTCATTAATGCTGTAAAATTCGTCAATGTTGCTCTTATGAATTAGGAATCTTACCACGTATTGCTTCCTATCTGGGAGACTTCTATATAGCAGAGGACATGTCCGTTATTCAGCAATGTATAAGCCTCACCAGTTCTAATCTCAGTAAGGTCGATGATATTCCAAACAATGTCTCATAGTTCCTCAAAGAGTCCTCCTAATCTAGCCTCACTCGACAGAGTTCGGCAATGCGACATTCAATGGGTAATTTACATGGCATGAGACGCAATGGAACAAGTGAAAGTACATGGGATCTAACAAGAACGCGTGCGCTTAGTAAAGTTTCAAAGCGTCAAGCGTGAAAGTGCACAAATGCGAAATTTCAGAGACGTATGTGTGTTGCTCAGACATTTATGGCTCGTTAAGAGTGGGCCATTCGCCGTCATGAGCAACGCCAAAACAAGAAAAAGAGAGTAAGAAGTAAAGAAAAATTACGTCACTTTTTTTTTTGTCAGTGGCACCATGTAGGCCTGCGATTAATGCAGTATACTTATTATGTCCCACACCACAGCGTTACACAGGGTGCGTATCGCCTGGACACCTGGACACGCCTCTCTCCATGGTAATGAACGCGCTAATGCGATAGCCCGTGAGCTCGCTAACCGGGCGCCATTGGAAGAGCTGTCCAACCCAGACGACGCACCGACGAACCACTGAATTACACTGAAACTCTACAATATTACAGAGATACCAGGAGACACATACCTCCCCCACATAGTTCCCTTAACCGAGAAGATGGCGTCGCGTGGCGACAGCTTAAACTAATTCGTTTCCCTGCCTCTTTTAACTTCACCTCTTCCACACACTCCCCAATATCCCTCATACGGTCCCTGTTGTGGAGCAAAGCCCACAGTATATCATTGCACCTGGGAGTGCCCACGCCCTCCCGGTTACTCCTCTATTCCTGCACCTTCATATTACTCCTGGAAGACTGCGCTGACCAGCTCAGACCTGCAAGTGCAGTGACGCCTGATCCGGCGGGCACGCTGAGTGGCGCGAGCCAATGGGGCCCTGAACCCATTGGTTCGTAGGGCTCGTAGGGTGGAGCCCTGAATTGGCTCCACCCTACGAGGAAGTCACCCAATCTCATTACAAATAAATCTTTTCTCCCTCTCTATCTCTCCCACACCTGGGCGTGATTAGTCTCTCCACAAGGCAGTGGTAACTGCACACCCTCTTAGATGAGCGGTTGAACTAGAGATCAGCTGTTTAGCAGGGAAAGCGATGCAGCGAATCACCGGCCGTGCGGGCTGCCGCATCTTATCGCATCCTTCCACAAAGCACCGCTTCTTTCCGTCACGACGAAAGCATTCAGTGTTTGGGGTCTGGGTTTATCTTCCAGAAGGGCAATCAGCCCGTCGGCCACCACAGCCGCACGATGGAAGCTATATAGGGCACTTGTACGGTCTTCATAACTCATTAGTTTTAACTGAACGCGTTCACGCCAATGAAACCAACCTGGCAAACACCAACGCAAGTATTGCCCTTCTCAATTGGCGAACTGGCACCACCAGAATTCAGAGAACACAGGGTGGACTAAAACACGAAAACATGCGAGGAGCCATATATTGTAGTTACCCATTATACGATTATACGATTATAGTTATACGATTACCGGGGCTTCCGCTCTATGAAGATTGCACATCACATTCGATGGACGCATCCACAAGTCGGGGCTCACATTGCTGCTCGCATTGATTCATTGAAGTGAATCACGAAGACAACGAAACCTGACAATTTCTTCACGAGAACTCACGCATTCAGCGCGTTGGTTGATAACATAATCACAACGGTATTGAACTAACGCGCACCTTTGTTTCGTGATACACGCCATAAATTACGTGGATGATATGCGGCGCTCACTCCATCTCGTACACTTTGTTTTCGCCTGATTTGAGGATCTGCACCGCCTTCTTCCGCGTTAGTCAACAACGTGAAGGCAGCACGTGCCCTGTGCTGAGATATTTTCGCGTTGTGCTTTGCTTGTCTCGTGCTCGGACTGCTTTTCTTTCTATTTTTCACAGATTTGCAGCTCCCGCTCGTCTCAGGGTTCTTATTCGTCATCGTTGCTCAGAAAAGTGAAGAATTTGGTGCACAATGCAACTTTTATACGCCACATACGATCCCAATAGCGTTGACTGTCAGCTTCAGAAACATTAACACCGAAAATGGCCAGCAAAAGCCCACACATTTACACAACTCTAGAGGCTATCATTGTAATCCTTGTAGGAGAAAGTAGAGCAGTCATAGAAGCAAGTGGTGTTCGCAAGTAGGGAAGGAAGAAGAAGACTTTGTTGTGAAGAACGTTTGATCGCGGCTGAAGTCCCGAGTAATTTCGCGGCCTCTTTCTTTGGGCTAGGCTGTGGACGCGGAGCCAGAGTATAGTACCGGAAGCAGCAACCTCCCGGCGTCCTTGTGGTAAGTAGTCAGGCAGCAGATGGGCCTGCGTTACCATCACAATTTCTGCTGTCTCCTGCTCAGGTGCTGTGCCGATGGATGCTCTGACAATGGCGACTATAAAGGCGCAGGTTGGGGCACCATGGGATCTACCTGGAACGAGTACCTTAACAACAGAGGCGCCTTGGCTGCTGCAGCGGACCGCTGGGGTGAGGCAACCCCACAGAAGGAGCAGCTCGCTTCTATCTGCGGGGGCATCGGCCACTGGGAGCGTGGCAGATCAGCGAGAAGCACCACCGGCGGAACATACGTCAAGTGCAACCAAGAAGGGCACATGAGCCGGGATTGTGCCACTGCTGACTATGGAGGACGACGAGGATGCCTCAGGTGTGGCGAGGAAGGCCACATGAGTAGAGATTGAATGCAGACACGTGGGCTCGACACACTCAGATGTGGGTCGCTAGGCTTGGCGTGCAGCCAGATTACGTGTTTTGTGTGTGTTTTGTGCTATAATAGCTCTTTCATTTTAGGGAATTTTAAAATTTGTACTTTTTTGACGATGATTTCGATAAATATGCTCTTATACCTTCCACTATCTTGTATTCCTTTTCCATGTTGGCTTTCGTAGTTTTAATATTTTCGTGTGTTTATGTGCAGCATATATATATATATATATATATATATATATATATATATATATATGTGTGTGTGTGTGTGTGTGTGTGTGTGTGTGTGTGTGTGTGTGTGTGTGTGTGTGTGTGTGTGTGTGTGTGTGTGTGTGTGTGTGTGTGTGTGTGTGTAGTTTACATTGCATGGAACGCAATTGCAACAAATGAGAGTACATGGGGTCCAACAAGAAATCGTGTGCTTCAGTGAGTGACTAAACATTTATTTGGTGCAGCAAAACGCAATTAAACGCGCACCCGATCTAGTCTGCCGGCCAGATCTAGTCAGCCGGCCCGATCGCGGGCGCGCTGGACGGCCAGGATTTGGTCCTCAAAGACGGGACTTCGCAGGAACGCGTCCCACTGTTCCTTGGTGAACTTCGGGCCCAGTGACCCGCACTCCCAGAGCATGTGAGGCAACGTAGCTACCTCACCACAGACCACGCAAGAACAATTCGGATAAATCTCGGGATATATGCTATTGAGGGACGCCGGATTTCGGTAGGAGTTCGTTTGCAGAAGTCTTAGTGTGACCGCCTGCGACTTGCTTAGCTTGGAGAGAAGCGGGGGAAAACCCTTCTCTCAAAGTAAAAGAATTTGATGATTCGTTGTGTGTGAGAGGAGTGACTCTGTGTCCGGGGAGAGAGTCGCCCGATCCGAGGGCAGCGCGGTCGGTAAAGTGCTAGCGTCAAAGCCCACAAGTGCGAAGTTTCCAAGAAGGATGTGTGGTGTTCGCATATTTATGGCTCGTTAAGAATGGGGCATTCGGCGTCGTGAAAACGAAAAAGAAGAGTAAAATATAAAGAAGAATTACATCACTTTCTGTAGTGAATAGCGCCATATAGGCCTGCGATCAATGCAGTGCACTTATTATGTCCCACACCTCGGCGCGATTAGGCTCCTCACTATAGGCAGTGGTAACTGCACACCCGCTTAGATGAGCAGTTGAACTAGAGATCAGCTGTTCAGCAGGGAAAGCGATGCAGCGAAACACCGACCGTGCGGGTGCCGCATTCTATATCGCATCCTATCTACAACAAAGCACCGCTTCTTTCCGTCACGACGAAAGCATTCGGTGTTTGGGTCTGTGTGTATTTTCCCGAAGGGCGATCAGCCCGTCGGCCACGACAGCCGCACGATAGAAGCTAAATAGGGCACTTGTGCGGTCTTCATAACTCAGTAGCTTTAACTGAACGCGTTGACGGCAATGAAACCAACCTCGCAAACACCAGCGCAAATGTTGCACTTCTCAATTGGCAAACTGGCACCACCAGAGTTCAGAGAACACAGGGCGGACCAAGACACGAAAACATGCGAGGAGCCATATTGTAGTAGACGAAATTTGCGAGGATGCCTTTGTGGACAGCACATGCACAAATGCACAGCATTGCTACTCATACAACGTGAACGGTTCTTTTTCAGGAAACACTGAAGAATAGATAAATTTTATATGTAAAAAAATAAATTATGGGGTTTTACGTGCCAAAACCACTACATTATTATGAGGCACGCCGTAAGTGGGGGACTCTGAAAATTTTGACCTCCTGGGGCTCTTTTAACGTGACCTAAATCTAAGCACACGGGTGTCTTCGCATTTCGCCCCCATCGATATGTGGCAGCCGTGGCCGGGATTCGATCCCGCGACCTCGTGCTCAGCAGCCCAACACTACATTTTATATGTAAGAATGTAAGTATACAAATCTTAAGGAAATTTGTTAGGATACAAATATTGTTTGCCCGAAATAAACATTGTATTCTTTTAATTAAAGCATGTCTGTTTATTGGCACTGTCGCTTTGCTCCGGAGTCATGCTTTAATGAAAGCACCAACCACCCTCCTGGTTGATGCCGGTGACAATTAGTTCTGGATCGCTTTCTTCGCGACCCATGTGAATCTATATTGAATGTTGCGATTGCACAAAAGCAAATGATGCCTCGAGGTGGAAGCTGTGCTCTATTGTAAACACCCTGTCCCCAAGTCTGCAAATGGCGCTTGGCTCTCAGGGGCTGCGGACAGCCGCTGCGTTGCCTTTCTATATGCGTCCGTTCGCGTTCTGAATTTTGAGGTTGGTTGGCGTGAAGATAAATCTGGCGGCACAAGTGCAAGATGAAATGCGCAATAAAACACTTCGAAATACAGCCGGTGTTCGTGCATGTGCGTACAGCATCGCAGCAGGCATAATTCGGCGTTGGCCGAAAGTATAGTGTATGTTTACGAATGTCTAGTTTTACGGATTTTTAAACATAGCCGGTGGTAGACAGCACAATTCTTGTCCTAGTGTTGGATTATACGAAAAGGCGCACATTACTATCACGAGAAACTGAAACACCTATTCACTTAATTAAAAATGAACTCTAGAGAACCTCTTAATTAGTTTACGCTATACTTTCCAATTTCCGAACTGTACCCGGCAAGACTGCAAGACATCCATTTGAAATGAATTTACAGGACATCAGCTTCGACCTATTACTTCCAAATGAGTGGGACGATATACATTAGTGTTCAGTTACTGTTGTGCTTGTATGCATGAGCGAGCAAATTCATGATTTTTTGTTCGTTAGTTGAATATGCGCTTCGATTTCTCTTGCAAGTAACGTCCGCCTCTCTGAATAATCCAGCTAAAGGGCTAGAATTATGTTTGAATCACATCTGAATTATGTTTGTTTCTAGAGTAGGCAATTTCTTAAAATGTTGAAAATATTCACCCCGTATATTTTTGTATGTGGCTTCGGATTCACGGTCCATCTTTTGTGATTCAAAGGCAACTCTCCAGTGTCTACTATCCCCTTGCAACCACGGAGGAAATTTACAATTAGTCGCAGACATCCGACTACTCCACCATTACGCAATCGACAAGGGACACAACATCATCTACCACTGGATACCGGGTCACTGCGGAATTTCGGGAAATGACAGTGCGGATGACGCTGCCCGGTCGGCCCATATTGGTGCCCAGATTGTACCCATACCGCTGTCAAGAACAGATGCAGCCACAAGTCTTTGCTCCCTCGCACGCGAGCTTACGCTAACTCTGTGGAACACCAGCGAATTCACGAACACACGTCTTCACAGATTGGATCCAAGTTTGCAACTCCGTCTTCCACCACTGTTGCCACGAGCGGAAGCAACACTTCTGTGCCGCCTATGGCTCGCCGTGGCATTCACGAACTCTTATTCCTTCCGTATTGGAATGGCCGACAGCCCTGCTTGCGCCACCTGCGGCTGCGAAGAGACGATTGCGCACCTCTTCTGTGACTGTCCACGTTACAATGTGCAAAGAAAAGTGCTCGTGATCGTGCTCGAAAAACTGGACAATCGCCCCTTCACAGAAGAGAAAGTTCTAGGACACTGGTCCAGACGGGTTTCGGCACTCAAGGCCTTAAGGGCTTTGCTCAAGTTCTTAAGGACATGTGAATTGTGCGAACGCCTTTGACTATTGTTGCGCGTAACATCGCGTTACTGTGTGCATTTTCTTGTTTTTTTCTTCTCTCTTCCTTCTCCTTTTATTCCCTTTACCCCTTTCCCCAGCACATGGTAGCCAGCCGGTATTCACACTGGCTAACCTCCCTGTCTTTCCTTCCCTTTTGTCTCTCTCTCTCTCTCTCTCTCTCTCTCTCTCTCTCTCGGATTTCCAAAAGTGCCCCTTCTAACCATTGACAATGCCTCTTAGCATTCTCGAGCGATTTCTAGGAATTCATGAGGAGCTGGAGTTCTCTCACCGATATTTACGATTACCGGGGCTCCTGCTCTATGTAGATCGCACATCACATTCGATGGCGCATCCACAAGTCGCGGCTCACATTGCTGCTTGCACTGATTCATTGAAGTGAATCACGAAGACAACGAAGCCTGGCAATTTCTTCACGAGAACTCACGCATTCAGCGCTTTGGTTGATAACAACATCACAATGGTATTGAACTAACGCGAATCGTTGTTTCGTGATACACGCCATAAATTAAGTGGATGATATGCGACGCCGACTGCATCTCGTACACTTTGCTTTCGCCTGATTTGAGGATCTGCACCACCTTTTGCGGCGTTCGTTAACCGCGTGAAGGAAGGAAGGAAAAAAACTTTATTTAAGGCCAACACTAAGGCCCAGTAAAGTAGAGCGCCTGCCCCGTTGAGGCTCGTTGTTCATCCTCCGAGTCTGAGTGAAGCCAAGCACTCCAGGAAAGAGGGGAAGGGTAAGGAAAATGAGGAGAGGTAATGGCAGTGTTACATGAGTACAGAATGTGTTCTGCACCTGCCCTTATCTCCGGACAGTTGGGGCAATGTGCTGTGCTACGCCAACCGAAGTTGTAGAGCATTAGTGGCGTGAGAAGAGTGTTCGTTTGAACTTTACGAAGGACATGTGCTTGTTCCGTGTTGAGTGAGGAGTGAGGTTGGGGCAAAATAGTGCGGTTTTCCTTGATGTTCTTGTAGTGTTCAGCTATTTGCGCTTTGTACGTGGCAGCGTCTTCCACTGTCGTTGGATTTGGTCAGGGAATCGAGGGCGCCCGGAGGTTAATTTCGCGGGCACGTTGATGAACCAACCCATTTCCCTCGATCCCAGCATGACCAGACACCCAACGCAGGGTGATTGTAATGTTCGGTTTGCGGTTACAGGATTCTGTTAAGATGTCATGTAGGTGTGTTTCCATCAGTCGTTGTTGTATGTTGCGAATGGCTTTGCTGGAGTCGGTATAAAGGTTGATGTTACTGGAGTGGTGCTTAGTGAGTAGAGAGGCTTCTTGTATGGCATATATTATCGCGTCAGTCTCCAGAGTGGCTGTGTTGGGAGGGTTGGAAAATGGCCCAGCTCTTTGGATGATCGGTGCTGTCTGTCCAGGTGTATATATTGCATACGCGTATGATCCCATTTCAGAGTGTGTGGCGTCCGTGTATATCGTGATGCATTTCCTGTATATATGGTGATGTTTTGCTTGCGCTTGACGTCGACCGTCATGTAGGTGTGGCGTCATATTTTTTAGTACGTTTGTAAATGCAATGTTGCGTGGCAGCGGAGGGCTTTGGTTAACTGGTTAACGTTCCCTGGAGATCCGGTTTCGCACCATAGGGTAATATCGTCGGCGTAGAAAGTGTGGTGAAGGTTATTGATTGTGGATAGCTGCCTTGATAGCGCTGTCATGCAAAGATTATAGAGGGTGGGAGATATAATCGATCCTTGCGGTGTTCCACGGGAAATATTGATGGGGGAGGAAAGGGACTGCGTTGCCTTGAAGCGTGCGGTCCTGCCTTTGAGGAAACTGCGTATGTAATTGTACATGTTGGCGCTGCATCCACTGTCGTGAACCGATTTGAGTACATGATCATGTGTGACATTATTGAATGCATTTTTTATATCTATTGCCAGAAGGGCTTGGGTCTGTGCTGTCTATGGCTGCAGAAGCGTGTTCTGTAGCGTGAGAAATAAGTCCTGTGTGGAAATGTTCTTGCGATAGCCTATGAGCTGGTGCGGAAAATGTTTCGTGTTATCCAAATGTTCTTCTAGTCTGTTCAGTGCAAGCCGTTCCATTGTTTTGCCCATACATGATGTTAAGGATATGGGTCTGAGGTTGCAAAGCGTGGCTTTTTTCCCTGGTTTTGGGATCATGGTAATGTGTGATGTTCTCCATTCGTCTGGGAGGGTGCCCGTGTTCCAATGCTCATTTATGTGAGAGAGAAGTGTTTCTTTATCTTCGTCGGGCAGAATACGCAGAAGAGTATATGTGATGCCGTCAGGACCCGGCGCCGTCGCCCTATTGTTTTGCAACAATGCTATGTTTAGTTCTGCCATAGTGAAGTCACCACCGATGTTGTCGTTTGGGGAGCCCGTATAGTCTGTGTACAGTGACTGATGTGCCGCAGGTATGTAAAGGGTCCGAAGTTCATCAAATGTTTTGTTTATACCTTGTGTACTGGCGTGTTTCTCTATGGTAGGGATGACTTGTTTCTTTGTGCCGAGCAGGGCACGCAAAAGATGCCACGTGTGTTTTTTGTCTAACGTATTCTGGATGCTATCGCAAATATGGTTCCATTCTGTCTGTTCGAGCGTCCGGGCATGATTGATCGCTTGAATAGTTATATCATCTGCCTTTTCACGAAGCTGATTGTTATGCGGTTGCTGGGATAAGACTCTCAATAGTTTTTTGCGTTTTTTCCAGACGCGTGTGAGGTGCGGGTCGGGCCGGTCTGCCGGCGTTGAAGTTGTGTGCGTGTCTATAACTGCTGTCTTAGTTTCTATGAGGCCTTTAGCCCACGTATCCAAGTCATGTCCTGTGTCAGTGTTATTCTGGCTCAGTTTCCGGAATTTGTCCCAATTTGTGAAGGTGACTGTAGCGCGGCGCTTTCGAGGCGTCATGTGTATAATGATGTTTAGTATGTCGTGGTCGCTAGTTAGGTTTTCATGGGTGTTCTCCCAACTCGTAGCATATCCACCTTTGTGCAACGCGAGGTCCGGTGTAGTAGGAACTTGATTTTGCGCCCCTGCGCGAGTTGTTACCGCCAGAGTGTTGAGAACTGTGTACTGAAATTTGTTTATGTGGTCTTCCAGCAACCTGCCCGTTTTCGTGTTCGCCTTGTATCCCCTTGATGTGTTGGGCGCATTGAAGTCTCCCATGATGTAAATGTCATGAGTCTTCTCATCTTTTTAGCGTGCTTGAAGATCTGACTAAGGTTGTACGTGGATTTTGGTGGATTGTAGACGTTGTACAGCTTGGCAGGTCGTTGTGAGTTGTCCGGGTATATTGTGGTTATTAAGACATACTTTGCTAAACAGTCTGGTGCTATTTCCGTGTAGTGTTTAATGTTATGTTTTACGTACGTCGAAATTAATGGTAGGTCGTATTCATTGTGCGCTGAATGTGTAGCTGTGTATCCTGGGATGTTCTGTTCTTTGTATGTTTCTTGCAGAAGTAACATATGTGGTGGGTTTTTGAATTTTAGGAAGTATTGCCTCATTATTGCTTTTTTGTTACTGAGACCGCGGCAGTTCCACTGCCAAACGCAAAAGTTTCCGTCCCTTACTTCTGCCATGGATTAGCGACCTTTGCGGTCTTAGGCTGGGTGCTGGAGGTGTCGATTGGGTCATCAGGAAGTTGTCTCTTTTGCGAATGAGACATGTGGTCCATGTTTTCGGAGCTAAGATCTTCATCTGGAAGAAGGCGCTTAAGCATGCGGTCTACTCGTTGTTCCAGCACGGTTAGGCGTGTTTCGTGACATTCGTAGGCTGAGGCAAGTTTTTCAACAATATCAATGAGGCGGTCGAGTTTCTTTTCTATGCTTTCAAAGCGTTCTAACAGTGTCTCTGATTTGTTTAGACGAGACTCTAGCGTTGAAGGTGTCTTGTGGGAATGCGCGTGTAGGATGTGTTGCTGATATTGTGGTGCTTCGTAAATTGGAGTAGGAGAATGTGCTTGTGATGTTAGGGCCTTGAAGGATGGTGTTAGGAATGGTCGTACGGGGTGGCAACGTGCCAGCTTTCAGCCCGCTGCACGTGTTCCAAGCCCACCAGACGGGGAGCCCTTCCGAGAACTGCGGATGACCGGCAGCCACGTGGCGCGCGGTCAGCTCAGGAATGTGGTACTCCGCCGCGCCACCCGGGATGGAGCACAGTTCTACAAAGCCCTCGGTCGTCGACACCGAGAGCTACGCGGCACCGCGAGCTATGCGGCACCGAGAGTTCTACGAAGCCCTCTGACGTCGGCTCCGGAGCCTTTGTGTGTGGGCGCTCGAACTTGTGTGCCTTGGTGTGTGTGGGCCGTACTGCGGGGCGGCGGCAAGTTTACAATGATTGGACGAACGTTTCCGACCACTCGGACTCCGTCCACGCCGAACGATGACGTCGAACTATGACGTCAAGCGGAGAGCTTATAAGCCGCGTTTGCCGGCTGCTAGAGTGTGCTCGTATCGTGCTAGTCGTCGGGAGCTGAGTGCTCGTTGTCATGCTCGAAATTTAGCAGTGAGCTGTGTGCTCGAATGCTGTTTGCTGTATGTTAATCTTGCTGGCTCCATATGGGAGTCACGCTAGACTGCCAATGTATCTTGCTTTTAAAATGCTTAATATGTAAATAAATCCTGTTCACCGAGTTCCTCTCTACGACCTACAACTCCTTCAAATGGTGGCAGCGGCGAGGTAGTCCGACGACTCCTACATCTGGTTGACAGCGGTAAGATCGTCCGACGAATCTAATAATGGGGATTGTGGGATGATAGGAGTGCTTGGCTTACCAGGCGCCTTAGGTATGACGGTTATCCCAGACTGTGGGGTGCGCGCAGGGCTTTTGCTCGAGGCCGGTCATTGCACGTTCGGTGTAGCGCTTGCCGAAGTCGTCGGCTGTGACAGCGGTGTGTTAGGTAGCATGGCTTGTTGCTTCTTCTGGGGCTGTTGCGTCTGCGTTGTTTGCTGTTGCTGTCCATGCGATAATAATGCAGGGTATTTGCGATGGTAATCAGTTGAGGTTGTGGTGTTGGGGGCGCTGGAACCAAGTGTAGGCTGTTGCTCGTTGCGCAGTTTGATGCATTGTAAGTAGGCTCGTTCTGTCTTGTTATGGTCTTTTACCTTTTGATTTGGCAGCTGGGGTCGTTGGTTCTATGATCGCCACCGCAGTGCAGGCAGAGGAGAAAGCATTGGTGTTCCTCTCCTGCCTGCTTGAGTTGTCTCGTGCAGTCAGGACATCTGAAAATAGTTGATTTGGTGGGGCAGTTGTCAGCACGATGATCATACATCAGGCATAAGGAACAGAACTGTGCTTTGGGGTGGTGTGGCAAACATCGGAACATAGCTCGATGATAGAGGACTTTCCTGGGGACAATGCTTCCTTCAAATGTAATAATATCAGTCTCCGAACGGCCCATCATCCGGGAGGCTAGTATGGTGGGTCCAAAAGTGTCCAAGTTCTGCATCAGGTGCTCCGAAGATGTGCCGGCGTCAACTCCACGGATAACCCCTCTGCGGGAGTTGGCCGGTGCGGTTATGTATGCTGTGACAGTGTGCGTGGTTGGTCCAAGTGCGAGTTGAGACATGGCAGCGATTTTCTCCGCTGCTATTGAACTTGGGGTCTTGATAACGATTATATTGCTTCGTGGCTTAATATGCAGTGAGAGATCCAACGCTTCGTGTGGGCTGAGGGGGGCTTGTTGCCACGCGGCCTGTGAGATGTGGTGCAATTTGTGCTGAGGGAGGTGCACATCACTCTGAGGTCGAATTACGACTGTGTGGAGCGCAGCAGGGTGCAGGGGGGGCGGTAAGATTCTTCTTCTTGTATTGAACTGTTGTCCAGCCGTCTTCAGCAGCGAAGGCAGCACGTTCCCCGTGCTGGGATATTTTTGCGTCGTGCTTTGCTTTTCTCGTGCACGAACTGCTTTACTTTCTATTTTTCACAGATTTGCAGCTCCCACTCATCTCATGTTTCTTCTTCGTCGTCGTTGCTCAGGAAAGTGAAGAATTTGGTGCACAATGTAACTTTTAGACGCCACATACGATCCCAATAGCGTTGACTATCAGCTTCAGAAACATGAACACCGAAAATGGCCAGCAAAAGCCCACACATTTACACAACTCTAGAGGCTATCATTGTAATCCCTGTAGGAGAAAGTAGAGCAGTCATAGAAGCAAGTGGTGTTCGCAAGTAGGGAAAGAAGAAGACGACCTTGTTGTGAAGAACGTTTGATCGCGGCTGAAGTCCCGAGTAATTTCACGGCCGCTTTCTTTTGGCTAGACTGTGGACGCGGAACCAAAGTGGTAATGAAGCAGCAACCTCCAGGCGGCCTTGTGGTAAGTACTCAGACAACACATGGGCCTGCGTTACCATCACAATTTCTGCTGTCTCCTGCTCGGGTGCTGTGCCGATGGCTGCTCTGACAATGGCGACTATAAAGGCGCAGGTTGGGGCACCATGGGATCTACCTGGAACGAGTACCTTAACAACAGAGGCGCCTTGGCTGCTGCAGCGGACCGCTGGGGTGAGGCAACCCCACAGAAGGGGGAGCTCGCTTCTATCTGCGGGGGCATCGGCCACTGGGAGCTTGGCAGATCAGCGAGAAGCACCACCGGCGGAAGATACGTCAAGTGCAACCAAGAAGGGCACATGAGCCGGGATTGTGCCACTGCTGACTATGGAGGACGACGAGGATGCCTCAGGTGTGGCGAGGAAGGCCACATGAGTAGAGATTGAATGCAGACACGTGGGCGCGACACACTCAGATGTGGGTCGCTAGGCTTGGCGTGCAGCCAGATTACGTGTTTTGTGTGTATTTTGTGCAATAATAGCTCGTTCATTTTAGGGAATTTTGAAATTTGTACTTTTTTGAAGATAATTTCGATAAATATATTCTTATACCTTCCACTATCTTGTATTCCTTTTCCATGTTCGCTTTCGTAGTTTTAATATTTTCGTGTGTATATGTGCAGCATATGTAATTATTCGCGCCATTCCACCACCACCATCAGCATCATCATCATCATCATCAAAAGCCTGTTTTATGTCCGCTTTAGGACGAAGGCCTCTCCCTGCGATCTCCAATTACCCCTGCCCTGCCTGCGCCAACCGATTCCAACTAGCCCCCGCGAATATCCTAATTTCGTCGCTCCACCTTGTCTTCTGCCGTCCTCAACTGAATTTCCCTTTTCTTGGTACCCATTCCATGGTCTAACGGTTATCTAACCTGCACATTACATGACCTGCCCAGCTCCATTTTTTTCTTTTAACGTCAATTAGAATATCTGCTATACTCGTTTGCTCTCTGATCCAAACCGCTCCCTTTCTGTCTCTCAACGTTATGCCTAGCAATGTTCGTTCCATCGCTCTTTACGCGGTCCTTAACTTTTTCTAAAGCTTCTTTGTCTCCAAGTCTCTGCCGCATATGTAAGCACTGGCAAAATGCACTGATTGTACACCTTCCTTTTCAATGATAATGGTAAGCTTTCAGTCAGGAGCTGACAATGTCTGCCGTATGCGATCCAACCCATTTTTATTCTTCTATGAATTTCCTTTTCATGATCTTTGTTCCCTGTGATTATTTGACCTAGGTAAACGTACTGCTTCACAGACTCTAGGGGCTGACTGGCGATCCTGAACTCTTGTTGCCTTACCCGGCTATTGATCATTATTTTTGTCTTCTACATATTAATCTTCAACCCCACTCCCACACTCTCTTTATTAAGGTCCTCAATCATTTCTTGTAGTTCGGTTGTATTGTTGCTGAATACAACAATGTCATCGACAAACCGAAGGTTACTGAGATGCTCGCCGTCGATCCCTACTCCTAAACTTTACCAGTTTAATAGCTTGAATACTTCTTCCAAGCGGGCAGTGAAGAGCCTTGGAGAGATTGTGTCTCCCTGTCTGATCCCTTTCTTTATAGGTATCTTCCTGCTTTTTTTCTGTAGAATTAAGGTAGCTGTGGAACATCTCTAGATATTTTCCAAGCTACTGTATTTACGTAAGCGGTCTGTGCCCCTTGATTACGTAATGCCTCTATCACTGCTGGTATCTCTACTTAATCAAATGCATTTTCGTAATCTACGAAAGCTAAATCGAGAGGCTGATTGTACTCTGCAGATTTCTCGATTACCTGAATGGTGACATGGACGTGATCCATTGTAGACGTATCTCTTCCTGAAACCTGTCTGTTCCTTTCATTAACTAAAGTCCAGTGTTGCCCTTATTTTATTGAAGGTTATCTTGGTGAATGTTTCTTATAATACCGGAAGTAAGCTAATGGGCCTATCATTTTTCAATTCTTCACCATCTCCCTTTTTGTGGATTAGTATAATGTTTGCATTATTCCAGTCTTCTGGGACCCTTGCAGTCGATAGACACTTCGTATAACGAGCCGCCAGTTTTCCCCGCATTATGTCTCCTCGATCTTTGATTAAATTGACTGTTATTCCATCTTCTCCTGCCGCTTTTCCTCTTTTCATGTCTTGCAAGGCCCTTCTGACCTCATCACTAGTTGTAGAAGGAGCCTCTGTGTACATGTATCTGTACATGTACATGTACATGTACATGTACAGATACTCTGGGTACTGCACAGTATAGAATTCTTTTGCTGCCTTTACTATATCATCGAGATTGCTGATGATATTACCCTGCTTATCTTTCAGCGCATACATCTTGGCTTGGGCTATGCCAAGTTTGCTTCTCACTGATTTCAGGCCGCGTCTGTTCTTTACGGTTTCTTCAGTCCATCTATCGTTATAATTTCGAATATCACTTATTCTCGCCTTGTTGATCAGTTTTGAGAGCTCCGCGAATTCTATCTTATCTCTTGCAATGGACACTTTCATTCTTTGTCGTTTCTTTATTAGGTCTCTTGTTTCTAGGGAGAGCTTGCCTACTGGTTGCCTTGGTTTCTTGCCTCCAACTTCAATTGCTGCCTCTGAAGCCAGTGTAGTTACGGTTTCATTCATTACCTCTATGTCATCTTCATCTCTCTGTTCGAAGGCTGCATATTTATTTGCAAGTACCAGCCTGAATTTGTCCGCTTTTACCCTAACTGCCTCTAGGTTGACGTGTTTCTTCTTGACCAATTTTACTCTTTCTCTCTTCAAATTGAGGTGAATCCTAGCCCTCACTAACCTATGATCACTGCACTTTACCCTACCTATCACTATAACATCCGGCACTATGCTGGGATCAGGACAAAGTGCGAAATCAAGCACATTTCTTGTTTCCCCATTAGGGGTTTTCCAGGTCGACTTTCTGTGGCTACGCTTCCTGAAAAAGGTGTTCATTATTCTTAGCTTATTCCGTTCTGCGAATGTTACCAGCATCTGACCTCTAGCGTTCAATATATGTGTGTGTGTGTGTGTGTGTGTGTGTGTGTGTGTGTGTGTGTGTGTGCGTGCGTGCGTGCGTGCGTGCGTGCGTGCGTGTGTGTGTGTGTGTGTGTGTGTGTGTGTGTGTGTGTGTGTGTTAGTGAAGCATTGAATCACAGGATTCTGCAGGGAAACGGGTCAAAGAATAGAAACACTCAGTAAAAATACCGTAAGTTTTAGTGACGTTTCGACCGGGCACCGGCCTCCACTCCGACGGACGCCGGTCCTGACTCATTGTCCGAACGATGGCATGATGGAGAGCGGCTTCAGCGACGGACGAACGCTTTATGTTGCCTCTAGCTTTCACACGCCTTCGAAACATGAGATTATGCGAATTTCTACGCAAGCCACGCGAGAACCGAGTAATGCGATGCGAGAATATGACTAAATGTGATTATACGTGGCAGTCTGTTTCGTCACAACTCTCAGAGGCCACAGCAGTGTTTGGGACGTTAACTTTTTGTTTACTTGATTGGCGCTGAAAAACCCAACTTGAAGCAATCTAGTGAAGACAACTTACTTTATAACAAAACAAATTTTTATGCATGTTCTGCGAATGAATACATTATCCTAGGTGTATTTTAGGCATTTATTTAATGTGCCGATCCAGTACAGCATTTAGCAAGAATTGGAATTTCGGAAACGCTTTTTTTTTTCAAAAATAACCCAGGGGTAAAGGGTTGAAGATATGCGAACTCAAAGCAAATAAGTGTAGCTGCAGCACAGAACATTAGTTGCCTTGCTTCATTGACAACCTCAGGCACTACATTAAAGTGGCAGGCCAGAGCAAGTTATAGCTCAGGCTGGCATCTCTGCCTTTCTGTAAATCTCTATCTCTCTCTCTATCTCTATCTCTCTCAGGCACTGTAACAATATATTTTATGGTTTCGCACCTACTTACCTGCAAAAGTGGACAAAATGCATGCGTTTTTGGTATACCACAGCACTCGTAGTGCACAACTAAACAATGATAATTAACTGGTAACCTAAAGAAACCAAGGTGAACTGTCACTAATTCCTCAGGTGACTCATGAAACAGTATGCTAAGAACCTTAGTCGAACAACGGTGGTGACCATCATGTGCAGTGCCTGGGGGAAACGCATGCGGCAGTACAACAGTACCTGCTTTCCTTTTTTGCTCTTGCCAGGTCAATCGATTATTCACGATTTATCCTGAATCGAAAAATTAGAACTGACTCGCACAAGGTACTACTGGTAATAAAATAACCTTCAGCGCTTATCGAATGGGTGCCGCAGTGCAACAGTTGACCTGCCGAATGGGGGCCCAGCCCTTCCTTAAAACGGAGCGGGGGAGGGGTCCCTCCGGACGTCCCCTGACTTTAAGCACTGGGCACACCAATCCAAATCATTCAACTACTCAACAACGGTCGCGTATAGATTTATGGCCAAGGATCTGTCGAAGGTTGTAACCGAACCAATCAGTGTATATCACAGTAATCACAAAGCTATCGTCAATATACCGTTGCCAAATAAGGAAATATAATACATGTACTCTTGTCTAAGCCTGCTTGATGTTCTACAGTTTCACTGGTCATCCACCTTCACGAAGTGGAATGGCTCCTCAATTTTTCGAACCCCACCACGCCACGGTGGCATTTAAGCACCCCACCATGCAACAACTGTTCTTCGACGAGCATTGAAGTTTGGCCACCACACACATGTGAGGGGTGTTGCTTATTTTGCTTCGAAAACCTGAATCAAACAGAGAAGCACGAGCAACGACGCAGAAAACTACGACGTAGGGCTGCCTCGTTTCCCTAGTGCGCTTCGGTGCACCACGTTGAACGTCGCCATCTTTCCACACCCAGTGCGAGAGAGAAGAGGAGGTCCCGGATTGGGGCACAAACGCACACGGAAATGCCTGTTTCATTTACGTTCGTCGCTGGAAACACGGAGCTTTCAACGTTTTGAAGCGTCCGAAACGTTGTCGTTGCCCGAGCGATAGTTTTGAGGAACTCAGCGTCGTTTTTTTGCCGTGTGGCACATGTACGTCCTGGATGCATTCACGACACTGCATGGTGGCCGCCTCGTGGATGCGTTCGGTCGCGCTCGCAGAAATGTTTCTCTTCTCACATCGCGGCTCTTTCTTAGATGGTCATGCAATGCTTCGGCCTCTTCGGCGACTGCCGTCTCCTCTGCAAAGGTCACGTTGCTATAGTTGCGGTTTTCCTTCCGGAGTGCCTCGTCTTCGGCGCCAGACTGACGGTACGCCAGCTGCACCGAGTTTTCAGTGAGAGTGTGCGCGTGTATCCAACTGCGACGAAGCGTCTCGCGGCATGGTTGATACTGTATACGAGAGCGCTTGGTAATTCGCCCTCTTTTCAGTCTCGGCCTTCTTTTTCCTTTTTTTTTAAATTCTTAGCAGTAGAGAGGCTGAACTTTTTGATAAACAGGGTGAACGCGATGCGTCCAATTTGAAACGAGAAAAAGAAGAAAAGTAATAAGTGAACAAAACAAACTTAGCGGATCGAGAGCGATGGTAACAGCGCTTCTTTGACAGGATGTGCGCTTGTTGAAATATGCAGAAACAAAATTTTAGGTTTTCAACTGGATGCGTTCATTTCTTAGCCAAGGCTAGAGATACGACAGCCGATTAGCAACTTAGCCATTTTTTTTGCGATAAATCTCTATTATAGCTGTGTTTTCTCGATGTTTGTATAAACGTGACAAGGAATCGTACAACAGCTAACAACCACACAGTTAGTCAGCTAATTTACGTTACGCACACAAGAAAACTAACATACATCTATATATTTGTATGGTTTAACAATGACATAAGTCTGTAATTTGTAGGTCTCTTGCGATCAGCTTCGGGCAGAACAAGCGTCTAAAATGGCAAACAAACAAAAATTAGTCTACCTTTGTCACACAGTTTGATAACTTCCTTTTTCTTGGAGGTAATTGAGGGAATGGGCATGGGCAGGACATGTAATGAGGAGGGAAGATAACCGATGGTCATTAAGGGTTACGGACTGGATTCCAAGGGAAGGGAAGCGTAGCAGGGGACGGCAGAAAGTTAGGTGGGCGGATGAGATTAAGAAATTTGCAGGGACGGCATGGCCACAATTAGTACATGACCGGGGTTGTTGGAGAAATATGGGAGAGGCCTTTGCCCTGCAGTGGGCGTAACCAGGCTGATGATGATGATGATGATGATGAATTGAGGGAGCGAACACTCGCCAAAGGCAAAGAAGTTTTTCCCACAAACGATCGGTGGCAGCTTCTTTTTTTTAAGCGGGCGTTCCGTCTTTGCTCGGACGAATCTTAACGCGTAGGCAAGAAGCTGAATTAAACATTAAGAAATGACCAGGCAAGCAATGGCTACCGCCGCCGCTACTACGCCAGCAAGAACGCCTTTCTACTGAGCCACCGCGCAACAGTATTTGTACTGAGCACCCATCCGACCCATCCTGTTGGCTCCCGATGTAAGCGAAACACTTGCAAGAGTGTTGAAGGATTGCAACGCCCAGATGTCCCACGTACCCACACACAAGTTAAGAAACCAACTGGACCACGTGAAGGACCCCTTGAAACATCGACGTTTTATATATATATATATGTGTGTGTGGGGGGGGGGGGGGGGGGGGGGGTTTCTTCAAAGTTCAGCACGCAGGATCCGACGTAACATATGCAGGAAAGAGACGAACCTTTTGGAAGATGTCGTTACTTAACGTTTTCGGCTGGTGGACCAGCCTTCGTCAGAGTACAGTAACGCATGTACAACGCATACACAGCTTTAAAAGCACCGTATCAAGGGATAAGGGCGCACTACCTGCGCTGATAGACCTTACACTGCACATCATAAATCATTATCAATGACACGCATTTTGGAATACAAAAAAAATGAGATGCAGATGTGTTCAGGATAAAATATATACAAGCATGACTCTCAGGTAAGTGCTAGCGGTTACCATAATTATGCATAGTGAAAACAAAATGACGTACATATGCAGATACAAGGGCGTGATGTTTAGCACATGGCATCTCTAAGTGCAACCTCTAATTATCTAAAAATTGAGGTGTTAAGCGTACAACTTCAAGCCACATACGTAAAAAAAGCCACATGAAAAAGAAAAAGAGTTGAAATCGTACATGTACACTGTGTGGGAAGTGTATATTCGTGCTCACTATAAAGTTATTCAGGTTAGTTTTCCTTTGTTTTCATTTATTCCGGACGAGACAGTGTTAAATTTATGAATCAGATAAGATTCGCGAAGCTCACGGTCATGGCTGGTGCGGAATCCAGATTCGATTGTGGTTACCGTGAGATTGTTAAATGACTGGCCCGGCATGTTAATATGTTTTGACAGTGGTAGGTTTGGTTGGGATTTGGCATGCGGTCTGTGGTTGTTAAAATGGATCGTGAAAGGTGTTTCAGTCTGGCCTCTGAATTTCATGTGGCAAGTGCCGCACTCGAGCAAGTACAATACGTTACATGAATCACAGTTGAAACTGCCTTTAATTGTGAACATGAATTGGCTGGCTGTGCAGGTGGCAGTCAATGTAGGTGTTATATGAGGGCAGACTTTGCAACATGGTTTATTGCGGCGGCTGCAACCGGTTGGGTTAGAAGTGGCGATTTTTGAAGACGTTAGTATGTCACCTATGTTTTTCGAACGCGTATACACGACACGGGGTGGATCAGGAAAAACGGCCTTTAACCTGTAGCTTTGGGTGAGAACGTTGCAGTGTTTGCGGAGTATGCCTGAGACCTTAGGGTTAGACGCGGAATGCGTGAGTATCAAATTAGCCGACTGGGAGCCACTTTCTGCCCTTAAGAAAGTCCATCCGGTCGTGTCCTGCCGCGCGGCGTATCGCGTCATCGATCATTTTTTCTGGATATTTACAGTTGAGAAGTTTCTTTTTGAGTTCCTGGCAACAAGAATTAAAATCGCCTTCTTCGGAACATATGCGCTTAAAGCGCTGTGCCTGGCTGTGTGGAATCGCAGTCTTGCAATGACGCACGTAGCTGCTTCCAAAATGAAGAAATTTATGATTATCAGTTGGCTTTTTGTAGAGTTTTGTGATTAGGCGTCCGTCGGAAATAGTAATAGTGACGTCAAGGAAGTCTACAGACGATGGTGAGTAATGATGTGTGAACTTGAAACATGTCGTCGATGTAGCGTTTAAAGTACATAGGTTTTAGCCATACAGTCATAAGGAACGCGTCTTCGAGCACTCCCATGAAGACGTTTGCATAGTTAGGGCCTATTTTCGTTCCCATCGATGTTCCTCTAATTTGTACATAATGAGAGTGATTAAATTCGAAGTTTTTAAACTCGAGAACTAACTTCAGCATAACCTCGAGGGTTGAGCTGTCAATAGGGCTATTACACTGGAGGTGTTCATGGGAGTTCAAGACAGCCTCAATGCTATCCCAATGGGGAATATTCGTGTAGAGGGAAGTGACATCCATTGTCACCAGAAGCGAGCCTTCAAGAACGGTTAAATCTATTATGTCGTTAAGAAAGGCATTAGTATCCTTAACGAAAGACGAAAATATGGCTGGAATAAATTTGATTAAACTGTCGACGTAACGAGAGATGTTTTCTGTGACTGTTCTTATGCCGGATACAATGGGACGGCCTGGATTGCCTGGTTTATGTATCTTGGGCAGCAGGTTAAAGCGTCCGGCCATTGGAATAAGTGGGATCAAGGAGCGTGCTGTCTTATCGTCGATCTTGTGCTGCTTCACCAATGCTTTTATGGTGTCCTTAGTGATGGAAAGGAATTCGTCGGTAGGATCACAGGGAAGTTATTTATAAAATGTGCCGTCAGATAACTGCCTTATGACTTCTTTTATGTAATTTTCTTTTGTCCTTATCACGACCGAGCCACCCTTGTCCACCGGTTTATTAACAATATCATCGCGTGTGCTTAGGCTTCTAAAAGCATCGGATTCGCTAGTGGAAAGATTTATCTGGAATGGGGCGCGTGTCTTGTAATTGTCGAGCACGTCACGAGAAACACCTTTGACACTAGGCATTTGTCCCGTTGCGAGGCAGGCGTCCAGTGTGTCGCGGACGGTACAGCTGGGTAGTCTTGTTTGCTACTAGCATGGTCATGAAAATATTCTTTGAGTCTTAAGTTTCGGGAGGAGTTTTCAATGTATTTCATTAACTGGAATTCGAACGCGTATACACGACACGAGGTGGATCAGGAAAAACGGCCTTTAACCTGTAGCTTTGGGTGAGAACGTTGCAGTGTTTGTGGAGTATGCCTGAGACCTTAGGGTTAGACGTGGAATGCGTGAGTATCAAATTAGCCGACTGGGAGCCACTTTCTGCCCTTAAGAAAGTCCATCCGGTCGTGTCCTGCCGCGCGGCGTGTCGCGTCATCGATCATCTGGCTGGACAGAAATTGAGGCCTTTTGAAAGAACTCTTTCTTCCGTAGGCAGAAGCGCAACGTGGGGAAGGTTAACTATGGTAGTATCCGGGTTGGCTGTCTCCGGCAATGTTTTAGTAATTGTCCTCGACACGGGTGCCTGATTGCGCCAGATAGTCCGCACAAGAACGCGTTCTTAAATTCGCTATTATTTACGCTATTTTATTAAATGTTCGTACAAGCCGCCCCTGGACTGAGGGCAGCTGACCATTGTGATAGATGACGGACGAAGCAGCGGGTGAAGACCTACGGGGAAGCCACAAGGAAGACGACTACCTTGAAGAATCCGCCCCAGCCGCAAAAGAACACAATATTTGAACTCACTCACTCACTCACTCACTCACTCACTCACTCACTCACTCACTCACTCACTCACTCACTCACTCACTCACTCACTCACTCACTCACTCACTCACTCACTCACTCACTCACTCACTCACTCACTCACTCACTCACTCACTCACTCACTCACTCACTCACTCACTCACTCACTCACTCACTCACGTTTGCCAAACGCTGTCGAAATTGGTGTCTGAGAAGGGTGAGAACTGCTTCCCGCATACAGCGAGGCATCGGGGATAGAAGGAGTGGACACGATTCAGAAGCGGCATTGTCTGGTCCGTCTCTCCCACCTGCCTTGTCTTTGTGATGCACGAATAACACAACACATAGGCAGACATTACACGCTCTCTGTTCCTCTCAGAGTAAACATATCGCGATTAAAAGAAGAAAAAAAGATATATACGATATTTAGATAGCAGCTACAACATTTCAGTCTTACGTCGTTCTCTTTAAGCCGTGTGTGTGCGTAATACTGCTGATGTGCGAAAAAAAAAAGAACGTAACACATAGAGAGACAAGGTGCACTATCTTCTTTTCTTCACAGTTTACTGACTCAAAATTGAAGTGTCGTTTACAGTTTGGCCAACACCTACAATACCTACAAGTTTCACGTCAGTCGGCCGTTCTGCATGGTGTGTTGTCCGAGGGCGCATCCAGGGACTTCAGTCCCACTGTGACCACGCTTTTGCGATCAAATACGAAGCGCTCACTGAGGAAGACTTCACGCAGATCACAGTAGGGGCTCGAATTGCGATTTTTTCATTTAGCCTCACATTTATGTCGCCCGCCCAGGCCTTCATCTCACGACGTTCGCCCTCCCTCGTCCCCATAAACTTTCTAACGCCAGCCCTCACCCCACCTTATTTCGTGAGAGTGACGCCAAATGATGGTGAGGACACCTTCATGAGGGCGCATCCTTATGAGGGTGCCCATTTCTGTATGCACTGCACCGCCTTCTGCACCGTCCCACTTTCCCCAGTTCTTTTCTGGGCAGTTAGAGCGTTGAAGCGCTGTGGGACATTGCACTGCATTTGGGACCGGCCGGTCGTAACGGGACAGGTTGTAACGGTTCTTTTCTTGCGTGCAACAAGTATCGCAGCCGCCATCGACGTCCCCTTGCCGCTGTCGCCCCACACAGCGTTGCTTACCTTAAACAAACACATTGGTCCATCTGGTTTGCGAAACCCGAAACGATGCTGTCCTTCCCCAGTGCAGGGTAGCAAACTGGACGTGCATCTGGTTAACTTCTTTTCCTTTCCTTTCTTCACTCTCTTTCCAAATCACGCTGGATATAGCCAGCTATCTGCAAAATACCTCGCATAGCATATATTCCCCAATGCATGTGATCTGCATAAATTTTGTACCCTGTTAAGGTTTTATTTATGAAGAGGCCATATAGTGGCCTCTGACACGATTATGCACATCATCGCCGAGCCAAGGCGTGATGGTGGTTTAACCCAACTTGGGGTGCCTGATGGTCTCTCCCTCGCCACCGCAACGGAGCAGCGCAGAGGGAGAGACCATTCAGCACCCTAACCACGGTGTACGAATATACTACACCGTGACCCTAACCCAGCTTGCCTCAACCTGCCCTCTGGCGTGTGACGTCAGCGCGGGGATCCGCTGCCGCGCCACGTGCTCGCTCGCTACCTGAAGGCAACGTGCATGCTTTGCTCGGGTTTTTGAAATGCGAGACTGGATGCTTGTAGAACAGTATATACGGTACGTTCCAAGACACATATTTCCTGCGAAATCGAGCGAAGTCGCCGTCGTCACCCCGCTTAGTGTGGTTTGCTCTTGGCGTCGTCTGCTATAGACATCAGTGTGTATATGTGCGTGTACTGCGTAGGTTTCTCATCATTGCTGTTCCGTCGCCGTGGTGCACTAACAATGATTTGTCGGCCCTTTTTTGACAAACTGCAGCATTTGACCTTCAGCGCTCCAAAACTGTGTTTGTCTGACCAGGGCGTGTTGCGGGTTCGGTCGGCGTTGGCCGCAGACATTCCCGTTTTGTTGCTGCCCAGTGCGTTAAGCGAATCACGAAAGACGTTTGATGCCACTTTCAGGAAACTAGGTGGTCGCCGGGGCGCGTTAATGCATGCACTGATTTAGCCGCAATGCAGCAAAATGTGGTCTGGAATGCCTGATAGAAGGGCGGACAAAATTAGTGGGCAAAACAAAGTTACGTAGTCTTGCGCTGCAGTGCTGACCTTAGCAATATAATTTTAATTAAACTTGATTACTTCGCCCGTGACACAGCTCGATCGCCCCCGCATGTTAGCCGGCTCAGCGTAATCCTTTATTTCCTTGCTCATGCCATGGGCAAAGCGAGCTCAATTCGCAGGCGTGGTTCATCCAGCGATGATAATTACTGCTATCGTGTAACAAAAACAGGCGACAACCTTTGCTTACATCACCATTTTCAATATGTTTTGTTCTGTAAGCGCGTCACACGTATTTAAAACTAAAACAATTGAGAAGTTAAGGTTTGCTGCTCGACCTATAAGTAGCTGGAGCGCTAAACACACAAGAAAAATAAAAAAAAGAAGAATGGTTGGGGACGGGAGGGGACGTACAAAGGTGCAGTAAAAAACACACACACACACACACACACACACACACACACATATATATATATATATATATATATATATATATATATATATATATATATATATATATATATATATATATATATATATATATATATAACACGATTTTTTATTTTTTATATTGCGCTGTGAAAGGGATGTTTTGCGGGAGGTTATGCGGCAATCTGACAGTGTGTTGAACAGAAATAATCTTATGCCAACCTAAACAAACCTAACATGTTTCGATCAGAAAGTTATAATTAAATTTATTTGCAAGAAAGTAGTGTAAAGCATGCTTGACGATTGCCAAGCATGATAGAGCGTGGTGCATGTAATGTTCGAGGTAACCCGTCTCTGAGTGAAATAACGAGATTTTCCTTGTCAGAAAAATTCTGATATATGCAACACAGTGTGAATAGAATTAAAAGCGAAATGCAACCCTTGTTTTCTACAAAGTCGCCTAGTCGACACGCAATTTCGCGAAGCCCCCCCTCGATCTTGCTTTATTTCCAAAGCTGCGTAGACTCTCATTTACTCGCTCTTCGCGACGTTAATTTATGACTGAGTCGTGAGATTGTGTCCCTACCGGCGAACGCTTTGGTTATATAACAAAAAAAAAAAGAAAATAGTTTTTATACTAAAGAATAAAAATCTGGGATTTTACGTGCCAAAAGCACTATATGGTTAGTCTATATTAAGCACGCGGTAGTGGAGGACTTGGAATTAATTCTGACCACTCCACGAATGCGACCGCCACGGCCGGGGTCGAATCAACGACTTCGAGCTTAGCAGCGGAACGACATCCAGCCAGTGGGCTACTGCACGGTGCCATTTGTCCGCTTCAGATACTCTGAAGGATGCAGTTTACAGAACGGGATATCTGTTTTTGATGCCGAGGTACGAATCTGTAAACTTCGCGATTCCATTTTTTTTAGCTGACCAATTTTTGAAAGCCTTTGTAAAAAATCGAGCCATTAAATCTAAATTCTGCTTCCTACAACCACCATAATTTAACGGCTTTTCTTTTTCTCAGAAGCAACAAATTTCATTCAAGTCGGTCCATGGGTTGCCTTATAAAAGCCGAATCGATCGAACGAGGGATCAAGTCAATTACTTTGAGATAGTGATTGATGATGATGATAAATATGATGATGATGATGATGATGATGTATTTTTTACGTGCTGGCGGGTTCTCTTCAATTTTCATTAACCCTTTCTTGTCTCTCCGGAGCATAAGAACAGCAACAGCTGGTAAGGACTTCGTGAGTTTGTCATTTGCCGTACGCTGGCGGATGTACACACAAATTTTAAAAGGGGAGTGAGGTGGATGATGGCAGCGCATCCTGACATTCCCCCTCGATACGTACGTGAAACGAGGCGGAAGCATGTGGCTGTTGGCTTGCCAGTGACATCAGCAGAGATATACTTTCACCACCTGTTCAAAAAAAAAAAGACTTAGAATGCTAGGAAGTGAGCCCATATCGAACCTGATGAAAAACAGGAGGAAAGGGCTGGGAAACAAAGTGGGCGCACGTATAGCGGTAAGGACTCTCGCGCTCGAGGTCCGACGTCGTCGGCAGAATTTTTAATTTTCTTGTCGACATTAGGGAGTTTTAGAATAGGGGCCCCAATATTTTGGGGCCCCAAACAGCTTTGCAGGTTTTGGGGCCCCATAGCGTTGGGGCACGCAGGAATGAAGAGTTTTAGAATAGGGGCCCCAATATTTTGGGGCCCCAAACAGCTTTGCGGGTGTTAGCGTTGGGGCACGCAGGAATGAAGAGTTTTGGAATAGGGCTTTGCGTTTGCGGATAGCGTCTTGCGTTGACAGCGCCACTACGGCGTCTAAGAAAAACGATTACAAATAATTAAATAAAATATTCCATTTTATGATATGAATAGTAATTTTGACTTGCGTGTATTTGCGTTTAATTACAATTTAGAGGTTATTCTTCAAGCAGCAAATTAGTTGTGCTTAGTTTTGAGCAACAAAACCAACTTTACGTGCCTTCACCAGCCAAGCTTAGCCGTGTTAGGCCTACGAGCCATAAAATCCACACTCGAATTCGGAATCAGCGGCGTCTAATGAATCAATCTTCATAACATACGCTAGTTGAGAGAAAGCGATAACTGCAGTCACTTCTCCTAGCTTGCGAACTTCACGCGTTACCGCGAATCGAACCCAGTTTGGTGCTAGGTTAGAGCCGTCGCTTCGATGGGTGCCGCCATGTTTGTTGACGCAAAGCTTTTGGGAACGCTATTTGGGCTCCCGCTAAATCGGTGAAATAGCGTTCCCAACGCAAAACCCAAACGCAGTTTGCGTCTCGCGCATGCGCACTGGCTTCGACGCTATTTCTTTGGGGCCCCAAAACGTTTGGGGCCCCTATTCTAAAACTCTCTATTTGTACTTTTTCTTGTAGATTTCTCGTAGAGTGATTCAGCCGATTATATACGGTAAAGTGCGCAGTGCACTGTGCATGAGTCGACATGTTTTTCTCTCGATATCCGGATGACGAAGGCTGGGGATCGGCTCGCTTCGGAGATGGTCTTAATGATGTGGCCACGAAAATCCAGACGGTATAATGCATCACCAGCGGATGTCGAACTTGTGCATCATTCTCGTTCTACGTCTCATTTAGGAGGACATAATGGGGACACATTCACGGGCGTCTTCAGGCTTTTTTCTTGAGAGGAGACGCGAATAAGTGCAGTTAAGTTCAGGAAAGCCACGGGGCTCTTTACATCGCAGCTATAAAAGTCAAAGCTGTTTTTTGATCAAAGCTGTTCGCAAGGATTTCCGAGGATTCGCGAAAACGAACCTTCAGAAACGTCACTGTTTATGAGACGACACGGCAGCAGCCGCTTTTTCATATCGCCGCAGCACCTAAATAAATGCCCTGTACGACGGAACCTTATAATTCGCGCAAGAATTGTAGAAGCCCGAAAAGTGTGATACCCGTAAAAAATCTATGGCGCATTTAGAATCGAGATAAACACTGGAGACCACAGCATTACTAGTCAATTTTGCTGCACCCGAAGACGCCATTGTAACCGCTGCACTTAAAATCGCTCTGCGCGCGCGCAAGAAGAGGGCGTCTCACAGGCGGGATTGGAGTGTATCAGATACCCAATTGACTGACTTGGTCGATTGGGCTTAACGTTCAGGAGCCAAAAGGCACTATACGAAATACGCTATGGTGGAGGGTCCCGGATTAATTTTGGCCACCTTGGGCTCTTTAACGAGCATCCCAAGTTCGGTAAACGGCCGCACGCCACGGTCGGCAATCAAGCACGCGAAGCCTGCGACTTCGCGTGCTCAGTAGCAGAACGCCATGGCCACATAAGACGTTCATTAGCAGCTGTAGGACGAAGTGCGGGACGGGAGAATGGCACTCGGCAGTTATTCTGAAAGCCCATTCAGAATACACCCCGCCGCATATAACGGAGTGGTTCTCTCGCTCGTATGAGCTGTTGAGGTGCTAGACGAGGCAGGAATGAGCGTGCGGGCGTTCGCCGATGACTTCGCACGGTGTGATAACTTGTGTGACGCACAATGCGCGCAACGCCGGTGGCCGTGAAGCCCGAACTCTAGTTCGTCACATCGCTTTATAAAGATCTTTTTAGGGTGTTTTCTTCCCTTTACACTTCTTGTCTGTGGGACAGCCTTTTTTTTTTATCGTGACGGAAATTTCAACTCACTCCCAATTTTGACTACCATGCATATCAACAACATTCTATTTTAGTTCGGCGAAAGTTCGTCTGGTAAGGTAACATGACGGGGAAGAAATTGTGGTCACTGACCAAGTGAAGGCGAAAATGACACAGAGACGTTTCGGGACCCGTACGGGTTCCTTGGTCCCATGAAATAATAATAATGATAATTAAAAAAGAAAACTGGCCATCAAGGATCCCGTACGGGTCCCGAAACGACCCTGTGTTATTTTCACCTTGACTTGGTAAGTGAACACAATTTCCTCCACATTCTATTTACTGCTTTCCCCGGGCATCCTCGTTCCTACAAGTTGTTGCACATGGTTTCTCCGCACTAAATGTTGTAGCTATGCGAAGCACGATTTACAGGGAAAATCGAATTGTCGCAACGTACGTATGACTCAACAGTTCCATCTCTTGCTGCAACATTTCTCATTTCTATAGCTCGGAGCCATTGCCAGTGAGATCTCGAAAATAAAGATCGGTGCTATTCGTTTGGACAGAGTGGCCTGCGCGCAATTCGTTAAATTGTACTGTAGAGAAAATGAACAGAAGATAAAACGAGATGACTGTGGTCATCTACCAACCTACCATATTCAGCTCGAAACTTTATATTCGGGAAAGATATAGCAGAGCTTTTTCGTAACAAATTGTTAGCGAAGAGTTCCGAATGTAGGATAGATTACTGTCGGATACAGTAACAGTTTGAAATACTGATGCTAAATAGAAAAAAAAAGAAAATACAGGTGTGCGCGGTGTTACTATTTGAAACTACGGAATGAAATAGTGCGCCAGATAACTTTATTCGAAATATTTTCAGTTGTAGCTACATTGTTAGCACAATGAAGTAGCGATACGATGCAGGGGCATAAACAAATATAGTAAATGGGATATAGTGGGAAGGAAACTCTTAATATAACCTCCGCAGAGGTGTCAGCCAATGCCAGCATCGCAGTATAAGCAAAAACGAACGCCACTGACAGCCCGCGGGTCACATTCACTAGTGCGAACGTTCGCTTCAGTGAGGCTACACCGCGGAGCACCGAGAGGGGCGGTGGCACTCATGCCTGGCGTTGTTTTAGCTTGCGCGCGCCAAGCTCAGGGGCGCCCCCTACGCGGCCTACGAAGCGGCGCTGGCCCAAAGAGTGCATCGCGCGGCCACGCCTCGGGGCGTTGCAGCCCACATACGCACAGACACACGGCGCGCGCGCTCGTTCCGGCCATCGATCCGCTGGCTGGTGATGGCGACGGAGGGTCCCGGATCGCCCAGCGCCCAGGCCAGCTGCGGGAAGTTGCCGCGACGACCGAACGCAGCGAGCCGAGCCATCGCGCCGCAGAGCCGGGCGCCGCGCGGGGAGGCCCCACGATGAGAGCTGCGGCCGCCGGTGGACGCGGGCCGGGCGGAAGCAGGCGGCGGGTCATCCGTCGGCCACCGACACAGAGACCCGAGGTGAGCGGCCGCCTCGTCGCGGCGCGCGCTCGTTGCAACCGCGTAGGCGCTCCTACTGCTTGGGAGCCTGGTGCTTGATGCTCGTCGAGCACGGTATTCGCCGAGTCCAAGCGAGGGGCCGAGCGCCTGGACCACTTCCTGTATCTCTCTCTTCTCCGTGCTTGGCCTAATCCTGAAGAGAGAGAGAAATGATGCGCGTATACCCATTCACCTGACGGAGTGTATGAGTCTGCGCGCACGTTGCACAACCTTTCATTCAGTTCATTCATTACGAAGGATTGTGCGCAGTGTGCTTGCTCGAGTAAATAGAAAAAAGGAAGGAACAGTGGATGCATAAGAACCTTCCATCGGTGTATCTACTTATGCCTTCTTCTATTCGGTTCAGACTCTTTATTTTTTACTCTCTGGGGATCCCATCACCACTACCACACTCTCGAAGGAGGTGGAAGAGGCAGTGTGAGTAAGCATTAGGCCTAAATACCCACCGATGTCGTAGAGACGTAGTCGCAAATACGGATTACATGCTAACGGGCGCCGCACGGAAGAGGTGGCGGGAGACATCCCACGGATTTTCGTTGATCAGCGGCAGGAAAAGAGGGACGGGGAACGGGCCAGCTGAAGGGTGGAAGGGGAATGCTGGGAAGAGCTAACGACTGCGCGCGATCGGAGAGGAGGGAGAAAGCGCGACGCTGCATACACAAAAGCAGCGTCACTGAAATTTGGGCCGACGGATTGCGCGTACAAGATTGTGGCTGACATGTTGAATCGCTAACGGCTCGTCTGACCGGGTTACGATTGATTCGCGCAACGCACACGTTTTCAGCGCGGCCTTTCGAGCGCAACCAACAGCACGGCGTGTCAGCATGTCCGGATTAGCGGCTGCGGCCTCAATCGGCTGTTTTCGGCTCTGGCGACCTGTTTGCGTTCCCGGAGCGATTAATTAGACCACACCGCTCCCTTGCATCTGCTTTTATATGTTCTTTCTCCTTCGACGCTGGTGAGCGCCCCCTCCTCCCCCCCACCCCCTCCCCAAAGGAAATTCGCTGAGGCATACGAACGGTTAGTTAAGGCGGTGCGTCTTGCTAGCGCAAGCAGCTGGCTTAGTCTATGCACTCAGGATGCTGCGTCATTCTTGCTTAAGATGCAACATAAATGAAATCCTGCTTTTGACGAACGAGTCACGACTAGTGTGGGCAACATACATGATTGATCTTATTACGAGAGGGCGTTATTTATGCCGTCGTAAACAATTGTTTTGAGTCACGGTTACGACCTAGCAATCCGTGATAGCAACTTTTTAAGCAAACATATTTTGTACAAACCAAACATCGCTGTGATTATACTATGGCACGGCCACACAGCGTATATGTAAATTTTAAGGCTGAGTACGCAGACGGAACTACAAACAATTAATACACTTGCAATCACTCAATATTTGCAGTTATGCTTAGTAGTTATAAATTGGACGGCTACCTTCCGTTTCTAGATATTCTTGCAAAACTACATGGTATAACCACTTGAGATTGAGATTGAGCCACTCTCGGTATGCGTACTTGAGATGAAAGTACGCATACCGGCCATTTTCGGAACTTTAAATCTGCGGATCCTTCTGGCCATAAGCGCTCAGTCGTGTCGACACTTGTGCGACGAGCCCAGTGGACGAGCCCAGTGGACAGTGCACATAAATACAGGCATTTTTTTTATAACCAGTGCAAGAATAGCAGAAAGTTGCGTTGCACACCAGCAGCGCCAATAGAATAGGCTGAACACAAGCCGGACACCCACAAAAATTAGCATGGATGTACAGAAACAGAAACGGCGTTTTGCGGTCCTTTGCACGTTTAGTACGAATGTTCCGTTGGAGGGCAACGTATTATCACGGTAGTCAATGCGTTTCATTACCAAACAATCGGGCCAAGTAGCGAAGCGCCGCCATGTGCATTTCAAAGCGAGCCTCCGACCGCATCATCCACGCTAACGTGACGGCGGTATTGTCCGATCTCGTGCCCAACACTATCGAAGATGGATGGGAAAGCTGCAGGCTGATTAATTTATCTCGTTAATTATTAGCGTTCGCGAAGGAGGAAGTCGACGTCGCTTGTATTAAGCCCGGATATCTTGAATTATTTTCTATATCAAACAGACCACGAAAACTTACCTTATAGAAAACCCACTGTAAAGGCATAATGAGCGTTGTACACTTGTATCGCACTCTATAAGCCGCCACCTTCGACATGCCGAACAAGGCGCAGCGCAGTCCCCCTGTAAGGTGAGCTTTTGTTCAGTACTTTCACCAGCCAAGCGAGTGACCGTGATCACTTTTATTAATTGAAGATTTGATCTAACAGCAGTAATAAGACCTGGGAATTTAGGCATATTTAGCGGTCGTGATTGAATAATCGAGAATTGCTTTCAACTGTAGAGAGATAAACAAGGAAATTCAGGGAGCTTAACTGGACGGACGTTCGGTTGATTACCCTATACGGGGAGAGGAAATGAGTGAATGAAAAAAAAAAGAGGCAAAAGGAGAGAGATAGTTCATTTGCGCAGTATTAGACGTACTGTGTCTGCAAGCATCTCTTCAGGTCTGTTGATTCCAGAAAAGTCATTAGAGCACAAGTAGCTTTCTGGGTTGATGATGGACGAGGCCAAGCGCCCAGGATCGAGTTTTTCTTTTTAAAGGCTCAACCATGCAGTTGGCTGAGCGCGCTCCGAAGAGGCTGTCGTTGCACGTCAAAGCAGATGCAGTGGCACAGGTGTTTGTCTCCTCACTGTTAGAGTGGTCGTATTTGGGGAATGCCGCCATTCCAATGAAAAAGGAGTGTGAATTTGTGCAGGCTACACCAAGTCGTAGGCAGCACATCTGTGTAGTGAAACAGCGGCAGTGGTTTGATGGTAATCGCAGCTGCAGTGATGAGTCAAGCATGTACAAATGGCGATTAGAATACTCCGGAGTCTTGCAAAGAGCAAGTGTGACAATTGGTTGAATTCCTGCCATCGTCCGCTCCTGATAGTGGTATGAGCATAGTCTGCGCGTCATCATGGGCTGATCGGGCAGATTCATCAGCAAGATGGTTGCCGAGAATGCCGTAATGACCAAAATGCCACTGGAAAATACAGGGTGATAATTTTTAAGTTTCATGGAATTTTTAAATGCCGTTGCAGATATAAATAGCATATAATTCTTGTCCTTGAGCTGGATTATTCGAAGAGGCGCACATTACTAGCAAGAGAAATCGAAACACATATTCAGCTAAATAACCAAAAATGTGCTAATTACCGTCTTAATTACATTACGGCACATATTGCAATTTACGAATTGTAGCCGGCCAGCTTGCAAGACGCATCCACTTGTATTTAATTTCCAGGATGATAGCAGTTTAGAAATATTTCCCAAACGGTGGAACGAACTACATGGGCGTTCCAGTTACTTTTGTGCATCGATGCATAAGAGATGGTACAAGGTACAAGAGATGTGCCACTTTCATAAATGAGAGTGTGAAAGGACGCACGCGCGCGCAGCTTTCGGGAGGTCTATCACATGTCGGAAGAAGTCGGCCGTTCCTGCAATATAGTGCCGATGTAATGCAATAGTAAACTGAGCCGCGGTCACGCTATGTTGAGCCTAGTAATTGCTATGCTGTAAAATGTGGTGCAGAAGAGCAGTTTTATAGCGTTTAAATTATCGCACCACGAAAGTGTGTGTGTGTGTGTGTGCGTGTGTGCGCGTGTGTGCGTGTGTGCGTGTGTGCGTGCGTGCGTGTGCGTGCGTGCGTGCGTGCGTGTGTGTTTGTGTGTGTGTGTGTGTGTGTGTGTGTGTGTGTGTGTGTGTGTGTGTGTGTGTGTGTGTGTGTGTGTGTGTGTGTGTGTGTGTGTGTGTGTGTGTGTGTGTGTGTGTGTGCAAAGGAAGGGATACGTCTGAGCGTCTGAGCGTCTGAGCAAAGGAAGGGATACTTTGTGCGAATGAGTGAGAAAGGCAAGACAGTGTTACGAACTTCAACCGGTGCCACCAGTGTTACGACATCCAACCGGTGCCACCAGTGATACGAACTTGTACCGCTGCACCACGAATACGGCTTTGTGGTCCCGTAGCGCTCGTCACCCGTTTCGTGACAGAGCTTTGGTAGCGAAGACTCCGAGCCTGGCGTCGATGAGAATAACAAAAGGGACTTTATACATTATATACAGGTTATCATACAGGACATGAACGGATCGGCACTGGGGCCGAGAGCTCACACAAACGCGACTGTTCTCGCACGACGGCGTCCGGCGAAAACGCGTGACACATCTCACCCCAGTCGGGAGCGACCCTCTCTCCAGGTGGGGTCGGCAGATCCTGTTTTCGAGGCGGCCTCCTCGCCGCTTTATAATCCCCGAGGAACCATTGTCACTCAAACGGCCCAATACAAAGTCAGCACACGACGGTCGTCCGAGGGGTCCAACCAGCGACCGCGCTGGCCACCCGGTTCAAAGTTCGCGCGCGTGGTGACCTCCATGCAAGAGGAGGTGCGGCGCCGGGCTGTCTGGTACTCGCGGACACGTCCAAACCTGTCTCCCGCAGGATCCCGCTGCCTGACGGCTCAGCATCTTGACTTGTGAAGGGAGAATTAGGGCGCTCGCAGGATAAATTCTGCATCTTGCAGATTCGGAATCCGGGCTTGTGGTGATGGCACAACAGCATCCCCGCCCTCAGATAAGGCGCCGGGAAGACGAGCTGCCTCCACGTGGCTCGGATGCCAGGCGCGCACGTTCGTCAGGCTCGTCCAAGTTCACGTCCAGTGTCGGGACGCCAGGTAACTTCACGTGCCCAGGTCCGACTCGCCAGGACAGGAGCTCTGCTCACCGCGTCGTCGCCAAGGCACCTTGACCAGCTCCGCTCGGGTCGTTCCTAAGACCTTGCTTCTCGCCACTGGTCCCGCTTGGTCGTTCTGCAGCTTGCAAAACCGACCGGCAAAAGGCAACACCCAACACGAACAAGTGCCCTCTGTCTCCCGTCAAACACCAGACAAGGCCATAATCCAAATCAACCTAACTAAATCGCTATCCCTCTTTTTGCTCCCGCTGCAACAAGAGGCAGGTGTACGATCTAGCACACAAGGCTCAAACAATCAGTTTTCAAATCAACAACACAACAAAATAGAAACAATTATTAATCAGCAATAATAATTACAAATAGAATGGTCCCCTTGAAATCACTTGGACCGAAAACATACTTCTGAGGAAGCAAATGAGGTCATTCATTTTTCCCGGTGATATTTTCGCGGAATCCGAAGCTGCTTATATTTGCGACCCTGCTTATCCGTGTAGCGGCGGTACAATAAGCCAGATTCCTTGCCAAATGAAACCCTCTTTTTTTTCACTCCCCGTTTGACGCTCTTCCTCAGATCGGCTAATGAACAGCCTTCCTGTTGCTCGCGAATCAGACTTTCTCTTTCAACTGCAGCCTGCTCCTGCCGGCTGGCGGAAACCGGAGCGAGTGTGGAGCCCGCGTCGCCTAATTGCGGCGTCGAGTCTATATCGCGGCTAGCACTGCACGCGTCACTCCCACTCACTTCCAGGACCCGCTCGTCTAGGCCAGCCTCCGAGCTCTGCCTCTCCCGTGACTGCTCGCCACTCAAGTTACCGTGATCGGTCCGTGTGCCGCACCGCCTTTCGCTCACCGACGCTAAGTCAAGTTCCCTCGACAGCGGGCGCGCTTTGGATCGCGTGGGGGCCATGTACGCCACGTCGGCAAAGAATGATTTGCCCTGATCCCTCAGCAGCTGCTCCGAGCTATTTGAGAAGAGGTAGGAAAATTGCTCCGGGAGGGCGGCTGACACAGCGGCTTCGGTGTTAAGTTTCCCAAACTCTCCTTCAATGATAACCGTTGCGATCGGTAAACAGACACTCTCCTTCTCGGCCACTTGCCGTATCCTAACGAACTCTCCAGTAAAATCACTCGAGGAGACGAAAGACGGGTGAACAACGTCCATAGTTGCTGCAGAGTCCCGCAGTGCTCGGCACTTCTTGCCGTTTACCTTAATTTCCTGCACATAGGGCTCCAATAGACGTATGTTCTTGTGAGTTTCCTGTATCGTTGCAAAAGCAATTCTCTCTGGGCAGCTTGCAGCGATGTGCCCTTGCTTTTTGCAATTGTAGCAGGTTAACGGTCTCCGTTTTTCAAAAGAACGCGTCATTTCGTTTCGCTGTTTCGGACCATCGTCATCATTCTGAGATGCATTCTGTCCATCCCTTACAGTTTCTTTGGGAAGGGACTCGTCGTCCCGAAACTCGCGACGCGTGATTTCCTTCCGTTCGTCGGGCTTCCCGTAAAACACATCTCTTCTATCAGCTTTTTCTACGCGCACCGCCTTGCTGTGCAAGCTGCGGCGGGTGTAATACTCTTCCGCTAACTCTGCTGCCTTGTTTAGCTTAACCTCCTTTAGCCTATCTTGCAGCCAGAGCCGGACATCCTCATCAATGCAACGGTAGAACTGCTCCAACGCGATGCATTCGACGATTTTGTCGCGGTCGTCGTAAACCTCTTCGCCCTTCAGCCATTCCACCAAGTCGGCTTTTAGACGAAACGCGAAGTCAACATTCGACTCCTTACCCTTTTTTGCGTACCGGAACCTCTGCCGGAAAGCTTCGGGCGACAATTTGTACTTCCGCAGTAGCGCTTCCTTCACATCACTGTAGCTCTCAAACGCCTCTTTCGATAAGCAAGTTATTACGTCTGATGCCTCCCCAGGAAGCAACGCTAACAGATTCTGTGCCCAGAGGGATCGCTCAATGCTATTCCGTTCGCACACGTGCTCAAATTTCACGAGGTATTTGGCCATATCCTCTCCGACGACAAAGGGTGGAAGTTGATCGCGTATTCTTGGAACGTTAGAAGTGAGACTAGGCGCTGGCGAGCTATTTCGAGTCTCCAACTCTTTCATTTTAAGCTCGTGCTCACGAATCTCTCTCCTTTCCTCCATGCAACGTTCCTTCTCCCTCTTTTCCTCCTGTTGCTGTTCTCTCCTTTCCTCCTCTTCGCGACGTTCCTGTTCTCTCCTTTCCTCCCTTTCCCGTCGTTCATTGATATCCGCCCAGGCCTCAGCGGCCTCCTCAGCCGTTACGTCCCCAGTCCTCATGACCTCAAGGATCGCATTCTTTCTTTTGGTTGAGCCCAACTCAATGCCCAACTCCTCACAAATTTCGAGAAGTTCCTTCACCTTGTACTTCTCCATCGTTCACACTGTCCTCCTGCTGTTTACCCTTTTTGAATATACCTGCCGTACGCTACTATAACACTACTAGTAAGACATATGCAAGTATATCACACACTGCCCTGTTTACCCCCTCAGCATCCCCTGGTTTTCAAAACACTCTTACTAGGCTTGAAACACACAAGGTTATCACAATGCAACACCAAATCCTTCCCTAAGCTACTATAACCTGTGTCAGAGAAAGTCTGGTGTTTGAGGTAAACTTCAGGCACTCACCGCGCCGAGGTAGCTGATGCCGGTCAATCCCGTAGCTGCCATCCAGTGTTACGGAATCCAACCGGTGCCACCAGTGTTACGACATCCAACCGGTGCCACCAGTGATACGAACTTGTACCGCTGCACCACGAATACGGCTTTGTGGTCCCGTAGCGCTCGTCACCCGTTTCGTGACAGAGCTTTGGTAGCGAAGACTCCGAGCCTGGCGTCGATGAGAATAACAAAAGGGACTTTATACATTATATACAGGTTATCATACAGGACATGAACGGATCGGCACTGGGGCCGAGAGCTCACACAAACGCGACTGTTCTCGCACGACGGCGTCCGGCGAAAACGCGTGACACATCTCACCCCAGTCGGGAGCGACCCTCTCTCCAGGTGGGGTCGGCAGATCCTGTTTTCGAGGCGGCCTCCTCGCCGCTTTATAATCCCCGAGGAACCATTGTCACTCAAACGGCCCAATACAAAGTCAGCACACGACGGTCGTCCGAGGGGTCCAACCAGCGACCGCGCTGGCCACCCGGTTCAAAGTTCGCGCGCGTGGTGACCTCCATGCAAGAGGAGGTGCGGCGCCGGGCTGTCTGGTACTCGCGGACACGTCCAAACCTGTCTCCCGCAGGATCCCGCTGCCTGACGGCTCAGCATCTTGACTTGTGAAGGGAGAATTAGGGCGCTCGCAGGATAAATTCTGCATCTTGCAGATTCGGAATCCGGGCTTGTGGTGATGGCACAACAACAGGCAAGCACACGACGTGAGCATTAGACGATGCCTCAATGTGATAAAGGGAGCGAACAAAATCAATAATTGGATAATCGAAAGCATTATTGGCAAGCTTATTAGTAATGTGCTCTATGCAAGCACCCCAGCTAAAATCTGAAGCAAGCAGAACGCCAGTGTACTCGAACCTCGTTATAAGCTGGATATAACAAAATAATGGATTTAACGAAGTAAATGAAATTCCCCTCTAAATCCCCATAGAGATCCACGTACTTAAGACCTCGTTTTAACGAAGTTAAATTGTCCTGCCACTGGATATAACGAACTAGATCCGTCTCCGAAACCGAAAAAGGCCAGACCGTTACCCGGCGAGTACTTCACTTTCCGCGGGGCTTGGTACTCGTTTGCCGCGGCAGTTAAAACTCCCACGTCCCTGCATTGAATACGCCGTCGAGCAACACTGTTTATTCTCACCGCTGCGGGAAACTGCGTGCAAACAGCGACTCACTATTTCAGTTCTCCCACTGACCTCCCTCTCCTACGCGTGCATTCACTTCTCAGTCTCCACAGAGGTGTGGCGCGCGGGCTGGCAGCTAGGTGTGGCCTCCGAGATCGCATTGGCACCTGCGCAATCTCGGAGGCCACGAACCAGTCGAGCCAAGCTGGCGCGGCCAAGTTCACTTGCCTTTTAGATCACACAGCGGAGCGCTGTGTTGCGTGCCACGTGCTGCTAGACCGTGACGCGACAAGTAGAAAGCTGAAGCGACAGACTATCACTTTGAAACAGAATGCAGCTATCTAAATATTGTTGCATGGGGTGCTAAGAAGTCGCGTGTTGCACACGCCGAAGGTTTTGTTGTTTATTCAAATTTCGTCGCATGCGTAGTCGTGGGCCGCAAAGCCGTCTTCTTATTTCCATGATTACAATTGTGCACACCATTGGGCATATATTGCAGTAAATGGCAATAGCTGATATAATGAAGTAACGGATAGAAAGAACGAACTTAGGCTCACCCTTCAACTTCGTTGTAACGAGGTTCGAGTGCATATATTTTAACGACATACCAATTTCAATTACCCTGTCAGAAATAGAAGGTGCCGTCACAATGCTAGCAAGTTTTAGATGCTTGATTTTTCTTTTTCCATATTAACTTCAATTTGCCATTTTTCACACCACTAATTTGACATTAAATGTATTAGGTGGAATTGATCATTGAAGTTTAGGGAAGAACAGGATTGGTAATTTTTAAGTATTACGCAATCATCAACAAAAATACGCTTTCAGGAATTTATTTGTTAGGCGCTACGTCATCAAATAAAGACTAAAAGCACAAGTGGACCCAGCGAGTTTCTTTGTGGCACCACTAGTCTTTCTCGTTACTCATGTAGGGTTAGACATGTAGGCGTGAAACATTTGAGGGCAGGGTAGGTGGGGGGGGGGGGGGGGAGGAGGCGAAATGATTGATATGTATAGATGACACCAGGAGATGGAATGCCCTCACTGTCAATGGCGAAGCCTTGCCCGTGACCCGTAACTACAATTTGCGGGGAAACGTGCGCAATGGATGGCTGTAAGACGTGTCAGTGAATCATTAAGCAGAAGTTCATTAATAGAAACTTCAGCGAATTGTTTAACGAAATTCCTAGCACAGATTCTACCGGTAGTGCTGCTGTCCTCGCTCGGCAATACGCGTATGAAATGGGCGTTTTCCGGCTTAGTGCGCTTTTTTAATATGTAAGGAAACGTGCGCGTGCATCAAATATTTGCCTTTCGATTGGATAATTGCTGTTTAGACCAGAAGTATTTCTGTATATAGTATACCCAATATTGAGGACCGTTCGAGGGATTCGCTTTGCTGTAAGTTATTTTCTTCTTGGTGAGACACCGTTTTATGTCTCGTATAACCCAGTGGTCATCTGTTTTTGAAACTATTTTTATTTATTTTTAGAAGCACAAAAATCTATTTTTCTTAACTTGTCTCGAAAAAAAAAGAAACCACATGTGTTGGTTATTCGAGCGGTCGCCAATAATATCGCAAAATTCTACTACCCGGCGTGGTTGCTCAGTGGCTATGGTGCTGGGCCGCTGAGCACGAGGTCGCGGGATCGGATCCCGGCCACGGCGGCCGCATTTCGATGGGGGCAAAATGAGAAAACACCCGTGTACTTAGATTTAGCTGCACGTTAAAGAACCCCAGAACCCCAGGTGGTCGAAATTTCCGGAGTCCCCCACCACGGCGTGCCCATAATCAGATCGTGGCTTTGGCACGTAAAACCCCATAATCAATTGTTATTAAAATTCAACTGCGAAAGTTTGTAACACCCCTCGTCTTCCCTGCGTCGGTGCGCAGATACTTTTACAGTTGAATTTTAATAATAATAAATTACGGGGTTTTACGTGCCAAAATCACGATCTGAATATATATATATATATATATATATATATATATATATATATATATAAGCGAGAGGGAAGGGGGTTAACCGAGGGACCCGAAACTGCGTGCAAACAGCGACTCACTATTTCAGTTCTCCCACTGACCTCCCTCTCCTACGCGTGCATTCACTTCTCAGTCTCCACAGAGGTGCGGCGCGCGGGCTGGCAGCTAGGTGTGGCCTCGGTTAACCCTCGGTTAACCCCCTTTCCTCTCGCTTATTACATAACGAGGGTCTCGAATCCGGCAACATTGATGCCTTCAGGTAGCATATGTGGGTTTATTGACCAATTGCCTTCACCTGTAAAGATCACGTTCTCGTGACGCCTGCGGCAAAAAAGACGTTCCACGTCCGCCGCCAAGGTCTGTGAGTGGGGGCACTGGCTAACACTCCCAGGGTTCTACTAGTGTACACATAAATACCCAAGAAAGTGGATGGGGAAACGCCGCCGCGGTAGCTCAATTGGTAGAGCATCGCACGCGACATGCGAAGGTTGTGGGTTCGGTTCCCACCTGCGGCAAGTTGTTTTTTCATCCACTTTAATTTCCATTAATTTATCGTTACTTTATTTCATTTATTAAGCACATGCAATTTCCCCTATGTTGTACTTGGTGTCAGTGTTTGTTGGCTTCTCATTATATATATATATATATATATATATATATATATATATATATATGTATCTTTTGGTTTGGTCGGCACGAGTAAGCTAGTCCTCCAGACAATGGTACGTATTTCATTTCTTCCAGCGCGCGTGTGTCTGCAATTTCGGGGATTATTCGTTAGCACAAGATCTTGAACGTGATTACCACGCGAAGGTCCACGTATAAGCTCTGTTAAGTTGTGGTAGAGGAGCAGGTAGAGAAAGCGAAGGCATTCGGGCCTGTTATGGTGACTACGGCGAGATAGAATGAACCAGTCCATAACAGGATAATTGAAATCACCGCCTATAAAAAAAAAGGAGGGGGGGGGGGGGGATTCGGATAACAGCATAACTGGTTCCATCGCGTCGATAAAAACAATCGGTAAGCTCTGGACCACTGTAAAGAAAAGGGGAGGGGGGAAGGAGACTCGGTAACAAAGGCCGATGACACAAATAACACGACCAACATGACAAAACACTCAGGCTATTTCGAGAGCTGAGGCTGTTGAAATAAGAGAAGAGCAGTAGAGTTCGTTGATCGCAAAAATTAAACCCATCACCTCCACAGCTAATTCTGTCCGGGGGAAGAAAACGACGAGGGTAACGAGAGGCCACTGCTAGAGGCGCCATCAGAAAGCAAGCAAAGCACACAGCACAGCAAGCAAAGTGTAATCTGTGCGATCACACTTCGCGAACTCAGACGCTTTTTTTGATGCACGAGTAGTGCACCGCCTTCTGCCAAAGGTTCTTGCTCAGAACATTGGCTGCGTCAAGCAACCTTGCGATGTAGTGACGCAAGTGCGAGTTCATCGCTACGTAGCGCTGTCTCGTCTCCATTCTCGCGCGTTGTAGTTAATGATATTGATTGACTCCTTTTGTTCACCACGTGCGCGCGCAGTCTCGACTGCGCTCCCTCTGCTTAGAAAGCTTCTTACAGGCACAATGACGCTCTTTGGCCAGAACATTGCGCTACAAAAACGAACCAATCAATCAACCTGAATGGCAGATGATCGTGAAGTAATTTTGGTAAAATATGAGAAAAGTAAGACATTTATTTAGACTTCTAATCTATATAGTCAACCCGTGTGTTGGAAGCGAGCAAGATATTCATACAAGATATTCTGGCTATATACTCATTCGGATAGCATGCAGCCACTTACTTTCGCGACAAGCGGAGAGCTTTCTGCAAACACAATAAGCTCATTGCTCTGTTAGTCCCCTCAGAGCGGTTCTTCCTTTACCTCAGGCTAATTCAGCTCACTCTAGTTAACGCATTTTTCGCGTCCCTCAGACGAGATTATAGCGCGGAAGATTTTAACAAAGTGAACATGCATGCAGTAGCCAAATATGTCGTCCTTGTGACCGTACCGGTCGCAGCTTATGCAGTCGATTAGATGAAGAGTGAACAGCTCTCATTTGCTTAATTTATTTCGAAATGGGCCGGTAGGGTCGACTGACGCAGCTTTTATACAGGGTGTCCCAGTTAACTTTAGCCAGAGTTTAAAGATATGCAAATGTTGTGTAGCTGGACAGAACAAAGGTGATGTTGTTTGCCGTCGCTTGGAGATGCTCAGATTAATATTAGTTCATTCCGCCTAATTCGATAATTAGTCTTAATTAATCAACTTCTCAAATGTTATGATGAGATGAAAACTGTCAATGAGAAAATTGTAGAGCGACATGAAAAACTCCCGATACAGCTTTCTGTTGCTCAATATGTGCTACATAAAAGTGTTTTTCCGAGCGTGAAAGAAGCCCGGAAATGCACGAAAAATTGCCGCGCGACTGGCCCGCACGACGCATTTTGCGTGTATTCGCGGGCTTTTCCCTGGCCGTCCACAGCGCCCGCGATCGGGCCGTCAAGCTCGGCTTGGCGGTCCCTACGTGGGACTAGCCGGGTGGCATGGGGTCTCCCCTGCGTATTCTCTGGACCGAAATAAAGTTCTTTCACTTACTCACTCACTCTTTGACGCTCGGAAAAACACTTATGTAGCGCGTCTTGAGCAACACAAAGCTGTATAGGGAGTTTTTCATGTCGCTCTACAATTTTCTCATTGACAGTTTTCATGTCATCATAACATTTGAGAAGTTGATTAATAAATTAAGACTAATTAACTAATTAGGCGGTATAGAAAAACAGGTTGAGTATCTCCAAGCGACAGCAAACAAGATTAGCTTCTTTCTGTTCAGCTACGTGGCATTTGCACATTTTTGAACTCTGCCTAAAGTTAGATGGGACACCCTGCATATACACGTATAGATATCAAGGCAAATGCACATGCTATATATACTTGTAATTCCATCGCGAAAGGGTGTGGTGCACATAGAGTGGAAAGGCGCAGCTTTCCTTTGCTTGTATCTTCTTTTTATTCGCTGCGTGCAACCTTGGCCCCCCCCCAAAAAAAAGTGCTTACGTCAAGCTAACTTGGCTTCGCCGTCGTTGTGATGGCAAGGGCGGGCTACGTCCCGGAAGGTACAATGGATTCTGCCTGACGTCAGAGTCCTGTAAGGGTGGCGATGCATGGGAATTCGTCGCGTACACTCCGCACACACACACAAAAATAGAGTGAATGAAAACAGAAGAAACTGAAAATTGAGGCGGGGGCGGCGCTCCCGAGCTCCATCAGGCCCAAGGTGATGGCTGCTGATCACGCCAGCGACAGCCGCGCGTTGAGGGCTCAAACATACGCAATGTCCCCTAACTCTCGCCCGGCCTTGCCTGGCGTCGTCCGTACGTAGCGCAGTCAGTACGCGATGAATGCCCCATCACGTGAACCGCACTTTTCTTGTGGGCAGCGCACAAAACGCGAGGGCGCAAGAGCATACATAAGCGGCTGCAGTAGTCATCAGGCATGCAGTCAAACACATGTAGAGGCGCCGCGCGGACACCGTGATCTGCGGTTCTGGACTCGCTGCGTTATGAGGATGGGGCGAAATCGCGGTAGTGCGTGCTCGTTGTGGCTACGCGTATAAGTAATATACATTGGTGTCTGCGGAGCTCTGGCGCACTTGTGAAGCGCTCCAACCCGTGCGGACTGCAATTTTGACAGCGAGAGACTGTATATGGGAGAGAGAGAGAGAGAGAGTTTATGCCATTTCCTTAGAATGTCTGCAATTTTGATAGGCGACCAATTCAGCACACATCGCGTTTTCGCAAGTTTGGAATACAAATTTTCTTACAACAACACTATTCAAATTGTTTGTTGAAGCTATTTCCCTCGAATTTTACGCTTAGGAAACAACGTTCCGGCAATTACTGCGAAACGCGCTATGCGCCTGCGCGAACGTGGAATAGCACTGTATGCAGCAACGTACAGCGATGGGCGCTAAATATAGCCTCGCTAGGGATAACGCTAAAGAGAAAGAAAGAAATATGTCTCCGCAACATAAATTTATAACAATATACGAGTAACGTATATCATTATCAACATAGTTTTCATCCGACAGATTTAAGGTGCGCTTTGGCGGCGAGCGAGGGTGTTTCTGCACTTGATTGGGGTACGGGTGGCAAAGGTTTCGTCAGCGCATGGAAGGGTGTGGTTGCGCACCCAGCGCTTCGACCTCGCTTCCCAGAAGCCAGCTGACCTTGCGCCCTTGTGTGCATAATTCATCGCTCGAACAAGATCTATCGCCGAGCAAGCTCAGTTTTATTAAAGAAAGAAAGGACAGCCAGTGGCAGGATAGCACAGGTCAAGCGACAACTTGCGCGCAGCGTTGTGGCGTTGTGATTGGCTGTGTGCTCCCCACTGACAGTTCAAACTGTCATTATGTTCGGTTGCAGCTCATCGTGTGCCATAAATAATTGATTCAAGAAAGTTAGACGTTGAAAACGTTTAGAAGATTGCACCAGCAGATATTGTCATACGCGCGGAGTTCCGAAAAAAAAAGAAAAGAAAAGCGTCACGAAAGCGTTGAAAGACTGGCTGGGTTTGTCTCGTGTTCCTGTACATTTATTTGAACGTACCTTACAGGGCCCGATGCTTACAGGGCCATTGTTCACCAGACGCAGTGCTTCAGCTATATTATCGCATTTAGCTCAGGCCGGACGGTGTTTCCACTTCGATTACTCTATTCGTTTTGTTCACTTGTACGCATAGCTTGTCAATAGCAATGTGGTGGTTTTTATTTCATTTCGTTGCCTTAAATAGCCAATTACTGGGAGTGCTACATAAAGGGTGGACTTGTATAAATGTAACATGACAGTTCTTGAAGTTGAAAAATGACTCATTACAAAATCTAAAAACACTGATGAGCTGGTGATGTCGGCGATGTGATGGTCATTAGTAACTGCTCGCAAGAGACAGGCGTTAAGTGTCGTCGCACGGGCAAGTGAACGAGTAACTTCAAGGCAAATAAGGAGAACAGTAGGCTCGGCACATTTATTTGCTTACTTTTCACTACTCCAAAAGCCCTTACCGGAGACAGGAGAGAAATATTATAGTAGCATACATTATGACAGTGTTCCAAACGCATTGCGAAGTGCGTAAACAGCTGATAACTACCAGAAAAGGTAAGCATGTACAGTTCTAATGCATTGACGCACTGAGGAAACAAAAATACGCCGCGTTAACTGAAAAAACAAGACATGAACCAAAACCAGTCCGCTGTATTCACTTACACTGAATATATTTGCGCAAGAACTATGCAGTGTTACATCCGAAGTCACACGCAGTACATTTAGAAATTCAGAAAAAAAAATAACTTTGGCAGTTTCGCCGGAGAGTCGAGGTATTAACAGTGATATCAAGGTATAGCGTTACGCTTCAACTCATCGGATGGTGTCGAGGCCAATCACTGCAGTTCTGCGGAAGCCCGCAAGGCGGAGGAAGGTTCTTTCTTCTTTCTTTTCTGTAATAATTCCATACGCAACTGCGACATGTTGGTTCGAGGCAGCCCGCAATGCAACTCTTGTTGAGCAGAAGGAACAGAGCCCCGGCAGCTTCCAGGCGTCTCGCAACGCTGACGCAATGAGCGCGGCTAATGGCGCTGCAAGCGTCGCACGTCGAGGGTTCACGAGATGAGACCGACTGGGAACAAGCCGGCGTAAGTCAGAGCCCAGTGAAATACTAGATAGCGTTAGCTCGACGTTTACTGCCCATATCAGATCATACACACATTAGCTCAGCAGGAACGCTAGTGTGCCTATACCAATACAGTGCGCGTGCGTACAACGCTCGTGCAAATATAGCGGGAGGCAGAAGTCTGCCCTTGCTGCACCATCGAGGTGTTTGCGCGTAGGGTTGACTGTGCGTTCACTTCACTCCGTCATGGTTGCAGCCAACGCACTCTGCCGTCTCTGGAGGCCCTCCACGCGCGAGCCGCGAATGCGCCGTCACCGGAACAGCACTACAACGACGGCGGCAACGCCGACGACGTGAATGTGCTTCGAGCGTCCACATATAACTGCTGTCGCAATAAAAGCAAAAGCATCACTTGTTGAGACGCTTGTTGAAGCGCTTGTTCAGAACAAGTCGGTTCTGCTATAGCCAGGTTATGGAACAAAGGGCAAATTTTTATGCATTTTTCTGGCGCGTGAATATATACCGCTTCATTTCTCTTCACTGCCGCCTCCTATGACGCCTGCGCGTGAAACCTAGTTGCCTTCCTGCCACATGGGAACAAGAGTGCGCGCCAAAGAAAGTATTGTGACGACCCCTCGTCAGAAGACAGCTTTGTAGAGCTTTGCTCGGAAGCAGAAAGTGATGTGTTCACCGAGGACTCGGACGATGACGATTATGTAAATGGCGCAGAGGTTTTCGTCGGTGCCCGTGAGTGCTTCCCCCACCTACTGACTGCACCTTTGGAGCTGCGGAAAAGTAACCGCTATTCATGTACATGTGTTTTGAAACGTTTAGATTATTTTCTTCTCGTATTCTTTTTCTTTTTTTTTCTTGGTGAATCGATCCCCGCATGGGCACTGTTCCAACGTCAGTGCTGCGCAGAGACGCCTTCTTGGAACTTTTATTTCACGCAATTTGGGAAATAAAACAACCTTGCTGCATGAATTTAAAAAATGGCACCGTGTTGTTAAAAAAAAACTGTAATCTGAGCGAAAAACAATTTTGGTAACTTTGATAGAATTTTCGTCCTTTTTCGCGGTGCGGAAAGGCTTAGCAGTGCGGCATACAGCTCAGTAGTTAGCGAACAGATGGGCGCGACGAGAAACGGGCAGGGGTATATGTCACTGGTCTATATACGTTAGGAACAAGAGGGGGTCAAAAGGGAGACACTCGAAACTACGATGGGAGATAATTAAGTCAATGGTTATAAGAGTATACAGGGAATGGTTTGCTAAGATTTCGTTATCGAGGGGTAAAAATGCTTGGATTTAAGTTCAACTAAGAAGCCGTTAATATTGAACGCTTGTGAGATACCGTGTAGAAAGAGTTTGCCTTTTCAAAAAGACAGCCTCAGTGCGGATGGTTATTCGCGATTTTGCCAATACTTTTTTTTAATTGTTTGTTTATTTTTATTGTGACGCACGAGCCTCGTTCGCACCGTCGCTGGCCCCTCCGCCGCCATGATGTCACGGTATCGACGCGTATGCGCGGCTCACGCGTGGAGCGTTATGCCTTCAAAGACGCGAGAGACGGACAGTGCGTTTGGCCGCAAAACGAGGAAGCCAAGTGAACGCGTGCACCGCTCAATCGACTCTGCAGCTGAGTCGAATGGCAGCATCCGCTGCTGGTGCGAGCGTTGTGCGCACAAATAGCCCTATTACGGGCGAGCTCCAACACTCGAAAAGCTGGCGCTGCCGTCGGCGTGACGTGGTGTGAGGGATCACGTGGACACAGCGGCCGCGTCGGCTTCTTCGGAAGCGCCGAAGCAAGCTGAAAACGAAAGTTTCAAGACCCACCTGCGCTGCGGTTCTGATTAAGTGGGGAGGTTTTGCCGCTTCGGGTGTCTGCATCACAACACTTGAAAGCACTACAATAGGTAGTGGCTGCCTTTGAAGGCGTCCAACATGGTTGGCTACTGTTCGGTGCCGCAGTGCCGGACGTACGCAATTGAGCCCTGTGTCAGCCTTATTCACACGTACCCTCGGGACAAAGAGCCGCGTGAAGCTTGGATCACGAAATTTAGGACCGGCAAGCAGCCACCGGCTACAACTCGGGTGTGCAGCAAGCACTTCCGCGAGGAAGATTTCTGCTACTGCGTCGGGGCTGCGATGTTCGGTGAGTATAGCAGAAAGCGCGCGCTGCCCGTCTATAATGTCATGAAGCTCTGGTCTCATGCTAGATACTGGCCAGTTCACTGGAATGGAAAGGAAATTGTAAAAAGCACATTAAAAAAAAGCAAGTCGTATGCTCATGCATGTGTTGGCACGAAACAATGAAATTACTTGATTAAGAAAAAGAAAGTTGCGGGAAATTGCTCGATGAGAAGACCGATAAAGATACAGTGCAATGCAACTTGAGAAATAATGATATTGAAATGTCCAAGAATTTAGAAGGAAAAAAAAGATTGAATCGTCCTGACGGCATATCAAAAGTCGCCTTAGGCGTCGAAGTCCCTAGTTTCGTTATATATAACGAAATTATTTTCAAACAGCTCTGATTGCGTCCACGCAGCAATGGTGACTTGTGTACGGTAAAATGCTCATATGCTGGGCTGCCTAAAGCTCACAGCACGGTGCGAAAACGCGCTCGCAGCGAATCCAAAACATTGTGCGCGCGGAGATGCATGCAGACGCGCAGTCGGTCGCTGCGAACCCGTGCGATCGCTGCATTGAGGTTTCATTCTGTTATGCTCCATTTCATTACACAGAAAGCTAGCCCACTATAAGAACATATTTCACATAGTTTGCTCTCAGCGATTGCCTACCTTTCATGCAAGAAACCGGTTCGGAGGACTCCATCGCGGCGACCGCGCGCAGTGGCTGCTCACATATACGTATTCGGTAAAGAGACAGCGTCTGTAAACCATTCTGTGCTTTTTGCTTGCCCCTGATCATTATTTTAACAGTAAAGAACTTCTGTCGTTTCGAGAGTGCCTACAGAAATATCCTGGAGGGCTCCGCGGCGTCGTGTTTTTACTGAGCGCCGACAGCCAAACCTATGAGGAGCGCGCCGCGTTATCCCTCATACTACGCAAGCGAGGTACTTCCAACAGACGGCGACTCCGTAAGTCCTCGCCGCCAACACTGCTGAGCAGCTGTGTGCATACACTACACAGCGGTGCATACGTAGAGTGACATCCGTGCAGGACGGGCAGTGCTGTGCAAACGCAGACGGTTTCCCGCCTGTCCCATCTCTTGCACCACCGAGATGCGACGCCATGTATTGGCGGCGCTCCTCCTCCTCACGCCAGCGCACTATGCGAGACGCCTCATGGATGCCAGGGCCTTCTGGCCGGTTCTCTCGCGTGTTGTGCTACGCCAACATGTCGCTTCCGCGCTGCAGAACGCCGTCTGAAGGGCGTCCGCCGCAACGATAAACCTTGCCACTGCTTTCAGCTTCGCCCTTCGGCTGAAGCTGCCCAACTTTTTTTTTTTACCTCATCTCCTTTCTGTCTTGCTCGACTTTTTTCTCTCTTCGCTCTTTCTCACCTTCTTCTTGCTGTGCGGTCAGTAGAACATCTTTCCTTTATTCTACTCACAAATAAACAATAATTTAATTGTGCTAATGTGAAAGGTATAATCTAGGTTGCAACGTACGGCATCTCAGATTAATAGTGCTAGTGCCGTTTCACAGAAGGACTTTACAAAACACATTTGAAAGGATAGTGCAAAGACAGAGTACAGAACGTTTATATTGAACAGATGCGTAGAAGGCGCATTTCAGAATTTTAGTCTAGGTGCTCGCTAATAATACAGGAAGAGCGTTTAATGTCGAAATTTAGCACTCGGTTCACAGTAGTGAACAACGTTTCCAAATTTCCAGTCAGAATTTAGGTGCGTGAACAAGTATTTTTCCCAGTTGTTTTTTTAAATAATTTTGAAGCCTATAGGATGAATTTTGCTTGAACATGCTGGCTATGAGAGTTTCATATAATCTAATATATATAAAACAAATATAAGGGCCGTATCAGAGCACGCCACAAAATTGACGGTGACCGTAGGCGTGTCGAATTTATGGGTGAATGCGCATGATACGGTTTGCGCGCAAAGGTCAGCAAATGCGTCACCATGCGTATTAATTAATTTAATACAGCGTGCTTCCTATGGCTTTATTGCATGCCAAAAATTATTGGACTATTTGCTAACATTTCTGTCATGTTATGGCGTAGAAGTGAATGCATGCAGGTGCGCACAATGTGGTGACTTGCTTAAACGCAAAACTAATTCCGATAGTGCAAACTGAACATGGAGACATGTCAACATCGACCACGATTTCATCAAACTATCGGGATTCCTTTTGTTAGTGCGTTTTTAGGTGTATGAACGATTTCTTTAATCGCTTTATAGAAGCAAGAGACTTAGGCTTGCCTGGCCATGATGGAATAGCGCAGCCTCTCACTCATACATTGTCAGATGAATAAATTTATTTTTAATGCGATAGCGTTAAGGGCCCCGGGTCGCAGAAAATCCGGCGTCGGTATCCCGCGTCCGGCGTACCGCGTCGACCGTCTTTTCTGCAAGTATCATATCGAAGCACGCATACCCAACCAGTCTTTTATCACCTAAATTACCCACACGTTGTCTTTTATTCTTACAAAGTTATTCCTCGGAATTTTGAGAATGACAGCCCACAAACAAATGTCATGTAAACAAAAACATCGACAGAGCATACGTTTTATGTTAGATCTCGGACTGAAATATTAAAAGGGCGAAACAGTAACAGGAGATAGGCCCACGCAAGAGGCCGCGTTTCTACTAGAAGGCTCGCCTTCGTGTGTAGCGTTCGCCGCCAGTGTTTCCCGGTAAACATTACGGGTACATAAGCAGCAGTTGCCGGGAAGCGTGAAAAGCAGTCAGGGACTTTTGAATGCTATCGTGTTCCACTTTAAAGGCGAAGCTTAAGAGGAAGCTTTAGCTCGGGTGCTCCTATCTAAATACATGTAAAAGAAGAATTCGTTTTTCTCGGCAACCACCGCACCAAATTTGACGAGGTTTCTTGAATCTAAAGACAAGTTTAAGATCTAGTGACTGTTGGTTTCAAATTTTTGATTTACGTCGTCAATTTTTTTATTAAAAATTGGCGAAAGTCGGAAATTTTCAGAAAACGAAACTACCAATTTACAACTCTCTAACTCAGCAAGGAAAAATGATGTCACGATTTTGTGAATTGCATCTAATACTACATCTAAAGCGGACAAAATTGATATGTTACACATGAATCTAAAAAAATTCTGTAATATGAAAATACAGCTTTTGCAGAAACCTTGTACACAACGTAACAAATTCACGTAAGATATAAATTTACATATCGAATTTGTCCGATTTCAAAGATCTAACGGATGCTGTTTACAGAACCACGATATCTGTTTTTGAAGCAGAGATATTAATTTATAAACTTCGTGCGTGTACTTTTTTTTCGAACTTTCGAATTTTTGAAAATCTTTTTCACAAAATTCAGGCCGTAAATCGTTATTCCACTTCCAACAGTCACTAGAAAGTAACTTTCAAATGCAACAAATTTCTTTCAAGTAGGCCCAGAGATGCTCCCTGAAAAGCGTTTTTGCGTTTTACATGTATTTGAATAGGCCGCATCGGAGTTGGGCCCGAGCTAAAGCTTCCTCTTAAGCGTCCTCCAACTTTTTAGATATGAATCTGCGTCTCAAACCCGTTATTTTTTTCACTCGTGCACTTAAACGCGTGTTGGCTTTCTACAGGGTTCAGTTCAAGGATACAATCATTAGCTGTTCTTCGCCTGAGGTTTATCCCCTCAAAATCCTGCGTCACCAAGCTACTTTTAACGACCAGGGTCCGAATTCGCAAAGTTTCTCATTCGTAAGTGCTCTTTGTCATTGGTTGGCCGCCTTCGCTAGTAATATGTCCAGCATCAGGATTGGCTGGACATCTTTCTCACGAGCACTTATAGCGTTAAGAGCTTCATGTGAACACGCGCCCAGATGTCTAGGCTTCTCGCAATGGGCCATATGAGACTACGGCCAACCCGTGTATCAAAAGTTCTGGGACCCTTGCAGTCTATCGACTGCAAGGGTTCCAGAAAACTGAAAGAATGCAGATATTATACTAATCCACAAAAAAGGAGACGTTAAACAATTGAAAAATTATGGGACCATTAGCTTGCTCCCAGTATTATATAAAATATTTACCAAAATAATCTCCAATAGAATAAGGGCAACACTGGATTTTGTCAACCAAGGGAACAGGCTGGCTTCAGGAAGAGATACCTTACAATGGATCACATCTATGTCATCAATCAGGTTATCGCGAAATCTGCAGAGTACAATAGGCCTCTCTATGTGGATTATATAGATTACGAAAAGGCATTTGATTCAGTAGAGATACCAGCAATCGTAGAGGCACTACGTAATCAAGGAGTACAGAACGCTTACGTAAAAAGCTTGGAAAATATTGCTACATGCGTGTGGTATTTGTTTGTTTGAACGAGGCGCGTAGGCGCCATAACTCCAGAAAAGAGGAGGAAGAAAGAACTGGGCTCGCGCTGTAAATCTAACCGGTCAGCGCTGCAACCGTTGTTGTAAATATAATCTGTGAATAGTTTCTCGTCTTACTGACTCATCCTTCGCGTAAGAATATCTACAGATGATCTACAGCTACCTTAATTCTACACAATCAGGGAGATACATATAGAGAAAGGGGTCAGACAGAGAGACACAATTTCTCCAAAGCTATTCACTGCGTGCTTAGAAGAATTCAAGCTATTAAACTGGGAAGGCTTAGCAGTAAAGATCGACGGCAAATATCTCAGCAACCTTCGGTTTGCCGATGACATTGTCCTATTCAACAACAATGCAGACGAGTTACAAAAAATGATTGGAGACCTTAACAGAGAGAGTGTAAGAGTGGGCTTGAATATTAATATGCAGAAGATGAAGATAATGATAAATAGCCGGGCAAAGAAACAACAGATCAGGATCGCCAGTCGGCCACTAGAGACTGTGAAGGAGTACGTTTACTTAGGTCAATTAATCACAGGGAACCCTGATCATGAGAAGGAAATTCATAGAAGAATAAAGATGGGTTGGATCGCATACAGCAGACATTGTCAGCTCCTGAGTGGAAGGTTACGATTATAATTGAAAAGGAAGGTGTAGAATCGGTGCATATTGCCGGTGCTGACACATGGGGCAGAGACTTGAGAGCAAGTTAGGGACCGCGCAAAGAGCGATCGAACGAAGATTGCTAGGCATAACGTTAAGAGAGAAAGAGAGCGGTTTGGATCAGAGAGCGAACGGGTATAGACGATATTCTAATTGACAACAAGAGGAAAAAATGAAGCTGGGCAGGTCATGTAATGCGCCGGTTAGATGACCGTTGGACCATTAGGGTTACAGAATGGGTACCAAGAGAAGGGAAACGCAATCGAGGACGACAAAACACTAGGTGGAGCGATGAAATTAGGAAATTCGCGCGCGCTAGTTGGAATCCGTTGGCGCAGGACAGGGGTAATTGGAGATCGCAGGGAGAGGCCTTCGTCCTGCAGTGGACGTAAAACAGGCTGCTGCTGCTGCTGCTGATGATGATGATGATGATAGTGGTGGTAAAGGTGGTGCCCCCCCCCCCCCCGAAAAAAAATCCTGGGTTCGTGCCTGGTGTGATGTCATCGGAGTACAGGGCATCCCATGTCTGGTATGGAATCGAGCTGTCGGGCGAAGTGAGCCATACAAATGTTGAAAAATAGTGGAGATAATATGGCTCCTTGAGGCGTTCCTCTATTGGGCATGGTGAAAACATGCGATTTGGTTTCTCCTATGCTTATCGTGGCTGTCCTATCAGTGAGAGAAGAACGGGTATAGTTATATGTCCGTTCCCCACAATTGATGTTGTTGAGTTCCCGCAGGATGAGCTCGTGACACATAGTGTCGAAAGCGTTCTTCAGATCGAGAGCAGCCATGATGTGTTCCGCACCCGAGAAACCTCGTCCCGCAGGCGGAGGAAAACGTCCTGCGTTGAGAAATTCGGGTGGGAAGCCATACATGTGGGTCAGGAAAAAGCCTCGATGCTCTAGATAGTCTAGTAGTAGGGTTTGAATTATTTCTTCGAAAAGCTTACCGAGGCAGGATGACCGGACGGAGGTACTGCAAAGTGGGTATTTTGCCTGGTTTGGGAATCAGTACGATTGAGGCCTCTTTCCATTCTGGTGGAAGGGTCCCAGGTTCTCATACGCGCTCGTTAAAATAGTGGACCGGTTGATCCAGGCACTCGTCACTAACGTTTCGTAGCATGACGTATTCAATGTATCGGCGATACATTGAATACTATCACAGCTACTGGAATAAGCAATACAGAAATGATGGATATGGTGAATCTGTATGCACTGCACCAGCTGGTCCTCTCGCCAACGCGGGGAAACAATATTCTGGACCTGCTGCTAACGAATCGACCTGATCTTGTGGATTCAACACTCGTGATTCCTGGTATAAGTGACCACCAGGCTGTCGTGTCGACGATGTCACTAGCCTATGTTAAAAATACAACCCATGTTAACAGAAGAGTGTACAATTATAAAAAAGCAGATATAGATTGCATTAATCAAGCGTTAGACGCCTATTTTATTGTATTTGAAACAGAAGCCGACTGTAGGAATGTGGAACAGTTGTGGCGGTTATTGAAGCAAAAGATACTGGAACTACGTGAGCGGTTTGTCCCATCTTGGGTACTGACTACGCGAAGAAGCAAAAACAAACCTTGGTTTACGAAAAGGTTGCCCCAACTTGCACAAAAAAGGCGGAAAATTTATCGCGCCTTTTGCAGAACACCATCAAGAGAAACGGAGGAAAAACTGAAGGAAATAACTCGAGAGGTTAAAGAAGCAACACGCACTGCTAAAGACAGTTATTCGAAAACTATTCAATCACGATTAAAAGATAAACCAAAAGAATTTTGGAGACACGTAAAAAAGAACGGAAAGGACGTAGTAAATATTCCCCCTCTCGTGTCCGGTGATGTCACAGTTCACGACGACACTGACAAAGCAGAATGCTTCAACGCCTACTTCTGTTCCGTTTTCACTCCTGCAACAATGCCTTCTGCGGACGAGCTTACGCTGCATGAAACAAGTGACATGAATGATGTTGTAATCAATATGCGCGGCATCGAATCGTTGCTTCAGGGGCTCGACACTTCTAAAGCCTGTGGTGCCGATGACTTACCAAACTTCCTGTTCAAATCATGCGCTGAACCGCTTTCTAAGTACTTGAAATTAATTTTTGACAAGTCGCTGCTCGAAGCCTCGCTGCCTGATGACTGGAAAACAGGTATTGTGGTCCCTGTTCATAAGTCTGGCCCTAGAAGCGACGTTTCAAACTATCGTCCAATATCATTGACATCCATCGCATGTAAAATACTAGAGCATATTCTATTCACGAGCATTGTAGCTCATTTGAATACTAATTCTGTGATTACGTCCTCCCAACACGGATTTCGTAAGGGGTTTTCTTGTATTACACAGTTGTTAGAATTCACAAATGATATTGCTTCTGCTTTGGATAAAAGGCTTTCAGTTGAGTGTATCTTCCTCGATTTCAGAAAGGCTTTTGACACGGTACCCCATTCATTGCTCATAGAAAAAATGCATAAATATAAAATTCACCCGTTGTCGCATGGGTTAAAGAATATCTTACCCTGCGCCGGCAGGTCGTGGTCGTAAACGGGGTTCAGTCGCGCCCGCAAGCAGTTACATCCGGTGTACCCCAGGGCTCCGTCCTGGGGCCTTTACTTTTTATATTGTATATAAATGATATTGGCGAAGGCCTTACTTCGCAGCTAAGGCTTTTTGCAGATGACTGCTTGTTATATAGGGTGACTAACAACATGGATGATGCCAGTCTGATTCAGGAAGACCTCAATCTAATTAGTGAATGGTGCACTAAGTGGCGCATGCAGATAAACCTAACCAAAACAGTCAACATGACATTTACTCGAAAGAAGAACCCTATAAATTTCTCTTACACCTTGAATAACAATTTAATAGCTAAAGTAACACAGTTTAAATACCTAGGTGTTTGGTACACCCCAGAATTATCATGGCAGAAGCAGGTTAACTATGTAACCGCTAAGGCAGGGAAAATGTTAGGTTTCCTTCGTAGGAACTCCAGAGCATTCAGCACGTCTACACGAGAGCTGCTGTACAAGACGTACGTAAGGTCCGTCCTTGAGTACGGCTGTGTAGTTTGGGACCCTCCGACGGCACGTGACATTAATAAACTTGAGAGGGTACAGAATTTAGGTGTGCGGTACGTGTCAGGTCGATACAAAGTTAATTTCAGCGTTACGAGTGCTAAGGAAGAGTTTAAATGGGATACCTTGGAGGTACGACGCAGAAGGCTGCGACTGAAACTTTTCCATGCCATATTCTACGGTACAATTGGTATAGAAAGGGACAAATACATAATGCCACCTCATTACCGATCACAACGCGTGGATCATGCGCTAAAGGTACGGGAAGTTCCATGCAAGACAGCACTGTATAAGAAGACATTTTTTCCAAGAACTATACAGGAATGGAATACGTTACCTGCCAGTGTCGTCAACGTCGTGTCAAATGATGTATTTTTTGCCCTGTTGAAGTGACTCAACTAGCCTATTTCTTTTTACCTTTAGATTGAATTTGCCCATGTATAAGTTACCGTGTTTTGAAAATTCTGTAAGTTCTGTTGAACTTTTGTTGTTTTTTCTCACGTCGGGTAAAAAAAAAAATTTTGTGAAAGTTTATACCTGTTCTGTTAAACCTTTCCCCCCACTGTAATGCCCTTTGGCGCCTGTGGGTACTGAATAAATAAATAAATAAATAAATAAATAAATAAATAAATAAATAAATAAATAAATAAATAAATAAATAACGCGATCGGGTCCCAGTGCGGTGTTACGTTTGGCAGTTTGCGCCGCAGCAAAAAAAGTTCTGCCCTATATAGTGATCGGCGCGTCCAGCTCTGCACCTGCCGTGTTCTCGTATCCGAGGGTCTACATGCAGTGGCAGATCGCTCGGGAAGGACATCCTTCTTCTTCTCTCACCACCCTCTCCACCTGTGGCAGCTGCGGAAGAGGGCTTCGCGGCGGCGGGAGAGGAAGATGGCAGTGGCTTTATTCCAAGCCGGCGCTCACGCCACGGCAGACGACACACATGTGACGAATCGGCGTATAAGCATATAGCAACCTATACTAGCGCTGCAGAGGTTCTGGTTAATGGCTCTGTTCTCTACGAAATTATACAATGAAACAACTAACGCTACCTGAATATCCTCACTGCAGCAAACCTAGGTTTTCAAGCGCATCATTCATTTAAAAAGCGAATATATCTTTCCAGAAGCGTTCGGCTACAAGCTTGCATTGACAATCTTCGTCCCTGGTTCCTTCACAACTTTTTTTCGTCACCTTGTGATATTTAGCTGTTAGCAGCGATGACTTACGGAGTCGCTATCTGTCGGAAGAGCCTCGCTTTGCGCATAAGAGTGATAACGCGACGCACTCGTCATACGTTTGACTATCGGCGTTCAATAAAAATATCACGCAGGAACCCTACTGGACTTTTCTGTAAGGACTCTCGAAACGACAATTCTTTACTGTCAAAGAAATAATTTTGGGCAAACATAAAGCACAGAATGGCTTACAGACGCTATTTCTTTGCCGAATACGTACAGTGAACGCCCACTGCGCGCGGTCACCGTAATGGAGTCCCCCGAGCCAGTTTCTTGCGTGAAAGTTGGGCAATCGCTGAGAGCAAACTATGTAAAATATGTTCTTGTAGTGCGCTGTCTGTATAACGAAATGGAGCATAACAAAATGAAGCCTCAATGCAGCGATCACACGCGTTCGCAGCGACCGACTGCGCGTCTGCATGCGTGCCATGCACAATGTTTCGCTTTCGCTGCGAGCGCGTTTTCGCACCGTTCCGTGAGCTTTAGTCGGAAGCATATATGAGCATTTGACAGTACACAAGCAACCATTGTTGCGTGAACGCTATCAGAGCTGTTCAAAAATAATTGTAATATAACTAGGGACTTCAACGCCTACGGCGACTTGTGACATATGCCGCTGAGACGATTCAATCTTTTTTTTCTCGCCTCTTCTATATTCTTGGACGTTTCAATGTCATTATTTCTTACATCGTGCTGTATGTTTATCGGTCTTCTCAGCGAGGGATTTCCCACTGCTTCTGTTTCTTAGTCCAGTATACATTCACTGCTTGGTGCTAACACATGCACACATGAGCATATGATTTTCATTTTTTTAGCGTGCTTCTTACCGTTCCCTTTCTATTCCAGTGAACTTGCCAGTGTCCATAGCATCAACAAGTTCATTGATCAAAACTTCATGACATTATAGACGGGCAGCGCGCGCTTTCTGCTACTCACCGAACATCGCAGCCCCGACGCAGTAGCAAAAATCTTCCTCGCGGAAGCGCTTGCTGCACACCTGAGTTGTAGCTGATGGCTGCTTGCCGGTCCTAAATTCCGCGATCCAAGCTTCACGCGGCTCCTTGTCCCGAGGGCACGTGTGAATAAGGCTGACACCAGGCTCCGTTGCGTACGTCCGGCACTGCGGCACCGAACAGTAGCCAACCATGTCGGACGCCTTCAAAGGCAGCCACTGCCTATTGCTTTCAAGTGTTGTCAAGTATAGACACCCGAAGCGGCAAAAACTCCCCACTTAATCAGAACCGCAGCGCAGGCGGGACTTTTAAAATCTCGTTTTCAGCTTGCTTCGGCGCTTCCAAAGCAGCCGACGCGGCCGCTGTGTCTACGTGATCCCTCATAACACGTCACGGCTACGGAAGCGCCAGCTTGTCCAGTGGTGGAGCTTGCCCCCAATATGCATAGGCTAGCACAGGAGAGGAAGCAGTTACTGGAGCTTGGGTTTGGTCGTCTACGCCCAATTTATTGTTTGAAACTCTCGCGTTCAACAAGAAATTGAAAATGCAAACAGAAAATGGTGGACGACCGCCTTTATATAGGACGTTATGAAAGTTTAGGTTCGTGCGCTTTATCTTTGCGTCGAAGATGGGTCGATTCGGTCGGCGCTTTGCGAGATGCCGCCCGAAAGCGCCACTTGTGAAGTACTCCTCCTCCTGCGCAGGCGGAAGCAATGACGCCTTAAAGCCATGGACTTGAGGTTCCCCGCCGTGGGTGCCTCGTCGCCCCTGGGCGCACCACCGGCGGGCCTGCTCCGCTCGCTGGAGCGGCGGCCGGGTCCCAGTGCGCTGCACGGCGGTCCCCCTCCGGGCCCGGCTGAGCCGGCGGCACCCGACGAGTCCGAGGACCGGCGCAGCTCGCCGCAAATCGCGGCCAGCGGCTTCTGCTTCCTGGCGGCGCTCTGTTGCTCGGCGGGCGGCTTCTGGGCGTCGGCGGCCGCCACGCGCCTCCTGGGCGTCGTCTTCCTGGTGGTGGGCGCCGCCGCCGTCCTCGCCGCCATCCTGTTCGTGCCGGCCGGCCGCGACGGCAAGCTGCCCGTGCATCGGCGCGCGCTGCCGCTTCTGCTGGCACTGGTGCTGTGGGCCGTGGCCGCCTGGATCATATTCCTGGTGGCGCAGAGCAGCGTTCACGGCAAGGGCGTGCTGGCCGCCGTGGCCGCCTTCCTGCTGCTCTTCTCGCTCGTGCTGCTGCGCGTCGTGTGCCGCCGCTGCCGGCACGGCCGGCGGCCGCTCAAGGACGCCGAGGACGCGGTGCAGCTCGAGGACTTCCACCATGTGAACACGCAGGTGCGAGACACGCTGCGCTTCGGCCAGTTGCGCGCTGATCCGGCCTTCGGTCCAGCAGCCGCCGAAAGCCGACCCCCCGTGGTGCCCACGGCGCCGCCGGAGACGCCGCCGCAGGCGTCGGCCAGTTTCTCCACGTTCGTGCGCGAGCCGCCCTCGGCGCCCGCGGAGCCGCCGCCCTACGACGGCTTCCCGCCGGACGGCAGCCGCTGCCGGACCCCGCCGCCGCCCTACTCCACGCTTGTCTAGGGCGCCGCCAATAAGGGCACGGACCTGCGTGCGCCCAGCGTGTGTTGTGCGTGCACTGACTGGTGCAGGGCCCGGGCGGGCAGGGCGGCGGGAGGGCCGCCGCCCACCCCCGCTAGCGTGGAATGCCCGAGGCGTAACCGACCCAGGTCGGCACAGCAGGCTTCGGCCGTTCTACAAATGCACACTGTACGCGTGCTTTTAAACAGGCTTCACGACAAGTTGTATGAGAGAGAAGAAAGTCTTTTGCTCTGTACCTGCCGAGTGAACGCCGTCGCCATGACAGGAGCTTTCTGCAGCGAGGCTCGTCGCACCACACGCGAACCGTCTAGAAACGTTAAACTGAATGTCGATCCTCACAATAGCCTGAAGTAACATCCAAAGACATCTTTCTTATGCTGCAAACGAAATGTATTGCAGAATGCAGAAAGTCAGTTATGCTAATATTTCTTCGACCCAGGCGCCACAGAAAGACGCGAGCACAGGATGATACTACGAGCACAAGCGCCGACTCAAAATTCAAATTCATTCGAAATGGACGGAACAATATATGCCCAAACGTGGTTCAACAAACAAGTGAAAAGTAGCCATTGAAATCCAAGATTTCTTTTTGGCGCAAAACTGACACATGATTATCTTTTATTATGTATGTGCCGTGCCTATATAATTTCCCGAATTGTCTGATTACGATGCCTGGTGACATGACCCTGGCTGAACTCAGGTGTACAGTCGCACTCCGGGCAATTCTGTGGCGTCATGTCGAAGAAATGGACCCGTACCAACTCGCCCAACCGACAGTTATAGTAATATTTGATTGACTTGCAACGGTAATACATACATTAGAATACATGTCAACAAGGTTTCTATAGAAGGCAGATAACGAACGAGCAAGCTTCACGAGGAGATACACTTCAAATAAAGCACAGGGGCTGGCGTCGACTACTGCCCCCTAAATTAGGAGACAACAGCTCAATACATCGTTAATCATTGATGAGGCAAGAGTGATATTTTTTCTAGTCTCGTTGTTCTCTTGTTTTACTATTTACTACTTTTAATTACTACATCCCTTGTCATAGTGCAGTGTTCTTAGGTTTTTTTTGTGTACTTTCCTTTCAGTGCGGATGTGATCTCATAAAAAAGTAGCACTTCGAATCGCGCCCAGGCCTACATTGGCCATCTCCTCCATCTCAGTCTTCCTTCATCCTTTCCTTTTTTCTTGTCCATTCCCTTCATTGCCGCATGTTGTCCTCGTCACCAATTGTCAACCCTTCCTTCCTGCGCATATTGCTTCTCCACAGATATAGTTAGCATGCAACAAAACACTCTTTCCAGGAAAGTTGGGAATTTAATGTAGAGTTGGTCAACTGACTCTTCAGAATCTGCACTCCGTCGCACAACCATGCAGTCTAGCGAGAGCTATCATGCATGCTGAGGCACTGATGAATGCGCAACAGGATTAAGTTCTGTGTTTGACAATCCAGCCACCTGCAGAACTGCGAGCATCTGCAGGTTCAAAGAAGGCGAGAAATGACCGCAAGATTCCACAATACACGGCGCGCTTGTCCCACGCTCCTCGAGTTGTGCGTCGTTGCCAAGTGAAAAGGTGGCGCTGGCCAAGGCCGGCGCCGATTTACATGCTGCAAGCGCCCGCTTGCTTCTCAAAAAAGCACGACACGACCGTAGTTTCGTAACCCTGCACGGCCATAGTGAGACCGAGTGTGTGTGTTCCGCCACAAGAGGCGGACGCGTAGTGTGTGCCGACGGAATAGAAGAAGTAAAAAATAAGTGCGTCGAGTGAGGAGACAGGAGGAGGACCGGACGCGGTTCAGGCACTTAAGTGATCGCGTACCTGAATAAACATTTCACAGTGTTTGCAAAGGGAATTCCTGAAATAGTCTGGCTCAGATCTCCGTAGCTGAGAGCGTATAGCTGTGTATATTGCCCACGCCTACTTCCATCATCGCATCGCTTTCTCCTTTCAGTCACATCGACCGCTTCCCCAATTCCCCGCCTTTCACAAACTAGCAACACTTCCCACGAACCCCCACCATTTGGCGTCCTTATTTCAGTTTATTTCCCTTACCTTTCATACGTTTCCCTTTACGTACACTAGATGCCTAGCATGAGTGGGCATGCTATGAGCGATGCGCACTGTGGGAATTGTCCCCTCCCTCTTTCACCTCCTCCACACACACACACACAATTCCTGTCTTCTGTTCTTTTCCGTTCGCTTATGGCCGCGACTTGTAGGGTGCTGTCGTCATTCCGAGCATCTCAATGCGCACCCCTGAAGTTTTCGTACACTCCAAAAATGCAGACATTCCTCTACAGTGTATAAAAAAATCAATAATAAGAAATAATGGTTTTCTGAACTGGTGTTACGATACATTTCTCTTACCTGCTACTATTCGTCGTCCACGCGCCAGTGCAGCACGTGGTCAGACCTCAGATGATCATGATTTACGTGTGCGTACATACATACATACATACATACATACATACATACATACATACATACATACATACATACATACATACATACATACATACATACATACATACATACATACATACCCCATTTAAAAGATTAAAACTGTCACCCCGTCAACGGCAGCTCACTTGCACGCCTCGTGTAATCACTAAGCGTCAGTGCTCGACCCACAGCAGTGTATAACGATTTTAAAGAATCTGTCGGTCAGGCAGAGCTTTTCTGTCCAAACTCTCCACCATTAATAGCGCGATCAAAAACAACGACAACGACGACGAACTGTTTTATTGTATTTCATGAACAAGGAATCTGTACAGCGGAACATCTGTGTGGGGCACCGTTGAGGCATACCGTTTGTTTCGGAGTGTGATTCGGCGTCATAGTTTGAATTGTGAAATCGCGCAGGTAGCCATAGCGGACGTAACAAGCATAATTTGCACGCCGTAATTTCTGTTTTTTTTTTGTCTATGAGTATATATTACTATGTCTTAACGCATGCATGCCATCGGTGCAGCCTAAAGCTTTGAAAGTCATGCTTCTATGACATTCACACGCAAACTCTCAGTAGCAAGGAGCCATAGACAGTGGATTACGTACAAAAGTTTCCGCGCACGAACAAAAAAATATTCGCGAACAGTCTAGACCCATGGAAATGCTGACACATTGTAAGCCTAGTTTTTCCCATTCCGCTATTTCTGACGGAGGTGGCCTGTTTTCCGCGCATTGTGTACCTCATAAATGTCAGAAGCGTAGCTACATCGTATGGTGATTTTGAGATGCGTCAGTGAACACCTTCAACGAAGAGAAGCGATGTGTGCAACTATTGAATGACGCAAGAGGGCGATATCTCTTCTTTTAGGGTGCCTCGACACCACGCTTCTATATATACGGGAGGCGCTGACATCGAGGCACCATATCTTCTTTAGCACGTAGGACAAAGGTTCCTCAAGTTGACAATTCTACGGTAACCCCTCCCACTGTACTTCACTCTGTCAAAGAGAAAGATAAATGTAAAAGAAAGGAAGGACAGAGAGGCTCTTAACCAGATGATATCTCCGGTCGGCTATCCTGTGCTCGGGAAGGGGTACGAAAGATCACTGAAAAGAAAGAAAGAAAAAGGAAATATGTGAATCCCACGCACTGTGGGAATCGATGTAAGCGAAACTCTCTATGCTGTTTGCTTTGACTGACCATAATTAGCGGTGATGTTGACAGCGAATGTGCAATTTCTTCAACGTTTAGTCCAATACTAAAGTGGTGAGTTTTTGTTAAACCTTACCTTGCGTACACCACTGCTGTTTGTCTGCGTAGTACACAGAACACAAAGGGAGACGCGTTTGCTTGAGGCGTTGTTGTGCGTCATTGTTCATTATCTCTGATGGGGTTTAGTTTTATCATTGCCTCACATGGAACATCGCATCGTGGCAGAAGTCTTAACATTTAATTGAATTATGGGGCTGTACGTGCCTAAACCACGGTGGGATTATGAAGCACACCGTAGTGGCGGACTCCGGATTAATTTTGACACCCTGGTGTTAACGTGCACCTAAATCTAAGTGCACTAGCGTTTTTGTATATCGCTCAAATCGAAATGCGGCTGCCAGGGTTGAAATTGAACCCGCGATCTCGAGCAATGTCATAGCCGTCAAGCTACCGCGGCGGGCACAGAAGTGTTGATATGATGTGCGACCGGTTCCGTAGTGTCGTTTGTGCCGCTTCCCTGCGTCAGTTTGTCAAGCGCACGCAGGGCGCTTGACAAATTTGCATGATTTGACGTAATAGTTCTGCGGGAACCCGCAAGATGGAGAGAAGTCATTAATAAGGGGGAAATGAGACGTCCACCCAAACGTAGCTAAGTGCTACAAAGGAAACGAATTTCTCTTCAACTGCGAGGCTTTTCTTTCGAGGAAACCGTATGGCTTTCCTTTGTAGCACTTAGCTACGTTTGGGTGCACGTCTCATTTCCCCCTTATTAATTACTTCTCTCCACCTTGCAGGTTCCCGCAGAAATATTGCGTCAAACTCTTGCCTTTGCCTCGAGTTGTTGGCAACGACTTCGCCCTGCCTTCTGCCACCTGGTTAGCTCAGATGCTAGAGCGGCTGCCCCGGAAATGCGGTGGTTCCGGGTTCGAGTCCCGGACCAGGACGAATTTTTCCTCAACTGCAAGGCTTTTCTTTCGAGGAACCCGTATGGGTTTCCTTTGTAACACTTAGCTACGTTTGGGTAGACGTCGCATTTCCCCTTATTAAATTTGCATGGCGTTTATATTTCAGAAATAGCAGAAGCGTACCGTATACCGTACGTTCAGTTTTCTCGCAACCGCTGTTTCTTCGCCTTCTCACGTTTATTTTTTTCCATCTCCCGCCCTCTTCCCCTGTATGGGAACTGCGAGAGTAGCAAGGACTCGTTTCGCGACCGCGTCGGTTCTACCCCCCAGTCTCTGCCTCCTCTCCTTCCTCCTCTCTACATGTCTATCTACGTCCGCTCCGGACTTGCACGTTAGTTTCTGCATTGCTTTTGAGGGGGTGCAGATAGTTACAGCTGTCGAGAGGCTAATGTGGCGACACCCAGGGAGCTCCAGAGGGCATTGTGCACATGCCACGCGATGGAAAAGTCCAAACGAGTTTCTCGCGTAGACTTCCTCTCTCCAGCCATGTATATGCACGCACTGAATCAACCCCCGACGCGGCGTGCAAGACAGCAGCAGCAGCAGTAGCAACAGTGGAAAAGTCGAGAGAAGAAGCAAAGAAAGCTTCGATTTAAAAGAGAACAATGAACAACACACGATTATCTGTATGGGCACAATCACACAGCCTGTCAAGTCGCCACAACATACATCCCACAATGTACTGTTCCACCCCGTCACAATTGTCGCACAATGCTTTGTGTTTTATATAGCGCAGCAACGTCTTTATAGCCACTCTCGCTGATGTCCACGTGGGGCAGTGTCCGAGAATATCAGTTTATGAGATTTGGAGATTTCCCAGTAGGTATGATATGGAGGAGAGTGCTGCTCTTTGCTGGTTAAAACGAGGGAACTCACAAAGAAGGTGTGCGATCGTGTCCTCGCACCCGCAAAAGTCACAGAGTGGGCGGTTGGCCACTCTGGTTAGATAAGAGTGCGCGTTTGAAAGCGTTACTTCACGCCAGATACACGGTTTAGAAGGGTTCAGTCACGCCGTGAAAGGCCGGGTGGGAGACGAAGCTATAAATTAGGATCCAGGGTATGAAGGCGTGCGTTTGTAGGCTCGGCTGAATTTCACCGATTCAGTGTAGGGTCCAGCAAACGGGCGATGTGACACTGTATCTCGGTCTAAAACATTTTTAAAATACGTCTATCAGAAAAAGAACACCTCTCTGTCAAAATTTTTGAAGTTTACGGAAGTTCGCACCGGATGCGACAGCTGCTAGTTTAGGGCGGCAAATTCAGCTCTACCGAACTTTGCCGGCACTCTGACACTTCCAGCTCCGTGACAATGAAAGGAGCAAGGAAAGTTGTCTTTGCCTTCTCGATCCTTGGCAAGTCATCTGTGTGATTAAAACACCATATGTCAACGCTCGCAAACGCTCGCACAGTGGCCTTCTTTTTTTGGACAAAGGCGGTAGAACCCTCGAGCGCCAACTGCACTGCGGCACAAGTGTTAAATTATTCAGCTCGCACTACAAACACAAGCACAACGTTTGCACACGTGCACATTCACGTGGCGCTGTGCCCGACAACTTGGATGACCGTTCTCAGCGGACACAAGTGCATCTATACGAAAGGACGAAGCAGATACGATTCGAAGAAATTAGTAAGCAGACCTTAGCATTTAGTTCCAGTTTAAACATTTACCACGCCTTCAACGAAAGCTATCAGTGCACCGTCCCAAGGTGGGCCGCCACAGCGTTGTGGCTTTGGTGCACGCTCACACCTGCAGTCACAAGTTCGCGGCCCACAACAGTGGGGAAAGAGCTAAGCGCGAAGCCTTGGCTAGAAAAAAAAAAGAAGAAAAAGATGAACGAAACCTCAGAAGCAGGGTAAGTCTCTTCATTAACTGCGGACCAGAGAGAAAAGCGCGAAGCAGGCGAGCATACTGCTTTGGACTGACAAGCGATACTTATTTCAAATCGTTTTATGATAAAGTGGGTTCGGGAATATTTTTACTGACCTTCATTTATTTGCGGGGCAATTGCCATGGGCCGTGCATCGTAACGTAATTAATTAAGCAGTTAAGTATTCATTTTTACAGGGAAGATGTTAAAGACTAGTTCCCTCAGGATCGTGTCCGTGTGTACACAAAACTACCCATACGTGAGCCGATCCCGAAGATAGTGCAATGCCGGGCCGACCCGCCGCGGAGTTAAGTCCCACATACACAGCATAATCGCTGGAAGTTTTTTTGTTAATTCGTTTAATATGTCCTTCGATTTATCGTGCTAATGATGACGAACACAAAGTGCTGATGTGCTGATGATGATGAACACAAAGGGCAGTAACTTGATATTTCAGGCTCGATTTGGTTGCCCACGGACAAAAACATATCGGAGCAAATATTCGCAACAAGATGAGGCATGCATGTGTCTGCTGCGGCAAAACTTCGGAGACCGTTCAGCACATCCTAACGGAATGCAAAGGTATTCACCCAGCCAGACCCATAGGTAACGTACACCTTCCAGAAACGCTGGAATTTAAAGTGAATGTAAGCATCAACCGGTCAGCAGTCGAGATAAGCGAGAGACGTTTAGAGTATTAGTGAGAAAAAAAGAACAGGGAAGAGATTGGTAGGACCGGATCTGTTACAGGCATAGCTAACGGTACAAAGTGCATTGTAGAAGTTTTAAGGAAGATGAAAAAGATTAAGGAGATGTAAACAAAATGTTATACTGAAAAGCATACAGAGCATACCTGATTACACCCGCCGTGGTTGCTCAGTGGCTATGGTGTTAGGCTGCTGAGCACGAGGTCGCGGGATTGAATCCCGGCCACGGCGGCCGCATTTCAATGGGGGCGAAATGCGAAAACACCCGTGTACTTAGATTTAGGTGCACGTTAAAGAACCCCAGGTGGTCAAAATTTCCGGAGTCCCCCACTACGGCGTGCCTCATAATCAGAAAGTGGTTTTGGCACGTAAAACCCCATATATTAAAAATACCTGATTAGCTTAAGCAGGCTAGGCGACTATTTGTTACCACTCAGTTTCAAAGGGGATGCCAATAGATCATCATCGTCAGTAACGGTATCCTCGACAAACAGCGCACCAGTTGTCGAGGATATCATTCGTTTCCCTATTCGCGACTCCAAATAAATGCTCGACCCTTAGCGGCCGCGCCGAGAACCAGCCGGTCTAGGTTTAGCCGCAGGCTCTCACATTACAGCGTGCGCTGCAGCCCCAGACCACGCACAACATCCGGCGGATGTCCGAAAGCAATCCTGACATACCACGTCCTACGAAAGACGTCCCGCAGGCATTCATGGGATTCAGCGAAGTCCCAACAGTGAGCAATCGCGGACGTCATCGGGACGTGTTGGCAGAGATGGCCGGCAGCACGTTTGAAACGCGCACAAAATGGATCAATATAGGCTGCGCATTCCGTTGTTTTTATTTTCGCGACTAAACCAAAAAAACGCTGATGGGTCATATATTGGCAACATACGGAATTTATGCACACCTTGAAGGCCAATTATTCCGGTACAAATTATAAATATTGAATTCCCTCCTTGTCAGTAATGTAACACGCAAATTTTGCGGTATTGTAGCGATTATTTCCTCGTTCTCGCCTTAGTGACACTTCAGGTGGTGGTGCGGCGGTGCGTGGTCGTGGTACGATGTTTATCTGTTATTTGAAACGAAAGCGTTCCTTTCTCGTAGGGGCCTGATGACTGTTCGTCAAATTCATCCACTTAGGCAGCCTGATGACAAGTTGCTGTGGAAGTTTTACAAGATTGCTCCACTGATTTGCATGCAAAGGCCACCATGTGCCTAGAACAAGCATGGCTAATAACATCAATTTTACGCCCCGAGCCTGGGATATAACCTCCATCCCGCATGGAGATAACATCCGAAAAAAACAGGACCGGGACCTCCGTGGGACATTCTTCAGTGTTTCAGATGCATGGCAGGTTTAAATTTCTGGATTAGCGTAGGACATTTCAGGAACATCCCTAGGATCTCCTCAACATCCTTACAGGGACATCCATCAAACATCCTTGGAATATATGTGTGCTGTCTGGGACGATCCCTCGTAGTTATCGAATCGTCGTGATGCCACCGCGCATAAGCCTGAAATAGGAAAGAAAAAAAAATAGTCGGAAGAATTTTGCTGTGTATCCCTATGACGTGTCATCACGGGTGGAAAGACAGCAATCAATTTCCTGAAAGTAGCAGACGACGCGCAACGTAGAGTGACACGGATAAGAAACGCGCATTGGGGAAAAGGTGGCTGACACTATGGGCGGTTTGTTCGCAACACTTCACTCGGGACGCCTTCTTCATCGGCGAGTGGACCATCGCCTTCTTTCTTTTTATGCATTTTAAATATGTTGCCGGCGTGTCAAATCCCGGAGTGTACTTTGTTTAGGCAGGCGCTTTAATATATCAATGATGTACGCCTACCCATTCTGAAGCCATTCTGAAGCTCTCCCAAAATGCCATTATTCTCTGCCCATGCTTGAAGCTTTAATTTGAATGCCTGCTTTGCTAGCCTGTATATTACCGATGTAATGGTCAACGGTCTATACGAGTGAATTCTGCCTTTCTCCCCCTTACCTTTATAAATTAAATTCATTCTACTTTGTCACCAACTGTCTGGTATTCGTCTATCTTTTAAATTTTTTTCCACTGCTTTCACCAGAGCTTCCTTGCTTTTTGGTCCTAGTTCATTTATCAGCCTAACGGGAACCTCGTCTAGCCTTGTGGCTGTGCGCTTAAGAATTTTCTCTTCCGCTTTCTTCCAGTTTAAATTTTTCAGCACCAGCTCCTTTTCCACTTGGGTCTCTTTCATGGTCTTTTTTTCTTCAAATATAACCACGTCATTGCCCTGGAAAGATTCGGCTGTTACTTTTCGGATGTAATTTATTGCCGCTTCTCCTTCCAGTCTGTTTTCATCTTCGTCTAGGATATGTTATTGTATTGTTGTTGACTTCCTGCCTAATAATTTTATGTGCTTTCAAAATATTCTAGGTGCGGCCTTCTTTTTCTCACGTATTTCTGACAACCAACGTTCACTTTCAGCTTTTTATTTTGCTTGCACCAGTATTTGAACCATAGACTTTTTCTCCCGGTATATTTCCCATTTACTGGTTACTCCATCCTGCGGCAACTGCGCCTTTTTTGCCTGCCAGCGCTCTCGAGATGCTTTCTGTCGTTCGGCGATCGTTTCTCGTATCTCCTTGTTCCACCAGCATTTCGGTTTCTTTTTCCTTTGCAACGAACATGTTTCTCTTTCCGTGTTTCTGTCGTTATTACACTTAGAAGCTCACCATAGTCCCACTCTTGGCCATTTGCCAAGTTCTTCCTCAACTCTAGTAAGTATATTTGCTATTTGTTCAGCGTTCAAATTTGGACTGGCCATTTTGCTCTCCTTGCTCTCTTTCCCAACTGATACACCATTTTCAAAATGATGCGTTTATGGTCACTCCCTATGCTGCTAAACCCTTCCTCATCGATGACCATTTCTCTCAACTTATCATGAATTCCTTCTGTCATCAGACAGTAATCAATGGTCGATTGCCGGTTTCCCACTTCCCATGTGATTTGCCCTTCGCACTTAGGCCCTGTATTCACGATAACGAGGTTATGTTGCTCACAAAGGTCTAGCATTGACTTCCCGTTATTGTCGGTATAGCCATCTAAATCCTGTATGTGGGCATTCATGTCACCTAATAAGACAATTTCAGCACCATTCCTGAAACCCTTAATATCAGCGCTTATGCATTCCGCTAACTCTTGATTCTTCTCTCTGCAATTATTTCCGGTCCACGAATAGGTTACGCCCAGCCAAGTTTTCTTTCCACTTATTGTACCTGATAACCAAAGATGCTCTCGACATTGTGAATTTACTCTTTTCCATTTGGCTCCCTGGTGGATGAGCATTCCGACTCCCCCTCCCTTTCTTTCCGACTTAGTTCTGTTGCAGCCTTCCCAAACATAATTCTCAATAACTGGCGGCTCCTCCGAGTCTCTAAGGTGCGTTTCTGTAACCGCATGCACCCCTATTTGTTCTCTATGTAACTGCTCCTCAATCTCTGCCCACTTTTCCTTTCTTCTGCCGCCCTGCATGTTTATGCAGCCTATTGCATGGCGAGCTCTTTTTCTTGCTTTCCTCCTTTTTCTGTTATCGACGGCGATGGTCTTGTGATGTTCTCCTAGGGGACCTTCTTCATTACTATCTACTCAGACCTCCTGAGCACCCGCGGGCCCCCTAAAGAAGCAACAGCGCGATCACCAAGTTGCCAGCCCACTTCTCGTGCCAGCCTGTAATTGGAAGTGGATCCCGCCTCGTTTAAAACCACCACAACTTCTCACTTCCCTGTTTACTTCGACAACCTCGAAGCCTTTCTCTCGGCTCATGTTCCACATTGCCTCATTAGCAGCCACTACAGCTCTTTGTACGTGACTGTCACGTACAGGCACCTCCGGCACCGTGCACACCACGATCTGCACCTGAGGGGATAGCTCGCGCAAGTCTTCCACCCCCTTCGCCAAGCGCTGGGCTAATCCCGGCCCTTTCCTGTTTAGGATGTCATTTAGCCCACCTGCTACTATGACAAGGTTGCGCACGTGGGCATTTTCCGTGAGCTTTTCCTTTGCTCGCTCCATGACAGAACCCAGTGTCCGCCCTGGAAATGTCCCTACTGCCACTCTTTTGTCGCCTTTCACCCTCTCCACAATTGCTTTTGAGCACCCAGCCAGGTTTGAGTCGCGAGCGATAATCACCCTTTCACTCTCTCCTACCTCACCCTGCTTCCTTTTTTCCTTTTCTGCGTGATACTGACTCGACAAGGGGCATTGTCCCCTGGGCTCCTGCTTTTTCCGCGTGGCGGCCTCAAGGTAGGTGCCGCTCTTTCCAACTAACCCTTCATCAACCTGCATGCATTCCACGTATTTCGCTGACCCTCCCTCGCCTGTCGCGTAGGGGGTCTGCGTTCCATTGTCACGCACATTCTCGTTCACAATGGCGGCCCTGTTCAGCTTTTCCTCGGCTACTTCAAGTCTCTTTTCAACTACCTTCCGTGCATCAAGTTCCCTGATTAGCTCATTTTGAGCTCTTGCGCCTGTTTGAGAAGCTCTTCCTGGAAAGCCTCCATTTTCTGCAGCCTAGTATCGACATCACATTGTGTGCCGGTTGATTCGATGCCCTCTCCATTCTCATCCGTCTCCTCATCTGCCTTGAGGGATCCCCCGCGCACTGGTTGCTTTCCCGTCTTTATCGCCATGTATTGCACAGCTTTTTGCAAATGCTACAATACGATAATAATGCTACTACTGATGCAAATACTATAATACTATATCAATGGAGTGCGCGTGCCACCGATACCAAATTCATGACTAGGTGCAATGTAACAAAGGGTACAATCTGTTGTCTGGCAAACGATAAGCTTTAGGTGTCAGTAAAATAGGCACAGCAAAATGTCATCAAAATGTTTCTGCAGCTGTGCAGAACACTCCACGGAACTCTAACTGAGCATGGCATAAGCATTATTAAGATTGCATTTCAACATGCACAGACAAAATTCACACATATACGAAATTTTTTATCATAGCCATTGTTATCGGTAAGCAGATTATGCCTAATGGTTATGGTTTTTCCCAATTTCTGATAAGCTGAATACTGTGGACAAAACTCTGAATCTCAGTGACTGGATTGAGATGACGCCTCCATGGGACTGCCTCGAGGATGACATTTTAAGCTAATATTGTGAATTGTTGTGCAACCATTATGGGCCATGTTCACAACTGCAGACGGGTCTGAAGTGTCAGCCTGTATGCTTACTTCACTTTGTGCATATCCTGTGCACACGAAGAAAACAAACAGCAAACATTAGCCAAGAGCGCCAGCTAAAGAAGGAAAAATAAGCAGGCTGTTCGTAGGTATATTTGGAGTCCTTTGGGTGAATCTGAGCAGGCAAACATTTCCTAGATTACTTGTGCTTCGAACTTTAGTAGCCAAAAATACAAAAATGTACCGAACTTCGAACTTTAGTAGCCAAAAATGTGAAAATAACGAGATAAGGATATCTTTCTTTTTTAATCATATTGTGCTATAGACATACTGAACTCTCAACAATAATAAACATCTCAACAAATTGATTTAGTGAGCTGTCAAGCACCGGAAGAAATGTAAAAATGTGTGAAATTCCTCTCTGCAGCAGTATTTCCCAGCTGGGAAATCATCCAAAGACCTAAGTAATGCGAGAGGTTGATGATTGACATTAAAAACGAATAGTGAATGCATCATGATGCTAGCTGTTTTCTATAATTGCAAAACTGCAATGAGCATTTCAATGTACCCTGTAAAAGTTTAGGTGGTTTATTTAGTGAATGCAAGTCACTACTATGCAAATAAAATTTCTTCACTCATAGGAAACCAGTGCTGAAATTTCGCATGGCAATAGCAGTGCCGTAACACACAGCTTAGCGAGCAGTGAAAAGTTTTTAGTGGGACATGCTTTCATTTCGCATCAGCAAATTCACCGCTCATCTTGAGACACATGTGCCCAGCGCCTCACCTGAGTGGGCATCAGCATGCTAGAACACGTGAACGCATGCACTCATCAAAAGGCCAATTGCTACAGACAAAGCTTGGCCAGATGCGCCGGGCGTTTAAAGCATACATATAAGCGTGCCTCTGTCATCATCCAAGATATCCTACCATTTCCTTGGCATCCCTATCGGACAGCGTCAGCATATTTTAGAACGACGATCGCATTGCTGTAGCACCTCCTGACCAGCGCTGTTATCCTATACAGTGGTTGAAAAATGGATTGAGCTGGAGTTCAGTGGTATTTCTTGTTCAATCACTGTGACTCACTCCAAGTCTCTATCTGCTTGTCTATCTCTGTCCTGTTCGGCTATACATATAATAGCATTAAATGTTATTCTTGATTCACAAAACTTTTCTGACTCAACAAGAAAATTTCCATGAGTTAAATAATTACTAGCAATTTAGTTACTAAATATGTTATGAAGATGTCAAACTAGGTGCACAAGAGCACTATGAGCAAGTTTTACCTGAATTTGAGCAAGCATAAATACAGGATGACTTCACGTTTAATGCGCAGCCAAAGTTACAAGAAGCACCGTTTGTTAGTAGACATACTGCAGCATTGGTTATTGGCTTAAATCTCATTTTACACGTTAGCTTATCTTTGAAAGCAAGCAGCATACTTCACAGAAAAAAACAAGGCATTTTCAGTTAACCCTGAAGTAGTTTCTCATTAAAATGACCTCACAAACACTATCTATGTAGAAAATGTACCTGAAGAATGTTATAATAAATGAAATTATTATGAAGAAACAAGGCAATCATAAGGCAAACTACACAGTGATCCACTATTTGCTTATCTCAAATAACACAAGTTTCTAGAAAATCTTAAAGGGCCCCTCACCACGCCACATAGCAAATTTTGGTTATACAATAGAAGTTGTGTCTTTTAGAGAGCATTCTATTGCAAGAATTTTTCAGATTGGTTCATTATTAGCCGAGATAGAAATATTACAGCGTGCTAAACCCATGATTTCAGGAGGCGAGGGCCACTGCCAACATAGACCCTCTCTCCACTTGCTCTGTCTAGCCTCTGCAAGCTAAATTCGTTTCCTGCATCCTCCCATACCAGAGCTGGAGTATCGCGTGACGCATACGTCGCAGACCCCGCCTTCTTTTTTTTTCTCTCTCTCGCTTTTTTGCTGCATGGCACACTTCCAATGATGGTCTCGTGTCCGAGCTGTTAGGTTTGTCTCATTTTGCACAATGCAAGATTTTGCACGCTGTGCACGAGAACACCTGACTAGCGGTATCAGTCAGTGCTACACGAACACTGAGGCAGATGCAAGCAGATCACAGAGTATGATCATGCACTGGAACACGTCAGAAAATGACAGTTTCATTCTCTTTGCGCGCGAGTGAACGACATGGGAACGAGCAGACAAAACCGAAGTACAACTCTCTTGTTACGGTGCGAAGTAAAACAAAGACACGCATTTGATTTGCAGGTTTTATTATTTCTCTAAACTTTAATTCAAGCGCCGTGGTTGCTCAGTGGCTGTGGTGTTGGGCTGCTGAGTACAAGGTCGCGGGATCGAATCCCGGCTACGGCGGCCACATTTCGATAGGGGCAAAATGCGAAAACACCCATGTACTTAGATTTAGGTGCACATTAAAGAACCCCAGGTGGTCAAAATTTCCGGAGTCCTCCACTGCGGCGTGCCTCATAATCAGAAAGTGGTTTTGGCACGTAAAACCCCGTAATTTTTTTTAACTTTAATTCGTCTGTTTAAGCAACAGGTCAACTAAATAACTGCTGTTGCCTTGAATATTTCTCAAAGTCACGTGTCACCATAAGCGACCTCACAGCACTGCCATGCACGTAGCTGCACTTGTGCGATATACATCGACTCTCCAGCTCGGAGCGCAGTGTCCGTGAGGAGAAGAGCAAATGGTATTTTGTTTGAAATTTAAGTTTTTTCTGCAGCATGTAGGGATGTAATACTTATCAGACATGATCATTAGCACGCATTGTATGCACTGCACTTGTCAGCTCAAAATGGCCAGACCTAGTGAGGGCCCTTTAAGCTACACACTGCGCACAAGTACTATGTACAAATTTTGAACTGATGGTTATTAAATTAGTTAAAAGTATAAGTAAATTTTATATAATCAAGCATTGGAAAAACTCTGCCATTTCAGCAGTGAAGCAATATATTTGTATGAAGTAGAATGAATCAACTTTGTCAGTATTAACAATAACATTTGAAATGGCATGTACACAAAATAGCTCTTTGAGAACAAGCTATTTCCATAATTTAGAGTCCCAACTCATGTCAAATAGAATGTTGGCAACGGACCTCAATGCAGATGTAGAAATATTAACTCACCGAGTTTTATTCAGAATTTACACACTGCTTAATGCAAGCTTTCTTATTACCTGGCACATCTTACAGAGGCATCAGAGTTATGCTCACATGAATCAAGGAATGTCCTGGTCAATGACAGTCACTAGGAAGTTGATGGATTTTCGTTACACAGGTGGCCAGTTTCTTCAAAATTTTCTATAAGAAAGTCACTACTCCAATGACTACAAACTTCATTAGATTAAATTTCAAAACAACTTGTTCCCTATTTTCTCCTATTGTCACCACTCCCACTCAAGTACAGCATCAGCCACTTCTATGCACCTTGTTTCCGGGTGAGAACTCCAAAAGCACTGCTAACAAGAATATTTTTTTGACGTGTGGGACAATGTCACAAACTTCTATGACCCACCACCAGCTGCTGATTACATAACACAAGCAACTTATTTTCGAACTATACATGCTGTGAAACTTGCAACAAAACGTTCATACAGTTAAACATTGATTTAACGAAGTCGGTAAAATCGGCAAATTTGCTTCGTTATATTGAAATTTCGTTGTATCTAAATTCGACCTTTTATGTAAAGTACAGTCGCCGCCCGATTTTTCTTACACGGAAAGGCGCCGCTGAGTTTTCCGAATTATCGGGCAATTGAAAAAGGCAAATTTGAATAAGAAAACAATTCACTTTGATAAATTTGGGAGTCGGCGACGAATTACACGGTTTCATGCCACGTCGACGATATCTCCACATAGGGGGACGAATTAAGCGAAGCCAGCCACACTTTCGCGTGCGCTCTGCGCTCGCGTCTGATAGCGTCGTCCGCTCTGGGACGACGCTATCAAGGAAAGCACCGGCAGCGGGGAGCGAACGCTTCATCTGCCTGTCGCTCCAACGGATCACCGAAATTCGAGATTACGCAACCTTCAATACTAAACGCGCGGGAAGACACCTTACACGATGACACGCCGTCTCGGCACGCCCACTATTTGCACACGTGGCAGATTGCCTCTAAAGCAGGGTACGCGGCTGCGTATGCGCTCAGCCGCGCTTACAGCCATGCTCGGTCAAGACGTGCGCCAACTTATCCCCCCTCCCCGCCCCGGCCCCTCGCGCGCGCTTGATCGCGTTACCGCAAGCGAGCTCCCCGCCCCCTCTTTCCCTTTGCTCGCGCGTGGAGGCGGCACTCGTGCGTGAAGCCACCACCTTTCTTTCTCGCCCTCTCACACTTTCACTCGCACCTAAAGCAGAAGACACGGGGCGCGATAGGATCTTGTCGCTCTTGGACTTTACATGGAACATGATGCGGCTTCACTTCGGCGGTCGCTCTTGTCGCGCCGCGCGCGATATGAGAAATGTGTTTGCAAGCAGCCGCTTATAATTCAATCATTTGTCCATTTGCGTCGGCGTAAGTTTCCATCTATTGTCTCGGCGTTCTTTTGCTGCGGAAGCGAAATTTCGTTATATTGAAATCGCATACAAACACTTCGTTATATTGCGGTTCTAATTACATGGTGTTCTATGGTCAAGAGGTTATGAAAAGTTAAATAGTTCGTTATATCGAGGATTTCGTCATATTGAAGTTCGTTATATTGAGGTTTAACTGTATATGAAAGTGACACATTATGCTCGCTTCTGATATCTTAACACATCCCTATAATGCCCACACACACAAAAAAAACTTTACATGCAGTACAAGTAGATGCGTGCTTCGCCACATAATCATCAGCAAATGCCATACTCCTGGTTTTTGACTAGCTTGATAAGGGCATCTGTTCTCTGATGTGTTAAAAAAAAAAGAAGAGAGAGAGAACAATCACTGTGTTCAAGTGTCATATTTCCTGCATCTTGGAGCAAAATGGATTACAGAAACTACGGGCTGCAGAATGACAGCATTGACAGTTGGCATAACTTACTTTGCTTCTCACAGGCTCAATGCAATGGGCAATTCAGCACTTCGACAGAAGACAGTGTTAAGTATCTGTACCACAGAAAACACCCTCCCAAAACATGATCTGCATCTGCCATTTCAACAAACTATAACCTAATGGTACCACCAGTGAACTACACTGCTTCTGCAGCATTTTGCAGAAAGCTTGAGGAGTTACTCTTCATATTCATAACATTAATTTACACTCACCCTGAATCTCAAATAGACACTGCAAAACTTCCCAAATCTTGCTTATGTTGCATGAATGGTATCATTGAACACGGTTGATTTTTCTGGATTGGAAAGCTTTGAGAAATGCCAAATAATATCAGCACATGAGAACGTCCAAGTTTAAGTTCATATGCTGCCACAAAAGTTTCCATTCTCTTACTTCCCTCGTCAATTATTGCTCCTACATGTAGCAACTCAAAACAATGCATGGCTGGCATAAGAAGGAAGTTGGTAAATCATGGTAGTCAAGCCAGCTTGTGTCCACTGCTAGTGATGGTACTCAAGACCTTTACTGTAGTGCCACCATGACTTTTCCAATGCATAAAAGCATGTAATTTACAGAAGTGAGCACGAAGGTGAGTGCAATGTCTGTGAGATTTTGGAAACGTAAATATTTGGGAACAGTAGCCGAAGTAAAAAAGTAGCCAGGATCTTTTCTGACAAGTGGTTAAACATATATTGCACTGTTTGTTTTAAGGTACTGTGTCTTAATTGAAGATGCTGTAAGACACAATATATTATTTTACAGCTTTGAAATGACAGTCAACAATACCTTGTTGTTTGCCTGTACTTTGAAATGTCTCAGCTGAGTAATTTAACGTTTACCTTTGCCAGTCTTCATAGCTGTTTTAGGACTTATCTCTACGGTTTGCAAGGAGTATATCTGCAGCAAAACTGGAGGCATTAATAACAGCAGGACCCCTTTCAGGGGAAGTACTCTCTCCTTGACATGTCTCAGTTGCAATGTCACCTGCATCACTACCCTGAAAAGCAGCACAAATAGTTCTAGGCACGAAGATATAATCCCATTTTCTAAATCACAGTCATTTTTATGTATACAAACACATTATAATGAGACTCAATGACATTTCTAGGTGAAACGCACTTTAATTATGGCATTTATCATGGCTTTCAGCAATTAAGAAATTCACAAACAGGTAATTTGTGAACTCCAAGTATGCCACATTTCTTTCTACTTGTTATGATGCAAAGAGCTTTCATGAGCAGCTACTGATGTACTGAACTGGTTCCAGACCACACAGTACTGACTTGGGCACAACGTTTGTAATTATTTACATAGGTGTGTAGGTTTCAATAACTTACAGTATAAAAAAGCTTATCAGCATTAAAAAAAGATAGTAATTAAAAAAATCTTATGTATAGTTTTACATTGTACATGCAAATGGTGTTTTTGCTTATTTTCAACACTACAGAAATATAGCAATGCCAGCTGATAGCAAAACTACCTGTACTGAAAATTTTGATGACCGTGTTACTAGTTCAAAACTGAAAATTTTGTCAACATGTCAGGTCTTTAGTCATGGTTGAAAATGTCTTAGACATAAACACACAAACCAAGCGCTAAGTAATATGGAATGCTCTTTTAGCATTGGGTCGTGGACCACTTAGAAGAAAAAGAAAAAAGAACTAAGCCTTATTCCTAGTTGGTTTCTTTCGCTTGAGCAGGTAGTAGTTGACATACACGCACTGTTGTTCTGTTACAAATGGCACATAAAAGGTTCTTGCATAAATTGGAGACCTCTTGCTGTCCAAAAACTTGACAGAAGTGACGACCTCCCAATCTGGACTGGATGAGTAGTCAGGCTCACGATCAGTCACATCATGACCATCTGTGTCAACAAGGTAGTCACACACAGTTGGATTTACGTAGCGAGACTGTTCTTCTCTATTGGCATCATTCATATCTGTGGGTATGATGCGTGTTGCATTAGCACCAGATGCATATGGCTTGGGAAGCTGTCCTCGAAATTCTGACTCAATGAAGGAGAGTTCCCAGTTTTGAGGTAGAAAAAAAGACGAAGGAAATCTGTACCACTCTTTCCCCACACAAAGTGTTGATGGCATAATGTCACCCTGGCTACCATGGCTGTCAGCACCAAGGCTTGCATGTGGCCCAAGCTCCATGTATATCTCCATGGGTGCTCTGCAATGAACATAAGGGAAATAATTTCAAATGACTTCTTCATGAAAGTTCAAAAATTTGTATTCCGTGACCAGGAAACAAAAAAGCTTAGTGGCCCTGCAACACTTTTTAACAAAGTTACAAGATGCCTTGCACCCAAATAAGCATTGCTTCAATAATCTCCTCCTACAAAAATTTCTGAGAACCATTTTGTATCAGCAAAGTTGAAAACACAAAATTCCCTGGGAAGCTTTCCTTTCTTTTTCCTAAGATGCCAGAAGCTACAATGCAATGCTGACACATGACTGTATGACTGTGCTGAACATTTTATTTATTTTTTATTTTTTTACAGATGTCTGGAAGGACAACCGTGAACATGGGTGCTAGCCAGGGGGGACGAGCTTATGTGGCTTCAGCCCCCCCCCCCCCCCCCTTTTGTCTAGAATGTCCTTTTCATGCTCGAAAAGACATTTCAGCGTAAACGTTGCGAAATCGGGCTGGATTTCACGGCAACGCCCATGCACCGGGAGTCGCACATGGTAATCCGAGCACGGTTTCAAGGGCGTTTTGATGGCGAGCGGGTTCGTCGGGGCAACTCGCGAAGGCCGCGGAATCTACAAAGTGCATGGATTAAAATTCTGAAACTTTATAGGTATAAAGTTCTCATAAACTTTTGATGCGAGAGGTGCATTGACATTTCGAAAGTCGTGCTTTACATTTTCAATTCCGGATCTTTGCGAGTTCAATGTTCTTATAAACATTTGATGCCATTGCTGCATTGACTTTTCTAAAGTCGTACATCGGACCATACGATGAGACAAGCCAAATCAACACACTATCAGACAAGTTGACAAAGGCTGCAGTGAGGTCTGATGAGACGAACCACTGTGGTGGTTCATTCGTGCCGTCATGTCACAGAAAAGAATATTAACATTTTTTTTCACCTGCACCAAAGCATCCAGGTCAAGACACTAAAGCCAGCAAAGGTAACTACGGTCTTATCTACTTTTCTACTTTTACTTTTATTCGCGAGGACACATTGAGCCTCTTCAGATTTTCTTTTTTTTGTTGTTCTCACTACCCGCGGGCTGCCAGAACCAGCCAGAGCACACGCGTTTTTCTCATGTTGCCCTGACTAGCGCATGGCGCACTTCAATGCGCGTTCATTTTTCTCTGGACGAGTGGATTTTTGCCTGACTTAGTTTTGGATGCTTTCTGGCTAGCAGACGAGAGAAAAAAACAATGCGTGGTCGCTTGTCGCAATCACTGCGGGGACTTGACGGATTGCAATGTGTTCGCTTGACCGCAACCTCTCAGGAAAATTTTGTCTCGCCGGTGTAGGATGCCGAGCAGTATGCCTATAGTGTTCTGTGGACCAAGCGCCTCATGTTTTCTTTGGTATCCCGTCCGTAGTAACATTAGGTGCCCAAAGCAGGCATTCGATTATAGCCAACATGCTTTCCTTGCGTTTTTTTTTTTTCCACGCCCCAGCACCACGAAAGAAAAAAGGACATTGGTGCGGCGCAGCAAATTGTCGCATGGTGAAAGTTCCATTTTGGTACTTCTTTTGCGGAAAGTAATGAACCACGGACGCTTCAGTTGCTGGATACCCTTATTATGTTATGGCGATAGCAATTATATGGACACTACAGGTATATTCCTGCCATCGCCGTTGCCCTCATGCTCCGTATAAAGTCTAAGGGCGATAACATTGTGACCGCACACCGCATGCTGTATGTGCGAGTGAAAGCGTAAGGGGAAAGGGGTGACATGGGTGAGTCGACGCTGGTGGCACAGTCTTGTGTGCGCAAGGGAGAAAAGCGGGGAGCAAGCGCGCTGCCTCACATTGTGCGCGATACATCAGGGGAGTGGAGGGTGGGGGGGGAGGGGGGGCGAGCCTTAGCATTCTGTGATCTGTGAATCTGCTGTTACGCAAGATGTCTATTTGCCTTGTTTGACGCATTATATACAGTGACTTTTTCTTACATATGTAGATTTATTGGAGACTTATACGTACATTTAAATATTTTGTTGCGAGGTTTTGTGCATACGTGCAGTGAAACGCATACGAGGGTGAGTAAAATGAATGTAAGCCAACCCACACCATGCAATAATGGTTCGGTTCATTATGTTCAAGGCATGTGCATGGCACAGTTATCTCTCATTTACAAAAGTGACCTGCAGGTGTGAGGATAAAGGTTCTTCAATGCTCCCGTACACTAGGTTGAACTTGGTTTCGTGGCATAATGGACTCTCCAAAGGTTTAACAGCGTGGTGTCATGAGGTTTTTGACAGCTGAAGATGTTTCTCCTCCTAAAATTAGTCGCCGTATGGCTGCCGTGTACATTGAACATTGCATTTCATTGGCCACTGTGAAGCGTTGGAGAAAACGGTTCAAAGGATGTGAACGTTGCAAAGACAATCCAAGACCGGGTCGAAGCCAGTGTGAAATCACCCCAACACAATTGCACAGGCTGATTAGGGAGGATAAGAGTTGATGAATTGGTAGGGCAAGTGAACATCAGTCACGGTTCAGGTCACACCATAATTCATGAACATGTCGGTTTTCAGCTCTTGTGTGCACAATGGATGCCCAAGATTTTGAACCCTCGCCAGAAAATGGAGAGGTTCAGCGCTGCATTGACTCATCTGATCTGGTATTACAATGAGGGTGACAACTTCTTGTCTGCAAATGTGAGCAGGGACGAATCATGGTGCCACTAATACGAGCCTAAAACACGACGGCAAAGCTTACAGTGGAAACATTCGAATTCACCACCCCAAAGAAAGCGAGAGCCATCATTTGCACCGGAAAGGTGTTGACTTTTTTTTGTCGATCTTCAGGGGCCATTAATGACCGAATTCGCTAAACCTGGAGAAACTATCAATCGTTTTCGATATTGTGAAACGCCGGATAGGCTGCGTGTCGCAATCAAGAACAAACAACGTGGAAAATTGAGGAATGGAGTCATCATGCTCCACGACAATGCCCGTCCCTATGTCGCTGATGTGGGTAGCACAAAACTGGCAAAGTTCAAGTGGGAAACACAGCAACATTCGCCATACATCTCATACCTGTCGCTTTGCAACTTCCACATTTTGGGGAAATTGAAAAAACAGCTCAAGGGAAGAAGGTTCCTGTTGGACAATGACATGAAAGAGTCAGTTACAGACTTTTTGAAGCAGCAATCCAAGGAGTTCTATGAGACAGGAATCACACGACTCGTTAGTCAGTGGGACAAATGTCTAAATGCTCATGAAGGCTACTTTTAAATAAGGTACCCCGTTTGTCATATATTCGCATTGGCTCACTTTCATTTGACTCGCCCTCGCATATTTTGCAGAACTCTTTCTTTTTATATGTGCTCTCTGTTGCGACTATAATTTTGGTGCAATTACTCACAATACATGACCGATGACAGCTGCTCCTGAGCAATACATTCTAACAAAGGACAGCGTCATTGAGATTTTCCCCTGGTCGTTGCTTATGTACAAAAATGTAAACAAGGTCCTTGAATGACAGAGAGAGAGAGATGCAAATGAGGGAAAGGCAGGGAGGTTAACAAAGTTTCATTAGAATAATTGTCCTCAACTTGTTCATTGCATGGCCTTTACATTTGTCATATCAGCGGCACACACTGCTTTGTTGGTTTCAAACTGATATAGTTCTAATGTTCGATCGTATGATATTTTCTTTATGTATTAAACAGACAGAAAACATGGAAGCATTGATATCAGTTATTTCGAGTACAAGTTTTGGGACATATGAGTATTTTCTTATAAGAAAACCTACATGTTTGATTGTCTGATGGCGCACACCATTCAAGTATTCGTTGGCAACATCTTTTGCAATGACAATGCAGTTATTATTCATGTATTTGATCTCCCAACAAATTCTATTAGGAGGAGGCCGAGCCACAATGTGAGCCTCCCCCCCCCCCCCGACGAAATTTCTGGCTACCCCACTGGTGCTAGCGCTCCCACTTGAGCATGGCCATGATGAGGCATACTAAGGCTTGCCACTGTGTGTGTGTGTGTTTTCATTGTTTGTTCAGCATTTGTTGAAGAATTTGCTAGCTGAATGTGGCTTTAGCTGTTAACTGGCACCGACTCGTAATGACCATTTAAAAAATTAAGTCAATAACCATTATGTGCTCCCTTGTTGACATGGAGCTGACCACAGGGTGGCAGAGGTTCACTAAAGCTGCAGGAAAGTGCAAACTAGCTTCAGAGTACTATTGTCTGCATGTAGGTGAGTACTACTTTGTCCAAGTACTGTTCACAAGAGCATGGCCTAAAGTCCCATTATTTCTCATATATCTCCATGTACCATTCTTTTTTGCATATCAATTTCAACAAAAATTGCAGGGCCCATTTAAGGTGTCATTGCTCAGCACTTAGCAGCGACATTGATATGCTCACTGGCATGCCCACTCGCCCTTGACAGCTATGTTTAAATGTAACAAAAAAGGCAAATTATTTATCATTAGAAACAAGCATTCTGGATAGAAAGAGGGGAGAGGATCATGGCTCGAATAGCAAGCAGACAGATTTTATAACACACATGACTTAGTGCTTTGCACCTATTGCCAAACATATGATTATAGGGCTCAGCAGTTGGGATGAACTGAATTGCCTCGCATCCAATGCACGTATTGTGAAACTCAGAGGTGCACTCTATACTTCTGTCGACCCCAGGTGTGTGCCGCTAAATTCTATACAGTGCAGTGATGGCACAAGAAAATTACATTTCCTTATGGTTTTCAGATTCTGGAGATTTGCAGGTAGGTACACACTAACCATTCATGCTTAAGTATTAGTTTTTACCCAATATAATGCCGATTAGTGTTGCATGAGCACAGGCCTAAAGGTTTAAAAATAAGATTGTCTGTGCTAGCTTGGCACCTCTACCAGGAGCTCAGAGAGTTACTTTCTTTCAAACAAAGTGTTCTTAAAGGTACACAAAAGGCAAATAATAAGTTGACATAGGCTGTTAATATACCATTCCAGAAACTTCGGAGCACTCGGTTATGACAAGAAAATACTTAGTTTACGAGAAAATTGCAACCTGAAGGGTCCACATGCATTTAACGCAATTTAATTCACCCACCCTTGAGGGGAAATGGTGACGTTGCATACGCCATCACCACCCTTTACTGCCATTGATGAGTAAAACAGCACCCAACAGATGGTGCTACTGTTTTCTTTGCAAAATGCAAATGCATGGGAATGGAAAAGCCAAGCCATGACAGAGCGTTGGATTCGGGGCTGCAACTGTTATTGGTCAAGTGGCGTGGACTTTCCGGGAATTCTGTGACATCACATGGACATGCCAGTCTTTGCCACTAGCAGGTTGTGTTAGTTTTACAAGCCAGCAAAACCAGCGCAGCACCACACGATAACGAAACTATTGAAATGCAAAAGTGCGGACAGCATAGAGTGGAGAAAACGAAACCTTTCAACCGCCCAGACTGTTGTCAAGGGTAACGTCAATGAGTTCTATTTTTTTTTTTAAATCAAATAGAACCGGACAAGCAGCATTTTTTTTTCATCTTATAGTGCAAAACAATGATCTTTTCATTAAAAGTGGTTGCGTACTAGTGACAGAATTATAATGAAGGGTGCCATCATCGTCGGGCTAGAATGTGAATGTTCTGGGGGAGTCTAATCGTGTGCTGCATTTACCTCTACTTCTTTATTACTAAAGCTCTGTTCGCGATAATAGTGATACCTTAGACGTTCTTGAGCAGTAATCTATCACTTTAGCTGGACTTTAATTGTCCCTCTAACACCTCTGCTTTCGAGGCAATGCATACAGTAACTCATGAAAGGGCCGCACTTATTTTTCACAATTTTGATAAGGTGCTGTCCTTACACGGAACTGAACCTTTTGGTCACAATGGGGCCGGCACAGTTCGCGACTACTGCTTACCCCAGATCCCCGAATCTGCCATTGCATCAGAGGTAAATGTGCAGCTCTCACCATCTAGTAAGGGCACGTGGAGGTGCCCATGTAGGCAAAAATTCGCTGATACAAACGCACAGCATCGGGGCACCAAATGCGATTGCTTCTCGAAGGGAATTTTTTTTCTTCCAAATTTGGGGCGGCCAAATTGGGGGTGCAGCCTTTACACGAGTCTATATGGTATGGCGCTCTCGGCTTTCCCTGCAGAATGTCAGAGCACTATGTAAGATCACTACACCAATGTGATAGCAGAAATGCATGTGCAGTTTTGCGATAAAAGTTTGATAGCAAAAAAAAAAACTGATATGCAAGTAATTAGCACAAGCAAATGTCCTCAGACATAAGATGTAGGCTTATCACAGTAGCTACAGTGTTTGTAAATTAACATGTAAATTAATATGTGCAAGAGATGCAATGTAATTTGTGACATGATTTCCCAAACATTAGCATGCCTGTAGCCAATACAACCTATGTCATTTATTAACATTCTTAATTAAGTGCTTTGCATTTAGTGATCTTTTGCACCTAAGAAGACCACAAGGATCAAAGGTATGGCCACTGTCAAGAACGAGAAGTGGATGTGCATGCAAGAGATGCATTCTCCTGATGCTACTATTCCTTTCAGCAATCAAGGAAATTGAGGTGGTACAAAGCACAAAGATACATGCACACCACATAATTTTATCTTGTAGGACCCTTCACTAGGCTCCATTGGAAATTTTGGTTATACATTTGAAATTCTAATGTGCCATATAAGGAGCGCATTCCTGCAATAGTTTTTCAAAATGGTTTATTAGTATTATTAAAGGAGATCGGGGAAATTGAAATAGTGCATTGCCATGCGGCCAGGAGCCAAGCTTCACTGCCAACATATACCTCAGTCACACAGGACACTTTCAATCTCAATCAAGCTCGACTGGGATTGAAGGCCATAGAAATTCTCTCCCTTTGCCTCAACTAGCATCTGCAAGCGTCATTCCTTCCCTGCCTTCTTCCATACTGGAGCTGAGAGACTGTGTCATGCTTACGCCATGAGCTCTGTTTCCTGTCTTTTTTCTCTTCCTTATTCACAGGGTAGTCTACTTTCAGAGATGGTTTTGTGCATCTTGAATTGGATGAGTTAAAGTCATGTGCTGTAATCGGTGACATTGCAAGCAGTCCAGTCTGATGTGGAGGCGTTTACAGTCTGATGCGGCGGCATTTATGCATGCGATTGATTCTCCAGCAGGAAGCAGTGCTCCCTTGAGAGAAGGGGCACACAGGCTTTCGTTTGAAAATTTCAGCTGTTTTCTGGCTGTGTAGCAGTCTGATACTTTCCATACACAATCATTAGTGCATGGTCTACACACTATGCAAGTCTGTTGCCCAAACTTGATGAGGAGTCCTTTAAGTAGTTTGGTAGCAGATGGCAAGTGAACTTTAGGTAATCAAGGCAAATGGGCTAGTTGGTTGCTAGTTTTACTCATGTTATTAGTGTAACAGACACAGGACACAAAGAATGTACATACACGCCATAAACGCTTGATCACAATCAACAGTGCCCCATTTAAAAACTCTCTCCCTTAGCCTTGACTAATATCTGCAAGCGACATTCATTCCTTCCCTGCCTCCTCCCCACACACATGCATTTGTAGTCAAGCATCTGTGGTGTCCGTCTTCTCGTATTCCCATTTCTATTGTACAGGGAACACGCATGACGAATATCAAGTCAAGAATTGTGGCATTGCTGGAGCATCATTCCATGGCTCACATCAATGCCTAAACATTGGAAACTTTGGCCACCAATGCATTTAACAAGACATACTTGCTAGGACTGCTCTGCAAGTGATCTGCATATACCTAAATGGAATATATATCACTGCATGGAAACTAATTTATTTTTGATGGACTTATTCAATTCAATTCTTTATTCAACATCATCATCATGAGGATGTTTGGTGCGTCAACAATAAGCCAGAAGAAAGGCTTGATAGAGGTCGACGCACCCTACAATGACTTCGCAACAGTATCACAGTGTATCATATAGCATGTGTAAAGCATTCGCAATAGTAACATTGGCACAAATGAAACGGTATTTGAACATTACAGGCAAAGCAAAAACAAGCACTAAGCACTATGACAAAAGTTTCAGCGGTGCAAAAATTTACATCAATTCACAGCGCGTTATTTAATGTTATTTGCATTAAATTCACAGCATGTTACTCATATAATCAACAATGCATGAGAAAGCAAATGTCTGTGCAGTATGTGACCTCTTATGGTTTTGAATTAAATGAAATTAAATTCTGGGGTTATAGATGCTAAAACCACTATAGAATTATGAGGGTCACTGCAGTGGGGGACTCCGGATTAATTTTGACAACCTGGTGTTAATGGGCACCCAATACATGATACACGGGCATTTTTGCATTTTGCCCCATCGAAATGCTACCACCGTGGCGGGGATTCGATCCCGCAACCTCGGGCTTAGCAGCAAAAAAACTCTTAAACGTTCTTGTACTGACATTAGTGAATGTTCCAATAATGCCAATGTGTGTTGATTTAACAGTGACCGACATTGGTGAGAAAAACAAAACGAAAAAGCTTCACCGCTTATTGTGCAATGGCGACTTTGTTAGTATTAAAATTATAGTATGTCTCCTACTGTCAGTTAAGGAAAGAACAAAATGTATAAGCTTTCACAGCTCAGTATTAGTGCTGATTAAGAACGGATGATGCACATCATCCATTAAACCATGGGAAAGAGAACTTATCGATCTCAATCGAACCTGAAATTTCGATAGAGGGCCACCGTCCTGGACACGGACAGCAGCGTGGCGGTGACCAGAAAGACGAGCCAGAGATGCTGGGCCAGAGCGGACGTGGCGCGTCGTGCGACACCCGTCAGTGTGCGCGAGTAGAGGCTGGTCACAGACTCCAGTGTGTTGACACAGATGGCGGCACACAGGCAGATGAGCGGGTACACGGGAAAGAGGAAGCGCTCTTCCTTGTGTGCTTGGCTGAAAAAAATTGCGCACCAAAGGTAGAGTGGCGCCAGCTCCAGCAGGCAGTCAGAGCTCACACGGCCCTGTGGCGCATGACCTTGTCGTGTCAACTTAGGCCACATCAACACTACCGGACCTGACGCCAGAGCGGCTGCAAAAGCCACATTAAAGTTGAGCAGTCCGTTCTTGAAGTAGAAGGACCATGGTTCGACGCCGTACAAGTTGGCGCCGTGCTTGCTGAACACGTTATAAATGACAATGTTGAGGGGCGCCAGCACGGTTCGACCGAAATAATGCGAGTCGATGGCCACGAGCACGGGCAGAATGAAGGCGAGCGAACCCACACAAGAAACCAAAAAAGGGTGAAGCTTGCGCTTCACGCAAGCTATGTCGTAAGCAGCTGGCAAGCTAAGCGCGGCCGAGAACGGCCAGCCCAGTAGAGCACCTACGGCAGTAGCGAACACTGTGACACGGTAGTCCCCAAGGAACCAGCCTCCACATGCAACCATCGCGCAATACATGGAAAATGCGCTCGGAAGGTACGCAGTACAGGAGATGAACATGCCAGTGCTAAACAGAAGCAGGACTAGAGTCGAGCGTGCAACTACCGGTCCGAAGCGCTTAAGTACACCTTTATAGAAATAGACCTCGCAAAGCGCGCAGACGAAGCCCAAGATGCAACGCATAAAGTAAAATACAAGAACCCTGTTTGACTGAAGCAGGCTGCTGTAGACAAGGCCAGGAAGCGCGTGGAGCCAAAGGTACGCATACGATCGAATAGCGTACTGGGGAGAGTATTCCCAGGTTTGAAGCCCTTTGCCATACATCAGGTAGTGCGTAGGCTCCCAGTAGTTGAAGGTCTCGTCACAATCAGCTATGTTGTTCCACACTGCTGCACATAGTCGAGCGGACAAGATTGCTTTGAAAGCAGTATACGGCAGAGGCGCCCATGGGCCAAGTTGATCATCATTTGCATTCGCAGGTGGCCGGGGCTTCGCGGCCAGCTGAAGCTTTCTGGGGTGGTCCCTCGGTTCTTTGCGACGCTGCCGTGCCATCGTGACAATCGATGACTGTGAGCTTTGTATGCTTCCTTACTTCAGTTCAAAACACGATAACATGGCCTTTGAGTTGGCACTCAATGAGCAGAACAAGCAGACGTCGAAACACTCGTCGAAAGGACACATATCTGCGATGCGGTAGGCGATGGCGATGTCATTATTTGAAGATTATAAATTATAATACTATACACATTTATATACTAAAATAACAATTTAATATAGATATGCAGTAATTTATTGAAAACTCTAGATCTATTTGGTAAAATATTAATGAGTAACGTATGATGAGGTTTTGCGAATGTGTTTCAGTTTTTGTTTCTCAAGGGCCTTAGAGTTACGTTTAGGCGATGAAAATGGGAACCGCAATCTGCGGTGGTTTCGCATTCGCAATCCAATATTTCAAAATTTCAAGATCAAAACACTGATCAAAACACTGATAACCTACCCACAGTAACGTGAGAGAATAAGGGCTCACTCTCATTCGAGATCTGTCTTGTTTAGCACAGTCCTAATGTAACTCATTAAAAGAAGAAGTAAAAAAAGAAGACATTGTTATTATTCTTTTTTTAACCGAACGCCGGTGACGAGAGTAGTGGCATATTTTAGTTACGTTTGGATTGCCTGAGCTGCGCGCTGCTGCGCTTGCCAAGTGAAAGCTTTGAACAACGCCTCATCGCTTTATTTCAGGATACTTCAGGTGCTGTTGTCTCGCGGGGGTGAAGTTTATTTGCCTGCCGCGGTTGTCGGAGCTCGACCATTTGCCAGGAGCATTCGGTGACATAGTTTCAGAACGACAGCGCAGTTGACCCGAAACAAGACGCCATTGTTGTAATCCAGATGAAAACAGTGATCAGCTGTTGTCCAGAAGTAATGATCGCTGGCCTTAGGTCGAAATTTCAGAGTTTTGGCCTCACTACGAGTTCTGGAAGTTCGAAGAGCCTTAAGAAAAGTAAAAGAATAGTGGAGCACCCTCGAAGATTTGCGGAAAACTTTTTCGCCTAGGCTTATTTTCGTGTCGAACGTTCGAACTGTGACGCGATCACTTTTGTGTTCCTTCAATATAAATTGGTTGCGCGCTTGTAGTCTCAGTGGGACAATGAAGCTTCTGGAGAGCAGCCGCTTCGAGGCCATCAACTCAGCGTTGTGCTTCGAGACTGGTGATTGCAAGATTGTTGGGAGGTACGTGCAGAGCGAAAGCTCGAGCTGGAACATCGCATAAGAAAATGTGTACTCGGAACGAGTGCTCACCTAAATGTCTGCCATGTACAGGGCACCCCGGTATTTTCGCCAAACGCAGATTTAACGGCGATTGGTGATGTCAGAAAAAAGTTTATCTCCTTTCCGAGCGATAGAAATAAGGGCGTCGTATTAAAGCGAGAATGTGTACTACCTGATATTGATGCTCTGAATTCGTGTGCAGTAAGCTGCGTAGGCGCCCACTTGCGAACTCCTGGTTGTTTTTATTTCTACAGGAACACTGCGTTACGGAGTGCGGTAGCCGTGCTAGGACCATTTTCGCCAATCTTGCAGTTATTACGCCATATCAGAATTGGCTACTCATATTTTCATTGCAACAAATACTCTCATCCTGCATTTGATTGTGCTGCGCGTGCTTGACAAAATTGCGAGTTCAGGCAAAGTTGCGATTGCGTTAGCGCTTGAAAGAACGGCGATCTTCAACAAGAAGAATATGTTGCCAATGCTCTCCTGCATTATTAATAGCATAATGTTATAGACGTGAAACAGTGGGCACATTTTCAAAGGCTTTGTCTGGTTATGAGAGTTGCTTGACGTTTTTTGTTTGCTGGATTGGAGATAAACAGGAAAGCTTGGAACTGCAAATTGGCGTCACCACTAGTTTTCTCGATATGAAGACTCTTGCGCGCACGCTTTCCGAGTGCATACTTCTTTTAGAGAGTTTATTTATATTTCAAGTGTGTGTGTGTGTGTGTGTGTATATATATGTGTGTGTGTGTGCGTGTGCGTGTGTGTGTGTGTGTGTGTGTGTGTGTGTGTGTGTGTGTGTGTGTGTGTGTGTGTGTGGAGGTGCTCTGAAGCAGAACTTTGTGCATGTTTTCTACAGTGAACGATAGTCAGCACTGCATGTGAACTGTTATATTCTCTGCCCAGGATTGAGAGCTACTCCTGCAAGATGGTGGGAAGCGATAAGCGGTTGTTCAAGACCATGAATGCTGAAGCAGGTGGTGGCCCAAATGACTTGCAAGCACTATCGCCACCACAAAGTGTACTCGTCTCGCAGAGTCCAAGCAGACTTTACAGGCAAGTCATCCCACATCTATGTTGCTGCAACCTACATTGCTACTCAGTGTGCTGTCTTTAACTTGGCACTCATATTTGTCACTCTTTATGTCCCTCGCTGCAGCCGGAGCCAAAGTGATGATGGAGAGTGCCACTTATGTGACACTATTAGTCGCAAGACACTATTTCACTTGATTGGCACCCTGAATGCATCCTTCCATCCAGATTATGATTTCAGCCAGGCCAAGAGTGACGAATTCAGCCGGGAGCCCAGTCTGGATGTGAGAACCATTTTCAATTTTATGCGATAGCCTCCGTGATAGCTGAAGGGTCTTTCTGTATATATATGCTAGAAAAGTTTGGACCGTGTAATTTTGACCAAAGTCATTTAACCGCAATGATGAGGATGCTTCTCCTAGGGGTTGCGATATTATCATGTCACTGCTGGAAGATGCACAGACCTTGTTCTATTTTCTAGAGATCAGTGTTGTAATGCTTCTCCACTTGTTAAATAATTTTATGTGACCATCGACGGGCACGGCAGTCAGCACCATGTCATGGAGTACAGCTGTGTTCTGAGCATTGTCCTGTCCGAGAATCATTTGCTATGTTATTTCATACAGCTCGACATAGCTCCTGTGGCCTATCTGATTTCAACTTAAGTAGAAATGTGCACACAATAGTTTTCATAAGTGACTGCAAGTGATAAATAAGCTCATAAGCAGCAGGGGCTATGTCAGGCTGAATAGCATAACCTAGCACACAAGAGGACGCTGCCTGCATGCACCGTACGTCGCCATTTTCACATGTGCGTTTTGTGACACAGCTCTTATCATCTTGCCAGTTGGCGTTGTTGTGGGATTATAAAACGTTGTAGAACTGTTCATACTATTCATCATTCAAACTTATCCAAAATTTGTATTGTCTCATTTAAGTGTTGTGATCACTGAAATAAGAGAATTGCCCTTTAGTTTAAATTTGTATGAGTTGAATATTGACCATAAAGTCAAGTATTGCATATTATACTGGTGTCACATGGCGCACTTTAGATCGCGATCAAGCTTGATCTGGATCGAAGCTCTCTACTGTGATTGGCTCCCCCGTGCAGCTTGTGTAAAGGAGTCTATCACGATCGAGAAATTAGATCCGGATCGGGCCTGATCGCAACCAAAAATGCACCGTGCGGCACCGATATTACATCCAAGGCCCCATCACTGGAGCACCTAAATTTGTTTGTTTCAAACAGCCTGAATGTTGTGTGTTTGCCACACAACTGCTATAATGCACTGTTTTGTACAAAGAGTGTATCAATACATGTATTTGTGGCATATTACAACATTGAAGTAATGTGGAGTAGCTTTAACTGCTAATAAGTATAGTTTTATTGGTCTCGAGATGTGTACTGCGATTATATAGACCAATTCTATGCACATTGTGAATGTCAGAAAGTTGTTTTCGTGACGAAAACAAAAGAAAAACAGGAAAAGCTCTGATAAACAAGCCTGCGCATATACAATGTCTTATCGTGGTTAGTGAATCACTATTTACTCAGTTATTTGTTTTATATTATTTCTTGAACTTGGACAGAATAAACAGGTATTTCGCCCTCACATTTGTGGTGAAGCTTTCCCAAAACCATCCAGCCTTTTTTCTTTAACAGTCAGCTGTGCAAGTAAAGCTCAAACTTTTTTCCATTATACGGATTAGAACTGTTATTGCAGTGCTCTGTCATGAACAAAAACAAAATGTAAATGAGACGATTCAAGCATATAGGATGATCATTGAAAGGTGAAACTAGAAGTGGAGTACACTGGCATTAAGCCTGACACATCTGTAATCTAGGTGTTTGACTTGTTCATTTGAATGGCCACTGCATATCATTTGTCTACAGTGGTACATAACTAAGAGTCGATTTAGAGCATTTGAAAAGCAGAGTTGTGGTCACAAATGCAGTGCAGCCGTGTGCTTCACACTCAGATCGTGGTTTTGGGACGTAAAACTCCAGAATTTTTATCCAGAATACGTTCATTCAAACCTTGATTGGAATCATTTTTTTTCTTTACCTTATAGGGGGGGGGGGGGGAGGGAGTGTAACAAGCTTTCTTAGGTGGTGATGCAAATTGCAAATTTAAATGTAGTTACCATCCTCCTTATGGAGCATGAATTTTCGTGTAGTGGTATTTATGTGATAATTTTGAAAATAAAATTGTTAACACATTTGCATGCTGCTTAGTCAAAATGTCAGCTTCTAGAAGCTGTGCAAGAGTTTGTTTATTTAAGCTGGTTAGCTACAGGACACCCCTATCATGAGAAGGAAAATGTGGAAAACAAAAACATGGTTAGAGCGCATACGACAGGCTCTATCAAGTGGTCACCGGCAGCTTGCCACTGTCCTTGAAAAGTGCAGAATCATTGCTTCTGCTAGTACCAACATATAGAGCAGAAACATGGAGGTTAACAAGGAAGCTTGAGAAGAAGTAATGTGCCATGCAGTGAGAAATGTTAGGAAAACTGATAGGCTAAACATTAAGAGACAAGAAGACAGCAGCATGGATTAAAGAGCAAATGAAGGTAGCCAATATTCTTGTTGAGATTAAATAAAGAGGTGGAAATGGTGTTCGGGAGGCCATATAATGCTTAAGTTAGGTAACTAGAAGTCTATTCAAATTACAGAACGGGTGCCAGAGAAAGGCAAATGTAGTCAAGGATGGCAGAGAACTAGGTGGTGTGACAAAATTAGGAAATTTGCTGGTATACGACAGTGTCTGCTGGCACAAGACAGGGGTAATTGGAGATCGCTGGGAGAGGCTTTCTTCTTGCAGTGCTCATAAAATAGCCTGATGATTATAGTCAAGATAAGCCAAAGCAGTTAATGTACAGCATGGTCTATCTGTGCTATGTTGCTGCATATACAGGGTGTTTCAGCGAATACTTTCAAAAATCTTTAAATGTTGCCTGTGGCAGATATCACAATTCTAGTTCATGAGCTGGTCTACTCGAAGCGGCGGACAATACTTGCAAAAAAAATTTAGATCCAAACTCGACTAATTAATAAACATTCACTAATTAAGTTTTGACTAATTACATTGTGGCCCATGTTGCAATTTACAAATTCCAGCCGTGGAGTCCACAAGCCGGATCCACTTGGAAAGAATTTTCAAGATGACACCAGTTTTGATATATAAATTCCCGAACTTTGCAAAGAAATGCATTGGTGTTCCAGTTAATTTGTTAACAAAATGTCGTTTGATGCACTGAGGCACACAAGTAACTGGAACACCAATACATTTCTCCGCAAAGTTCAGGAATTAATATCTCGAAACTGGTGTCGTCCTGAGAATTCATTTCAAGTGGATCTGCCTTGCGAAGTCCACTGCTAGAATTTGTAAATTGCAATATGGGTCATAAGATAATTAGCTAAAAAGCTAAGTAATTATTCTTAATTTGTCGATTTAGATATCAATTTTTTGTGCAAGTAGTGTCCGCTGCTTCGAGTAGACTGGCTCATAAACTAAAATTGAGCTATCTGCCACAGGCAACCTATAAAAAATTTTGAACGTGTTCGCTGGAACACCCTGTATATTGAGCACGTATTTTTTTCTTGTTTTGGCAGACATGTTCTGATGCGCAAAGGAAAATGTGGGTATTTTTGTCTGACCAAGCATAGTCACCTTTTCCTTTGTTTCTTGTCTAACTTCTTGCCTATAACTTTTAGTGAGTTTTGTAAATTGTGGAAATGCAGCATCTCTGGATATGTTGGATGGTTTGTTCAAAATTGGGCAAAACAAGTTATTAGTGCTTTGTGTCGTTCTAGCAGTGTCCTCTGCCACATTTAAATTCAGGTTTTATTTATTTGTTGCATACTGCCAATCCAAATTGCAGGAGGGCAAAACAATTACAGATAAAGTGTCAATATGCAGTTACAGAGTTTATACAACATTATTTGTGTCTGAGGAAGCAAAACTCATGCAGTAAAAACATAATGAGCAGACACACAGCACGTAATGATCACATTCAAGAACTGTACTAGTACATAAATACACAAAATTTTAACTGTGGGTAGTAAGCAAGTGATCTTCAAGTAATGTTAAAAATTTACTCAAATCATTAGTTATACGTTTGGGTAATCTATTCAATTCTCTAATTGCCTATAGGAAGAAAGGATATTTTAGACAGTTTGTGTTTAAACAGTATTCTTGTAAGGTTAGTGGAAGTTTGTGGCGTGATTGTCTAGTTTTGCATTTAGATATAAATCTTGAGCTGTCGATACTTATGAAGGAGTTTGAACAGCATGTTTTGGTGTGGAAATTTAGTGCAATTAATGTTGAGAGTCCAGATCTTTCAATAAATTCTGAGGCTAAATTAAATAGACCATATTTATTGTAGACAAACCCAACGGCTTTTCCTTATAGACCTTCCAGCTTGTTAACTAAATTGTTTGTGGCCGGGAACCAAACTACATTTGCATGTTCTAGTATAGGTCAAGTAAAGATGCTGTAGGCTAAGAGCTTTGTTTTAGGTGGTGCAGATCAGAGTCACCTTTTACGGAAGAATAATCTCTTTAAGGCAGATTATGCAACATAGTTTATGTGTGCCTCCCATCTAAGGTCGCTTGAAATCACTAATCCAACATACCGTATTTACTTGCATAACGATCGCACTTTTTTGTCAAAAAAATTGACGCAAATTCAGGGGTGTGATCATTACGTGGGGTAAATTTCCCACAAAAAGAAAAATTTTCTTTTTTCATCCCGCATTGGCTGCAGTGTGACAAGTAGGCGGCTGCCGCTTTCAGTGCGGGACACCAAAACCAAAATGGCGGCCGGCAGAGCAAGCCAAATGCGCCGAACGCGATTATTTTTCTTCTCGTGAGTACATTGCGCGCGTTGAAACAGTTTCTTCCGTATCAGTAATGAATAGTATAGTTAATATTGGAAAGTTTGCGACAATAACGTAGCCATGTCTACTTTGAGGGGACAGAAACAGAGATGGGCACGCTTAGCTGCCAGTGACATAGAAACACATGGCGGGCATGTTGCAGAAACTGCGGCATTTGTCTTCACTGCTATCCTAATACAGCACGTTTCCGCTAAGGGTGGACGTTAGCTGCGTTACAAGCGTCAGCGTATGAATAGGGTACACTTCTAACGTATCAGTGTAAACGTGGCCACTATCATTGCCACGTGGGAAAACAATAAGAATCAAAAGGCGCCCTTTCTGTTGTTGTTGTTGACCAAAACCATCATGAAGCCTACAAATAATAAAGCTGAGGCAAGTTTAGTTGTAGCTTTTTTTTTTTTCATGGAAGTTCGGAAAGCGATGCAAGGAATAAAATGAGGCATCTGCTTAAGAATGTTGGGTGCATGCAGACCGCTTGGTGTGTCTTCAAGAGTCGTTCGCGTAGCATTCGACAGATGGTAAGCCTGGTCATCATCAGCTAGACTTGGTGCAGGACATATTGCTGCAACAAGTTCAGGGTGAATTTTGACGACAAAATTCAGGGGAGCGATCATTATGCGAGTAAATATGGTACTTATGTTGCTTGGCTATGGTTAGTTGCGTGTCAACAAGGGTGTAAGAAAAATCTAATATGTTTTGTTTACGTGTTATTCTTGGCAAAGCTGATTTTCTTACATTCTGATACCGATATTAAAGCATTGTTGAGGACAATATGATCTGAAGGACAGTTGATTTCTTTATAAATGATTCAATCATCGGCGAAAAGCTTTATGTTAGTTCTGATGGATGAGGGTAGATTGTTAATAAATATTCAGAATAAGATAGCCAGGACGCTGCCCTGTGGTACTCCTGATGTAACTTCTGTTACTTCGGATTTCTTCAGTCGGTGGAGCATGCGCTAATCCAGTCTGTAATTGGTCCTTTACATATTGTCACTTGTAATTTTTTTTATTAGTTTTTGATGTGATACCCAGTCAAAGGCTTTAGAAAAGTCAAGTGAGATAAGGGCAATCTGCTTTTGTCTATCGATGGCCAAAGAGGTACTGTGTATTAATTCGATTAATTGTGTAACTGTGGAGAGAGCTTTACAAAACCGGTGTTGAGAAAGTGACAAATTACGTTCATTTTCAGGGTAAGTAATATTATGTTTAAGAATTATGTGCTCAAGTAATTTGGATATTGTGCTTGTTAATGATATTGGGTGATAGTTGGTGACATGAGCTTCACTGCCCGACTTGTGAATTGGTATCACCTGGGCCATCTTGCACTCGCAGGGCAAGGTACATAAAAGTAATGACATGTTGAAGATTATATGCAGATAATTGGCTACCCACAGTGTAGCGGGTGAGAAAATCATTTGGCATATTATCAGGCCCTGGTTTTTTAACGTTCACAAAAAATTAAAAATACCTGCTTCGTCGTAGTTGGCACTGCGAATCTCAACATGTGATGGGGTGTGATTGTCTGCAGTGAAAATTGAGTTAAATTAATTATTAAATAAGTTAGTGTTCTCTCTGCTTTCTTTGGGGGACATTGTACTTCTGATGTTTTGGATTTAAGTAATTCCAAAATTTTTGTGGTGCATCACTTAAAAAATTAGGTAATCTGGAAGAAAAGTAGTGATTTTTGGCAGTGGTTATTCTAGATCTCATTGAACTGATAGGTTCCACAATGTTACTTTTAGTTATAAGCGTCAGCGTTCATTTAGAAGATTTTCTGAGGCACTTTGCATTTTGCATGAGTAATGTCGCGATTTATCCATAGATTAATTTTTTGTTTTCTTGTCTTTGGTTGGTACGTAGTAAAAAATAGAATGTGCTACCACTTAAATTTCTGCCACAATGATTCGATATCAGCATCAGAATGGTAAGCAAGCTGCTCAAACGAACTAAATACGTGTGATAGGTGGTCAAGCATGCTAATGTCATTAGCATTGTTGAAATCGAGGAAAGTTAAAACGGATTTGGAGGGCTTTATGCGATCACGCACCAGAATGGATCACAATACTATCTTGTGGTCTGATATGCTGTCTATTGACCCAGCATTGGCTTTATCAGAGGGAAAATGGTCGCTGAGAAACACCAGGTCAAGTATATTTGAGGAACGCCCCTGCATATGGAGAGAGGTTAAATGTTAGCATCGTATCAAAAATTGTCGGAAGAGAGTGTCTGATTTTGCATCGTGAGCCAGTCGATATCAGGGAGGTTAAAATTGCCACCCAGTATAATCCTACATGTAAGCACATGAAAGTGCAGGTAAGCGTACAAGAAATGCATAACATCTATGTTTGACAAGGGGCTCCAATAAATGCAGCCAACAACAACTGGACAGGAAGTAAAGTGTATTTTACAAAATACAGCTTCCACCCCTTCAACGTTGGGAAGTGCCGTGAAAGCAGAATCTTTTCTGATTAGAATGGCTATGCCTCCCCCACGTGTAGTTCTATCTTTACTTAAGATTTCGTAATTAGGCAGTGTTATCTCGAAGTCCCTAATGTCACGTGACAGCCACGTTTCATTGAGCGCTACAAAGTCGGGCTCAATGCTGAGTAAAAATGATTCTAGCCAGGTTATCTTTTGACAATTTTGTCTGCAGTAGTTGGCTCACATCAACCTGAACCCAGTCATGCTGAATAATGTGTGAATGGTTTCTAGTTTCTAGACACACACATGTACAGATACACATGGACAATAATAATTTACACAACACCTCTGCTGCAGTGACCAGGCTGAGTGACCCCAATGACTGCTCGACTCTCATTGGGGCCATTAAGCAGCGGCAATTGAGAGCACATTCAGTGGGCCCACATAGGTGCTCTTTTTTGCTTTCTTTTTTATAATGTTAATGTTTTAAGGGAGTACTGACACAAAAAATTTCTATCTTGTTTTTTATGCTGCAACAAGTAGCTAATGACTCAGTAATCACGGCACGAGACGACAGTTAATTTTTTAAGACGACAGCACGACAGTTAATTTTTTTGAGCCTTGTTTGTAACGACCATTCCAAGTCTCGGTTTGAGAGAGCACGAGATGGGCTAAAGAAGGAATGTAAACACAGTTGGAGATGTGATAGCACAAAACTGTGACGTACGCGCGCCAGCATGCTCGCTGAAGTGCGAGTCATCGCGAGCTTCGTGTTGCTAGTTCGTCTGCTACTAACTACGCCTGCACATGCTTCGCATTTGTCTTTTATAATTGTTTCAGTCTGTGGCGGTAGTTTACAGTTTCGCAAGCAGATTACATGGTTACAAAATGGCACGCAATTACCTCAAGCTTCGTTGTGTTGCCCTGTGTTCTCTGGTCTCGACTTCTTTGGAGGCAAGTCAGGAGTAACCACACAACAAGCAGCTGCCGTGGCGGCATGTTGCTGGGCACAGCGTCTCATGAAAATTGAAGCTTTCTCCGTGAATGTTTACAGTGGCTGTGCTCTGCGATCCCACAGCATGTCTGATGCTTCTGATGCTCGCGTACATTTCAGCACCTGCTGGTGACAGAGTTCTTATTGTGTACTCATTTTACAACGTTGAACAGCACAGCGCTTCGGCCACTCCACTTTGTACGGCTTTGAGGGGAACCGTCAGAAACACATCGGAATTATGACCCTCTTGTTCATGACAATTCACCACGCAACAATAACGGCGGTTATGACAATTTGGGAACATGCACTGCTCACTGTAGTCGCTGGATTTGCCTGTTTTTGGCATGGTTTGCTGGAGAAAAAGGTGCTTGCTTTCCGTGACCTATGTTACAGGTGGTAGCACACAAGGTCATGTGTACATTGCAAGCACTTTTTGAGTCCAAAAAAACTATGCAGAAAACAACACACAAGTGAGACTCTCATTACTCTGTGGAGTGTTGTCATATCTGTACTACTCAGCCAATTTCTTTCGCCACCAGGTTGTGCCACACGGCATTCAAAACTACAGGCTTTCAGCACCATAGTGTGTGTATCCATCCAGAGCACACCAAAATGTTCTACTTACATATTTATAAAGTTCTGTCACAAGATGTTTCATTGGACAGTAATTTTTTGCCTTTAAGTGGTCGTGAACCACTTTATCAAAGTGATGAAATTTATTTGAAGTTAAAATAGGTTATTGCAGGAATACTTTGCCGCAAGAAGTACTTCAGTGCATTCAGCAGAAGCAGAGTGATTGGCAATCAAACGTCCACTGCACAGTGCTTGTACTCCTTCTTCAATGAATTGCACTGCGAAGGCTACGGCGTAGCGGGGCATACCCACAGTGCTTCGCCTACTGAATGTCACCATGGCACACAGTTCACATTTGATTTTTGATGCTCACGTAGATGCCACTGCTTCTGATTTTGCCACCTATGACACGTCAAGTGCAGTTGTCCTCAGTGAGCCGCAGCGCTTTCAGACAGTGGTCTTGTCGTGGCACTCTGCGGCGACTTTGGTATTTATGCTATGTAGCAGACTGCAGCTACATGCAAAATTAGTGCATATGCGCAGTGTTTGCTTTGTGCATGACAGGGCTTGAGTGCGCACTCACACTTATATGCTCCAGTCTGGCTGTGCTACATTTTTCGGACCAGCTTTGTCCTGCACCAGCTTGACTGACAGATAGTAGCCACATCCAACTTGTGCATTTTGAAGCACTGTCAATAGCTCAATACGAAGTGAAGTCTGCCACTGGAGCGGTCAGGAGCGAGTGTGCTCTGGCAAGCGTGCATGTGGTCTGACCTTAAGTTTCGCATGGATCGAGGCTAGTTGAGTTTCAAAACTAGACGAAATTAACGAGACCCGACAGCAACAACACTGGTAAGGAGGGTGGCCAAAGTTTAATACCTACACTGGCGGCCGCGGTTGAGCGTGAGCAGACGATAGTTGGCTTCTTCCGGAACTACACAATTCTTATCATAATTGGGAAGCATATTTTCGCTTACTTCAGCCTGTTTAATAAACTGCATCAATAATTATACACAGTAACAGTAGGAAGAAGCATACTGATTCAAACACCCCTTCTTATTGATGTCAGCTATTGGCCAATCAATAGCGGCTGTATATGGGAATCTGCTATATTATGAAATGAAGTGTCCAGAAAAGAGTAAGGAGCAGGCTTCTGTTTAAAAGAAAGCATTTGAGGAAAGGGTGACTTCGAGCTCTGCTTGCAAGCTCCACGCACCGCAAACAACTGCAAAATTTGGCTGAGATGTTTGCAGCAGCGTATGCTGTCTGCGGACTGTGTTTATTCACCAAGCCTGAGGAATTGTTCAGCACCCCTTTAAGAATTATAATTTCTGGTGATTATCTTTCTGGACACAGAAGTGGCATAGGGAAGGTTTTATTTCAGGGTGGGCAGAGGTTGAGCTTGCCACCTACAATAAGCACACGCTAACATAATATGGCGGCCTGAGAATTTCAGAATAGAGACGTGAGTTGGCAATTTAGGTGTTAGACCCCAGACCACCCTTTCATATGCAGCTGGGACTCTTATAGTCTCTGATTGAATTTAACAGAGCAAGCCTTTGTGGCCTCTTTGTCTTGAGGTTGGCGAGTAAACACATTCAGTGGTTAGATAACGAACATTTGAACATCTCAGCCAAGTATTGTAGCTATTTGTTTTGCATGCATGCTAAAAAATGGCACATAAATACAGCTCCCCCATTTTTGAAAGGGAGGGCACCTATGTTTAAAAAACTGCCAGCCAGCTGACATCAGGTGGCAATAGTCCATAGATGCCAACCATTGGGTGATTGTTTTTGACCATAAGTTACTCTGCACAACCTTCCGGATCTGTCACGAATAGCTAGGAAACGGGGAAGTGATGGTCGTTAACATGTTGCCTGGTCCTGTGACCACTCCGTCAGTGCTTTTAGGCAGCTTTGTCAGAGGCACTTCTAGAAAAGTTACAAGTATGTTGTGGAAAAAAAGAAAATACAAAGAAAGATGCGATGGGTAGGGCTTTGCTACTGGCACCACCCTTGCCAAGGAGAGTGAATTAGTTGAGGGCGAATAGTAAAAGCAAGCATTGCATTCCTTACTCCACCTTTTATGTTTGCCTTTTTTTTTAAATATTTCTTGAAAGACCACATTGCTACGAACATGTTTGTCAGGTCTTGGGGGGAAAAGTGTTTTAGGGCCCCTTTGAAATGTGGAATGTGTGTCCACTGTAATCCTTTGTCGCTGAGTTGAATGACACTTGTTTTCTTGGCCTGCAGTGGGTGATGAACACTGTGGACAGCAACCTGTTTGCAACAGCTAACCAGGCATACAGCGCACTTCGAAGCCACCTGTGGGCAGCTGTGGAAAGTGAAATCTCACTGACTGAATGTGAGATCTTCAGTTACAACCCAGATCTGGCCTCAGATCCGTATGGGGAGGATGGTTGCCTGTGGTCTTTTAATTATTTCTTCTACAACCGCCGGCTCAAGCGCATTGTCTTTTTCACCTGCCGGGCAGTCAGGTGAGCTACTGGCTTTGTCCTTCAAACTGGGGAAATCAAAACATACTGTTAAAGGGACACTAAAGAGAAAAATAAGCTTAGCTGTATTAGTAATAAAACGTTTCTACAATACCAGAAAAGTCATTCTTGCTGTGAGAGGAGGCTTGGTAAACCAGAAAAGATGCAAGAATGAAAGCTGGGTGGCCAATGCCATCTTCAAGTTCCTGCACGAGCTCACTGACTTCGAGGGTTTTAATGCCAGCTCTGCCGGCCTAGTTAATTTTTTGGACTACAAAATGGACTGCATTTCATTTTAAAGGAGCTAAAGACCAAGGTTAGCAAGTTAGAGAATTTCTGCTGCATCATACTGAAATGCGTGATGTCACACTGACGTGCTGGCATTCGGGCAAAAGAGGAGGGGGGGGGGGTAGACTTTGGTTACATTTCTACTGATCAACCTGTGACTTTGAAATTGAAAAAAGAAAACTTCATTTGTCTAAAGTTGTTTAGTGTTTCTCTTTAGTGTCCCTTTATAGTGAATCAAGTACAGCACACTTGCAAAACATTATATTGACTATAACAATAGACATTTGTGCATCACCAAATTTGTGTGTCAAGGTGGTAAAATTGCTTTTCACCATGCCTTCATGCCACATTATTTGTTATAACAACTGAATCTAGCTTGTATGAGCAAGCCTAAACAGAAAAATAAGACGATGTTTTGAGTTAGGAAAGAAAAATACTCTGTCATATTTATGGGCAAAGTTTCTTCATTGATGTAACATGCCAGAGAAATTACATTAAGTGGGAAGCCTGTGGGGTTTTTTCATAGAAACATTACTAGAAAATCTGGCAGAGCTCCCTAATTGGACATGAATAATAGTAAGTGAGGATTGATTTCTTTGCAGCTTGAGTAGCTGTTCGCTTAGCGACAGTGACCAAACAAGCTTATTCGTTGTTTTTAAGATTAAACAAAGAGGTCACTGTCAATTTAATGTGGTCTATTAGCACTCTTTGTATGTCTTGAGTAACTGTGTTGAACTATTTCGTTGTTATTGAAAGGGAATTATTTTTGATGTGTTACCCTATTTAGCATATTTGTGTGTTTTTGGAAAAAGTGTGCTGTAGCGTTACTTTCGTAGAAAAGGAAAGCTACAGCTAATCAAGGCATTTTAATTCACAGTTGCGTAGCAAAATGCAAACAAATAAATATGGAAGTATCTAAAAACTATTTTTTTTTCCCAAAGCTTGTAGAAGTCTGTGGCCTTTCTTAGACTGTGATCGCTATGATTTAATCGCTTACTGTTCTAATGCGCATCTCTATAGATTTGTAACATGTATTTTTTCATACAGTGCGAACAGCTTTGAGTATGGCCGAGATGATCTGGAACTCGAAATGAACATGGAGTTGGAAGAAGAGTCCGTGGCCAACACCAACAGGTTAGCATCACTGCTGTCTGAAGTTCTTAATATGTTTAATGAGTTGTACAGAACAGAGGTGCTTGAATATGTCAGCGGCTTCAGTTTTGTAAATAATGTAAGTGGCCTACATAATGCTAATGACAAAATTCTGGTTCAGAAATGCGAAGAAATTCAACATAGTGATGTGTCATTGAGTAGGATATTGCATTCACTGACAGGGGCCATCGCTTTCAGTATGCACCATACTGTGAAAGCTCCTTAATTTGACCTGTGTTAACCCAAAAAACTCTGATAATTTGGACTGTCTACCTCATCCCAGGAAACATGCATTAGCATCAGATGCTAGTTAATTTGGAGGTATTTGCTGGCACATTGGTAAATTCAGACAAGTCCCAGAGTGTAGCAATCATATAGCACCACTATGTGCGAAGAAAATGCAGCAGTGGAGTGCGTGTCACCACATCATTTACCCAGCAGACATCACTAGTGTGTGGTACTGTCGGTGTCAAATGAAACGTGAATAGTGCAGTGCCTAACTCAAGGTAAACTGCACGCTGTCCAGTCATCACCATCGACAGGCACACACTTCCAGTTTGACTGCCCTGCGTGATGATGTTCCCTTCGTGCTGCGATATTTTCGTTTCTGTTCTGGGTAACTGAGCATGTGTTGGTGGGCTAGTTGGTTAAGCATGATCACAAGGACGGCGCTGAATAATCAGTGCACCAGCACTGATTATTGCTGAATCAGTGCTGTCTCGTGTCCCCCTTCTTCGTGTGTTGTTGTATTCAGCGCCGTCTTTGTAATCTGTTCTGGGGCTCCCTTTTATGTGAAGGTTAGAAAAGATGACGGTGCAATAATGCTTACTGGCACAAACTCCGTTCACATTTCATTTGACGCCGATATAGCACATATGCTTTTGCTGCACTGGGTGATGCTGCTCGCCCTATATTGTGATATTTTAGCTTCTGTTTTCTTTGGTTTTTCTTTTGTCGCTTTCAAATAGAAGGGAGCTAGAACAGAAATGAAAAGGGGAGCATCATCGCACAGTGTGTTCAAACCGGATGAGCGTGCCTGCCAATGGGGATGACTGGATGGTGCGCAGTATAACTTCAGTTATGCTATCCGATGTTCAGGTTTCATTTGATGCCGATGGTACATAAGTGACGTGTACATAGCATACACCTCTGGTTTAACAGATGTTTCACATCTGTCGCCATGGCTACAGGTAGTGCTGGCCAATGCTCCCAGGGCTAGGTTATAATATGTGTACATAAATGCTGAAGAAAGTTGATGAAGGAATAACCGTCACTGTAGCTCATTTGGTAGAGTACTGCATGTGTAGTGAAGGCTGTAGGTTTGACTCCATGCAGTAGCTAGTTGTCTTCCATTTTCATTTTTATTATTCGTTTATTATGAATGTAAAATTTTATTGCATATTTATTTATTTTCCATAATTAACTATACAGTTCAATAAAGTAATAGTCATATAAGGTAGGAGTGTGCGAATATTTGAAACTTTCGAATAACGAATCATCTGAAGATTCATTATTCAAATCCTATAATCACTATTCATAAATGCAAATACTTTTCGAATACTTTTTAAATATTTAGGAACGTCAACTACACCCAAATGTACATAATATTGGAGCAAAAGAACAGTAAATTTTCACCCCCATGGGCATAGTATAAACATAAAACATGAGAACTTGTGCAGTGGAGCAGGTTATGTCACTTAGGTAGCCATACTTTACAGGCTGTGCAGAAGTCATTTGCTCTCTCTGATAAGCCAAATCCAAATGCATATGACTAAACTACTTGCTTGCTCCTAACGCTCCATTTGTGCTTTTAATAAACAGTGCTTCATAATGTACTATGTATGACAGAAGCTTGCTTTTTAAGAATGCTAGGACGGGAATGTCGTATTATATTAATTGGGGTAATGGTTTCCATTATTCTAAAACTCTTCAAAAAATATTCTATGTTCAGTTTGATTCACTTCTGGCACTATTCAGTTCGTATTCAATTTGTTCTCAAAAGTCACCCCAGTCGAACCTTGTTAACTCGAACCTGCTTAATTCGAATATTCGGTTTATTCAAACTGACGCCATGGTCCCATCAAAGTTATGTGTATTCCAGTAGGTGAAGACGCCCGGTAATTTGAATGTGCAATCATTTGCAACTGTTAATTCAAACATACTGCACTCCAACAATGCTCTCAGTAGTGCACCAAATCACGTGGCCGCGCCTCCAACCAGCATTACCCTGACCCCACCATGGAGGAAGAGCTTAGGAAAGACTCCTTAATGTCGCGCGCGAACAAACGAAAAAAAAAAAAGAAGAGTGGCAGAAATTTGTGCGCAGGTGTATGCAGGTGCACATCACCGATCACTTCTGTTAGTGACGGTTTAGTGACTTCTGTTAGTGTTGCAGCACCACAATGTACCCCAGAGTCAATGTATAAAAACGTCTGAAATTTCGGATGCAAGAAACCTTCGCCGTCCGATTTTCCGGACTTTTCTGCCATGACCGCAGGTCCGAAATGGCATTAGTCGAAGCCACCACTGCAATTTTAATTATTGCGCCGCCTCGAGCTGGTGCTCTCGCACGTAGATCCACTACTGGAATAACAGGGAAGTGAGATGGTGTGGTGGTTTCCAACAAGAAGTGGGCTGGTGACGTGTAGGTCGCAAGGTTGCTTTTCGGGGGGTCTGCAGGCGATCAGGAGGCCAATGTAAGTAGTAATGAAGAAAGTCCCCTAGGGGAACCTTGGAATAGCATCGCCATCAAGAGAAAAAAGAGGAAAGCAAGAAAGAGAGCTCGCCATACAATAGGCTACATAAACATCCAGGGCAGCAGAAGAAAGGAAAAGTGGGTAGAGATTTAGGAGCAGTTAGGTAGAGAATAAATAGGGGTGCATGCGGTTACAGAAACGCACCTTAGAGACTCGGAAGAGCCGCCAGTGATTGAGAACTACTGTAAAAACCGGACTATAGGTCGGACCGGAATATAGGTCGATCCCCCAACTAACGACTTCTCAAAAAAAAGAAAAAAAATTTAATGGCAAAAGTACCGAAAGACATGACACCCTTACCGTGAAACAAATGCAACTCAGGGGGTTGCACAATGGTGACAGTATTTATTTAAATGCTGCTCGCATGTGCACCTGGGCAAGTTTTTAGCGGTATCGCGCAACCATCGACCCGCGTGCTTGTCAGCACCTTATTAACGGCGCTGAGCAGCGAAACAAACGAGATACGCGCATCTGTACACATGCCCTTACTTTCGCTATTTCGCCGCTCCGTGCCGTGATGACAAGGTGCTGACAAACACGCAGGTTGATGGTCGCGCGATACTGTTAAAAATTGGCAGGGTGTACAGTACACAGAAGGGCACAAAGTGCACAAGCGCTACTCCGAATCAGAGCAACGCTTTTGAGCAGAGTCAGATGACGAGTGCTTCTCGCTGCCCAGTCCATAGGCGTGTGCGATCTCTACCGCTTTCAAACGGATGCATTCGGCAGTCACAGGCAGCGATCTTACACGCGGCTCTCAAACGGACTCCGCAACCTTGCCTTCCAGTTCTGCAGTCCGCTGCGATCCGGCACGAAATGACGTTTTCTTTTGGTTGCTGCAAGTTTTAATACGTTGCTTTTGCCTCCGCCACTACCGAATGCTCTTTTCGGATACTTCAAGTTCGCGCTGTGCCGCCAGGTTGCCGTGGGCTTCCGCGTACTCAATCGCCTTTTTCTTGAAGGCGACGGTGAATTGACGTCGGCTTCCGCTCATTTTGAAACCAAATGAAAATGCAGCTTTTAATTAATATAACTTTGCGACAATGGAAACGCAAAATGCCGGTGCCACAACGTCACCACTCCGCCATAGACGCCGCGCTGCTGCTGATGGCGATGGCGGCTGTTTACTTCATCCGCCCATTGTTGCAAGACTTCCGTAGTTTTTCTGCCAATGTCCGGTATATAAGTCGACGGTCAACTTTTCGCGATGGTTTTTTGAAAGAAAGTTCGACCTATATTCCGGTTTTTACGGTATGTTTGGGAAGGGTTTAACAGAACTAAATCGGAAAGAAAGGGCGGTGGAGTTGGACTGTTCATCCATCAGGAAGCCAAATGGAGAAGAGTAAATTCAAGCTGTCAAGAGCATCTTTGGTTGTCATGTACAATGAGTGGAAAGACAACTTGGCTGGGCGTAACCTATTCGTGGAACCGAAAACCGCGCTGAAAAAAAGCGAGGAGAAAATAAATGAAGATGGGGCCCCTGACATATGCGTCACGCAATGCTCAAGGTCCAGTATGGGAGAAAACAGGGAAGGAATTTCACGTGCAGAGGCCAGACGGGGCAACTGGAGAGACTATTTCACTTGGCAGTGGAGCTTGCGTCCTGAAATCATGGGTTCGCTGCATGGAAATGTTTCTATCTCAGCTATTAATCAGCTGATATGAAAAATTTTTGCTGCAAAACGCTCCCTAGAGGACACGTAACAACTTGCAACATATAACCAAAATTTGCTATGGGGCCTGGTGAGGGGCCGTTTAATTATACACGCGTGCACCCGCCGTCTCCTATCACGCTACAAGCATTGATCCCCCTAATAACTCACTGCAATTTGTAAATACGTGAGAATAAGCCTTGTGGAACTTCCCACTCGTGTTAGCTCAGTGAAGATGCGCCACTGCAGTTAAGTCCTTCACTCAGTTAGCTTCCTTTAATTTGAACTTCTTTTAATTCAAACAAATTTTCGGTCCCCTTCAAGTTCGAACTATCGAGATTTGACTGTATTTGCACACCCCTAATATAAGAACATGTAATTTCCCCTGTGCTTTCCTTGGTCTTTTACTAAAGAGCTGAGTTCCTTGATTCCCCTAGTTATTCTCACTCCTTGCATAGCGAAGGTCTCAACTTCGGAAGGTAGCATATATTGGCCAGTTGCATGCTCTGAAGATAATATGCTTTGTGACAGCTGCAGCTTAATGGATGTCCCACATCCACTGTCATGGCCACAAATGGTGCTGAATGATGCTTCCTGACTTGCCACTATTCTTGTAAACAGGGGTCCTACCTGTTATAGACGTCTCCTTGAGTACGTCACGGCATTGGTGATGTCACAGTGGGACATCACCGGTGCACATGCAGTGGCTTTGGTTGGCAAAATGCCACCTCCACCAGCTCTTGGTGCAGTGCACTCGCATAGTGCTTAGTGTGGGTGTGCACCACATGGACGCTTTCTTTTTCTTTTTTCTCCATGTACCTCCACAATCATCCTGTCAGCCAGATTATCAGTATTGTGTGCCGAGGAACATTGGTGTTTAGTAAACTGTATGCTGGAGATGATGGCAGTGCTGCCGTTATTACTTGCGGAAGTGAACAAAATGGTAGTTTGTGGTGGACTGTGCTATAAAGGATAGAGACATTAACTTTTCTTCAGAAATGCACCACATTTGTTGCAGTGTGATAAAGTGTGCAGCGAAAAATAGGGACGGTATGAGCTCACCTTTGCGTAGGGAAATGGACCACTTTGTTGTATGGACGTGTGTGTGTGGCTGGTGTAATGTGTGATTAGCAATGCATCTCCTCTGTGAAAATGTGGACGTGCTTGACGTGTAATGGGGCAGTTGCAGTGACGAGGCGTTGACAGAACTTCATGGCCTGTCATTTTTGTACAGGTGGAAATAATTGAGATGCGCTGATCAGTAAACACATATATCTCATTGCCGTCTGTGCTGTGTGAAGGAAAAAAATTTGAAGCATAAGCTATCGGCTTGAAGGTATGACTGTAAATGAGCTTCTAGCATGCTTTTAACATTCTTTGAATAGCGTGTCCCTCGACACAAGGAATATGCATGCGCTACTACATGTTTTTACCATTGCAGAAGCTGTGCATGTACAAAAACTTCGGGATTTGGGATTGTACAATAGGCAACCTACTAAAATTATTTCGCTTTACAGCAGATCTCATGGGTCTTAACCCTTTCCCTACCGTAGACGAGCCGAGCTTGTCTACACGCTTTGTACCGCTCCCACCGAAACAGACCTGTAGTCATCGGTGCTGGAAGAAGCGCTTGTGCACTGCTGCAGTCAAGCTACCCTGATGAATTTTGTTTAGTTCATTTTGACTTCAACAGATGGTGCAGTAAAAAAAAATAAAAAGCACATTCAAAGCTTGCATTTTGGCCGATTAACGTTTCAATGCTGGCAACTGGGACTTAAAAATGATGTCCTCTTCTGTGTGTGCACATGCCAGCAACGGCTTCACTCTGGAAAAAAGGAAAACAAATTTTGCGAAACATTTGTCGGACTCTGATTGGAAGAAGTTTGAATTTCCTTTGAGAATGGCAGCGACGATACTGAGTAGCATACCTATTCTGAGTCGTCAGATTCAGACGATGACAGCTTCTCAACATGTCAGCAGCAGACAAGGTTTGTTTTTACAGCCGCGCCTGGCAAAAAGGTACCTGTGACAGAGGACGGGAACTGTACGCCGTATTTGAATTGTTTCTAATGAATGAACTAACAGATCTTTTACTCCGTGAAGCCAACTGTTAAACATATCTGGTGCAAGGAACGTGGAGTAGCACTCTGCACTATTCCGTGCTTCGAAATGTACCACACCGTCTACAATTTAGGGATTTGGCATCCCTTGCCACAAGCATGAGCCCCACTTGTCACAGTATTGTTATTGAATTTCTAAATAGACAATTTTTGTAACGAGGACTACAGAAAGTCTTAGACGCTCTGCTGTGCAGTGCAGTGAAACCAATCCTGTCACCGTACTTTCAAAAAAATATTTTGCGTGTATCTTATAAATAAAGTGCTTTTAAGGATATTTTCTTGTTTCGAGATTTGTAGTTATTTCGGCAAATAAAAAAAATCAGTATCTTTGTATTATTTTTGGCCAAAAAACTCTGTAGGGAATGGGTTAACTAAAACAGTGAATTTCCTTCTTGTATGTATTTTTTATACTTACCATTGTGAAATGAAATTTATGCTGTGATGATGCACATAGACGCGCAAAACTGGGTCTTCTAAAGTTAAAAGCAGCAATGGGCAGGCACAACGAAGTAAATGCACAATAAATGATCAATTATTTATATGTGCATTGTGCATTCGCATTGCAATGACTAATAGGTAAAATTAATTCAAATATTGTGTTTAACATCCTTAATCAGCAGAGATGTCTTATATGAAAAACACCTTAGCCACCTGGAGTTTTTTACTTTGCACGTAGAGTATGGTAAAGGCTGTTTTTGCATTTTGCCCCCATCGGAATTTAGGCGCCACCACGGGGTATACCTGATAATTGTAGACGAAGTTAATCTTGTATACCATGTAATATCACAGTGAAAATGGGCACAAATTAAGTACATTCCCGTCAGTGCTATGCATTGTCCGAAGACCATTCATTTATGTGAAGTGTTGTTTTGGCACGGGGCAAATGTTCTTCTGTGGCAAAATACTTGCATTCAAAAGTCAATGAAATTTTTGTGACTTTCATCTACAGAAGAGCCATTCTTATGAACTCACCATATGCTGACTTATAGGCACCATGCACTTGGAAATAACGCTATGTTGCTGTGTCAGCATATCAAGGACAGGTACTTTCAAAGCAAAATTAGTATAATCTGTCACTTCAATTAATTGTGATCAGAGCAAATTAGGCACAAGCAATGCTTCTATGCAAAGAGATGCGGATGGCTGAACGTTTTTTGCCAACCAGTGCCCACTTCGGAGGTGTGGCGGATGGGAGGGGCACTCACAGTGACGTTGCACTGCTTGCAAATGGGAAGAGGTCTAGGGCACTTATTTTCTATATGTCAGCAGTGCCGTACAATCTCCGAGCTCATTTGGGCCATGGGCTATGTTTCAAATCATCTTGGGCACGGTACTACATATACGTTCGTATATCTGGTTTGCACCAGTTGCAAGGTGTCTTTTCTGCCAGTTTCATTTTCCTTTGAATTGTAGTTTATCACGAATTCTCATGCGTAATAAATGCTATAAAATTGCGAAATATTTATTCCCCTATGTTTTTCATTGCGTCATGAGGTTGTAAAAATCAAACCCCTTCATGAGCATCGATAACATGCTTCAAGAAGTTTGTAGTTGTTCAAGAAAGAACACTTGTTAACATTCATTACACTTGGTCATGGTTTTCTATATGTAGGAAGGCTATAGTTTTCATTCAAGGGGCAGTTTCATGTTGGGCAGGTGAAATAAAAGATAACATGCTTAATGTATTCCTTATAGCAGCCCATTTCAGAGGGTGGTTTGTCAGTTTCGGGAGCAATGTGCTGCAGGTTTTCTGATCTTTAGTTCGCAGCACTGGCACAGTCTTCATCAAGTATCAGGCTCAAATATGGCTGAATGTATTCTTAGACTGTTGGAAATGCTGGAATTTGTGTGTGAGGGGTATATTGATTGATTGATTGAGTATATTGATTCCAGATAAGCAGAGACATTATTTGTATAATTAAACCTCAATATAAGAAAGTCGGTAAAATTGGCAATTTGCTTCGTTACATCAAAATTTTGTTGTATTGAAATGCGCCTTTTAATGCAAATAAGTACAGTCACCAACCTTTTCTCTTTTTTTGTTTTTTCTTGCAGGGAAGGGGCTGAAAGATCTTCTGAATTATCTAACAATCAGGAAAAAGAAATTTGAATGAGAAAAATTCATTTTGTTGAAGTTCAGAGTCGGTGATGAAAAATAGTTTCATGCCATGTCGATGATATCTTCACATAAGCTGTCCAAGTTAAGCGAAGCCAGCCAAAATTTCTCAAGTCCACTCCACCCCTGCAGCTGATAGTGTCACACTCAGTAGTACAATGCCATCATGAAATGTGCCAACAGCGAGATGTGAATGCTTTGTCTGCCTCCCGCTTCATTGAGTCTCAGAAATTCGAGATATGCAACCTCCAGTACTAAATTTGTGGGAACACATTGCACATAATGCCATGCAATCTTGGCACGCCCAAAAACAGGGTTCGCAGTCTGCTCAGCTGCGCTGACAGCCAGAAAAGAAAACATGCATCAACCTGTCCCCCACTGGTGCACGCTTGATCACATTACTGCCCCCTCGCATGCTTGCCACTAGCACCTAAAGCATACAGCTCGCTTGGCACTATAGGATCTTATTGCACTTGGACCTTGTATGGAGCAGGACACTGCTTCTCATGTCGTGCAGCCCCTTGTAATTCAACCATTTTACCATGTGCGTCCATGGCGATTTCCATTTATTGCCTCGGTATTCCTTCGTGGCGGCAGAGAAATTTTGTTATGTTTGTCTTGTATAAACGCTCTTTGTTATATATTAAAATTCAATATACATGATGTCCTATAAGAAGTTATAAAAAGTTAAATAATTTGTTATGTCAAGTATTTCATTATATTGAAGTTCGAGGTTTCATTATACACAAATGTACTTCAGTGGTGGTTGTGATATAATGTCCTGAATGGTTACTACTGCTTTTTCCTTGCAGAGCCACGCAAGAGGCATTTTAAGAGTGCGCCTCAAGAATTATGAATCGCTCCAGCAGCAAGCATCCATACAACTTGCACCAGGCACATCACTGGAATCTCCCGTCCGCTTTTTGCACCTGCTCATTCAGTACATTCACTACATTTTCCACATTAGCGCACAAGCCATATAATTGGTTGATCACATGGTACCCTAAAAAATTTGTACATACAACTACATTGTGTACACATCAAACATATGCCAATTTTTAACTGTACAGTCAAGGATTTTAGACAAAAATCTTGCTTTATTGCCCGGTACAACAAATAGTACTTGCCTTTAATGAAACATCCCTTGCCTTTGAGTTGCACTTTCTCTGCTGTCTGTCTTTTCCCTGTTACTCACTGCATCCAGATAGTGCAAGATACTAGAAAGAGCTCTTTCAAACCACACCATGATTGCGATAAACTACGGCTTTTTGAAAATGACCGTGTCATGAAAGGAAAATTTTATTTAAACTTTGTTAGGAATTCTGCAGTTATCTCTGCTTGTTACTCTGATCTAGATAATACCTAAGCAATAAGCTGTAATAGACTAAAGTTCTTTTTCTTGTCTGCTTTTTGTCTATTGTCTGTCTACTGAAAGATTTGTCATGGCAAGGCAGAATTGCCTGTCTAGTTCCTTCAATGTGTGGTGTTTGCATACCTATGTTATCATTGCTTACATTAATGAAGTTGCAGCAGTGATCTGCAACGTCAGACATAGGCATGTCAGAAGGTGGCTTTTTGTCAAATAGATGTGTTTTTGTCTGCATAGCCAAATGATAAATGCTGCTCTTTGCTTGTACACATAGCCATTTGCCAGTACAAACTATAAGAGAGCACTTATAGTAGCAAACCCATCTGTGGTTGTGTTCTTTGCAATATGTTTTTTTCCCATCGGCTGCATGGTGTGACAAGGCAGTAGCTGCCACTTGTTCTGTACTACCGGTTTAGTGTGTGAAAAGCAAGATGGTATGTGCAGTTTTAAAGGTTTCTTTTTAATGTACATTTTACTGCTATTTAATCCAGAATGAATAAAAAAAATTTCGTGTTCCTTGCATTTTATCACTGGCATCCATCTGAGCATGTCATACTTGCATGCATAGTGATTTAATAGCAGCAGCAGATATTCTTTGTTATACATACTTTTTTTTAAGACTATACAAACTTCAAAATATCTGTGGCAGTCGCCACAATTCTAGTCTTTGAACTGCATTTCTCGAAGCGGTGGACATTTATGAATTTTAGCCAGAGTGTGCACAAGGCATATCCATTTGAATGAATCTCGGGATGACACCAGTTTCTAGATTCCCATAGTGTGTGACAAAATACATTGGCATTCCAGTTATACCTGTGCTTCCATGCCTTAAAATGGTGTTTCGTTAAAAAAATGGAACAGTAAATATTTTACTGCAAGTTTGAAGGCTTATATCGAAACTGGTGCCATCCTCAAAATTTATTCCAAATGGATATATGCCTTTCAAACTTGCCAGCCATAAGTCGTAACTTCCAATATGTGCCATAATATAACTAGTTAAAGCCTTAATTTGTGAAATCTTGTTAGTCAATTATGCATTTGGATTTATTCTGAAAGTAATGCAGGGTGTCTACCAACCGGAGATTCTCGGGGATTTGCAGTCCTGAAATACTCTGGGAAAACTCGGGGAATTTGTGCTACTGTCAGGGAAAATTAGCTGTAATTTTATTGAAAGGGAACGGAAGTAGCGCTAATGCTGGCTGTGAAACAGCCTTTTGACGCCGTGTCGTCGGCTGGAGGAGTTGCCAGTGTACAGAAAACGACTGATTTTCCGGACGCCCTATTTTTGGGACATTCCCTATAACCTGGACGGCTTCGCGGCACCACCACGTACCCCATAGAGTCAATGTATAAGAACGTCTGAAATATCGGACGCAAGAACCCTTCGCTGTCTAATTTTCCGGATTTTTTGCCGTGACCCCTAGGTCAGATACAGCCGCTGTCAGTAGTGGCACCGACTCTGCCTTTCTAATCCTTGCGCATTGCTTCAAAGCTCGGAAAGCACAGCGCGTTGCATAATGCCGGATCTTGAAAGTCAGCTTCGCTTCGACACAATAGTGTTACGCGATGAAGCATACGCGAAGTATTGCGGTGATCACACCAAGAGTGCATAGGGCAATTGTCGCGGAACACGGTATGTATTCCTAAATAAAGACGTGCACCCGCCGTCTCCTATCGCAGTGCGAGCACCAATACGCCTAATAAGTGTACTGGTAGGCCTTCAGAGCTTTTTCGGTCGTGCCGTGACGACTTGAGCCCTTGGGGGTAGTAAAAGGCATGCATTCAGCATTCATTTTTTCAGACTGCCCGATTTTTCGGAAGTATTAGCGGCCCCTAGGGAATCCTGAAAATCGGACGTTGTCTGTACAACTGACCAAAAAGATGCTTCAAATGCTCCGTGGGGCGAACGTGCGGCTGAACGATGACGAGGAAAAGACCAACGCATTGAGAAATGAACGGTGTTGCAAATGGGTCGCAAGCCCCAAGGGTATACCGTTGGCCTGGCGGCCTGGGGCACGACTGGAAGCATCCGAAGGTCCCGGCAAAGCATGAGTCGACTGCTAACAGAACAACTTGTTTATTCTAGCATCGCAAAAGAGCGGGCGGTCAGGTCGACCGAAGTGGAGAGACGGGAGAGCACGTTGCTCGACAGAAGAAATCGGAGCCTCTCTCTTGGCGTCCGGGGGCAGCTGCTTTTATAATCTCGGAGGTGAGGGCAAGAAGGAACGTCTCGGGATGAAGCCACGTGACGGCGGGGCACGGACACGCTGAGAGACACGTTGAGACAAGAAGGTGACGCATCCGCCGGGCCGGCGCCGGTCAGACCTCCTCGCTTCACACTTGGGGAGCTCCTCTCCCCGGTTGCCGCGCTTTGACAAGCGTGGGCACCAACATGCACACACACGCACACTTGAAGACACGTGGCATTGAAACATGCCTGGACGCGCTTGGCGGGGAGGCGTTGCGGCGGCGCTGAACGGGCCAAAATGTCCGCCGCTTTGAACGAAGCCCCGGCGTCCGTTGCATCCGCGCCGGCTATACCGCGCGTCGTAGGCGAAACGTTACAACGGGCAAGGAAGTGTGCCGACGGCGCTTTGAAGGAGCGCGAGCTCGAAAAACAAAGTGTTCGCTGACGTCGAGGTGCAGGTGTCCCTCATGCGAACCAAAATAAACTATAAAGCAGTGAAACGCAACACGGAAGCTTTAATTGTGCGGGGGCAGAGAGTATGTCAGGACAGTTGAGGTTGACTTTCCAGCTGCTGAGAGAATCTCACTAGTGACAAAGCTCGGCACTCGTACCAATGAACTTCCCGTGAGTTGACAGAAATAGCTCATATTCGAAAATATTTGCTTCCGTATGCATCCCTCTTTTATTCGCATTTGAATATTCGACTCGAGCAATGAGCTTTTCGGAGATATTCTGTTCGTTGTGCATTTTATTATATTCCTTCTGTTTTATTTTTGAACAAAATAAACTATTCCATACAAGATTCAAACTCGGGGAAAACTTGGGTAATTAGGAAATGTCAACTTGGTAGGCGCCCTGTAATGGCGTTAAAACTGCTGGTCAGGTCGTTGTGCAATTTCTGGTAAAATTTTTTGCCTGTGTCGGAAGGCCACCGGAACATGAATCACTTGCACCAATGCTCAATCATCAGTTGAGGGAAATACAGCAAAACATTGTTCATACGACCCGCTTAATAAGTAATTCCGATTTAAAGGAGCTAACAACTGACTTTTAAGGACCTAATTTTTTATGGCTCAACGCATAGCTCAACCTCGGTAGTGTTTACGCTGTAGTGTACTAGATTACATTATAGTTTACATATGCAGCGGTTACTTCCGAAAGCGCGTGGATATTTTGTAGGAAAATATTTTCCATCTGAGCAAGAGGCCCTCCTCCAGCAACGCTGAGAAGTGAGCGATGTCCATAGCCCGCCTCGCAAATTGTGAAACCACCCATCCTTCTGCTTTCACAGGAGTGTGTAATTTTGGTTAAATATCTACATTTTTACCTTTTCAACCACTTTTGAAAATAAAAAGCTCATACAATAAGTTCGTGTTGTTGTACAGACCTTTCTTTGTACGGCGTTCCCCCCCCCCCCCCCCCCCAAGTATACAGGCTACGTCATGGCTGGCTGGCCCCCGTCATCGTCGTCCTGTTGATAGACGAGCCAAGCCAACTCATCGAAAACGAAGATGAAAGCAGCGCCACTTTTCTACTCGCTACAAACGAAGGCCTATCTGCACATTGCAAGTGAGAAAAACATAACAGAAAAGAAGTGTACTGTATTGCAATACTAATGAAAAGACTAGGAACCGCGTACACTAATAAAAGGTCGCGTGGTTGACCTCTTTCGCATCTTGATGCTTACGCCGCGTGGGGCGCCAAAAGTAATTTTTTTGCGACTTTTAGCGAAGAATTTGAAATATAAATCTATAATATACGTTTAATGAGAAAAACATAGCTCGTTTAGCCACTATGGTAGGCAATCTTAAATTTCCATCAGTGGGCTTATCTCGATTCATGTAGTTTAGTAGCCCAAAGCTATTCAGAGATACTACTACAGAGGCATCAGACGAAAATACTCGCCCCCTCACAAACAACTAAATAGAGAAGACGCCGTAGCATGGCGACAGCTACAAACGGGAACAATCCCGTGCCTAAACATGCTAAGCAAGATCTACCCCACGCAGTACGAGAGCAAGTGCCCATGGTGTGGAGACAAACCAACCCTATACCATACCACATGGGCTTGCCAGAAAACAGAAGGGCCAGCCATAATAAAAAACCCGAGTGCGGAACAGTGGGAGAGGATGCTATCCAGCGACATGCTGAAAGTCCAACAAGGACTAGTAAGGCGTGCACGCAGGGCAGCTACCCTCAGCGGAGCCCTGGACTAGGGGAACCGACCCTGGAGAGAAGATGGAAGACTCCATCTGAAGCCGCAAAAATCACTGCAAAATGGAGCAAATAAACGTTTTTCATCATCATCATGGTTGGAGCGGTTGTGTGTCTCATTAAAAGCCGAAATTTGCATATCCGCACCCCAACGTTACTGCTATTTTTTTTTTTTTGAATTCTTGGTGCGGATTATATGCCCAAGAACACGGTACCAGAAAGCATAGAACAGGGTGTCTACCAAGTTGACATTTTCAAATTCCCCAAGTTTTCCAGGTTTTCCCTGAGTGCCTTTGCAAAATTCCCTGAGTGACGCAGAACTTTGTTTAATGTCAAGACGGGCTGGCACCATGTCGCCCGATGCTGTCAGTAAGCATGTTGAAAAATTAAAAAAAAAAAGACTTAACAGTAAGGATCCTTTTATTCAAGATAGAAAACTGAAGGGGGTGGGTTAGTAAAATGTACAGCGAATAAAAAGTATTCGAAAAAAATGGTATAGCCCATTGCAAATTGAGTCGGGACAAATTCCAATACGAATAAAAAGATGCACACAGGAGCTAATATTTTCGAATATGAGCTATTTTTATCAACTGATAGCAAGTTCATTGGTATGAGTCCCGAACTGTCGCGAGTGAGATTATCTCAGCAGCTGGACAGTCAACCTGACATACTTAAAGCGGCGGTGGCGCGCGTGAATGGAGGGGCTTTAGACATACACTCTGCCCCCGCACAATGCCTCAGTGTTGCCTTTCAGTGCTTTAAAGAGTTTATTTTGGTTCGCATGAGGGACACCTGCATCTCCATCGTCGTCAGCTAACACTTCGTTTTTTGAGCTCAAGCTCCTTCAAAGAAGCGGCGGCACACTTCCTTTCCCGTTAATTTCTCAATGCATCGGTCCTTTCCTCACCCTCGTTCCGCCGCGCATTCGCCCCACGGACCATTTGAAGCACCTTCTTGATCAGAATTGTACAGTCAACGTCCAATTTTTCGGACTCCCTAGGGGCCGCTAAAACTTCCGAAAAATCGGGCAGTCCGAAAAATGAATGCATGTCTTATCTCTTTATTTATTTAATTATTTACAACGTACTACGGTCGAAACACCAAGCAGGGGGGCGTAACAAAAGTAGTTGACAAAATAATTAAATTCAAAAAACAAATAGCATAGTGAAACGGTAGAAGACAGTATAACACATCATTATAATCAAAAGTCAGCAGGACAAAGCAAAAGTGCAAATCACAACCAAACATCTAGATACACAATATGAAAAAAAAAAAAACTACACAATTCGTACCGTGTGGTCACAAGCAGAAAGGTACACAGCTCTCAAAGTCAGGATTATCCCCATCACAAGATGGTTCCAACGGTAACGCATTCCATTCTTTTATGGTCCGAGGAAAAAAAAAGAATACATGAAAAAAATTGTGCGCGCAAAGTAAGGTTCAAGAGTATGAGCATGTGTGTGTCTAGTTTGCCTAGAAATTCGGTGTGTTAAATAATTAAGTTTCAGGTTTAATGGTAAATTTACCCAAATCTATGAGTGGAGAAATTTCAGCCTAGCAATTGCTCTTCGGTGTTATTACTAGCCATGAGCGTTGACGGCGAGTCATTTCTCTGGTAAGCATTAAATATAAAACGGATCGCTTTTCGTTGCACCATCTCAAGTTTCCTAATATCTTTTTGAGATATGGATCCCAAACGACATTAGCGTAATCTAATTTAGGTCTTATAAATGCATTATAGGCCAGTAGTTTTATTTCTGATGGAGCTGTCTTTAGTAGTGTCTCAAGAAACCGAGCTTTTTAGAAGCGGATGAGCATGTTTCAGTAGTATGACTTGACCATGCTAAGCGGTTTGTAATCGTAATGCCCAAATATTTATATTCATCAACCTCCGTCAGAGGGCAATTATTGAGAGAATACCTGTAATTAAAAGCGCATTTATGTGTAATGCGCCTGAAGACTGATTTATCACTGCTTAGTTTCATGGACCGATCCTTACCCACGAAACACAAAACCTCTTAAAAACTTCTTGAAATGGCTACAAACGGCTATAGACGTCTTGGTCTATGATAAGACTGAAAATAGAATTTCTTCTAAACATAACCTCAGCACTTGGAATATGCTAGCATATATTCTATCTGCGGCAAAACCCACTACGGATGTCACTAGAGTCTGTTTTGGTAAACGCATTCAGAATGTCTAACTCAAGAACTTTTCTAGATCTTTTTGTCTAAAAGTGCATAAAATGCCAAACGACGTGTTAAATGCGCGGTTACCGTCGGCCGTCGACGTTAGCGAATAAAAGACGCCTCAGACAAATCGAACTCGTTCGTCTGAACGTTGGAAACTACGAGCCTTTTTCTTTAACTTGCACGACATAAGCTGTTAGAACACATGTAGTCACACATTACATCTCCTTCTTTCTTGAAGAAAATAATTATCTGTCGTCTTTCCAGCACGGCTTTAGGAAACAATCATCAACAACAACACAACTGGTCACAACGATTCACGAGTTCGCCGCATCGCTTGATACGAGAAATCAAATTGAAGCTATATTCTTGGATTTTAGAAAAGCGTTCGACCTCGTCGCGCACAGCAAACTAATTTCGAAATTACAAGGCATAGGCCTGCCTGTTAAACTGGTTAACTGGATTCGTTCCTACCTTTCTGATCGCAAACATCATCTACAATTAAGTGAGTGACTGCGCGTCTGGCGTTCTGCCTGTAACACCAGGAGTCCCTCAAGGTAGCGTTTTGGGACCTGTTCTTTTTTTAGTGTACATAAATGACATTGTTACCTCTAATACGTCAAAAATAAGTATAAAGCTTTTTGCAGATGACTGCATACTTTTTAAAACCGTCATCACTCCTAGTGATCAAGAATGCCTACGATCTAATCTCTGTGCCGTTTCCAAGTGGTGTAACCCACGAAACACGCAAGCAGCTATTTGATGTCTAAAAGATGTCTTCAACGGCTAATTCAAAAGCCTAGTAGCTGTCTTGATCAAGACATTTTGTAGCCATGGACGTCTAGAAGTACTTCAGTTAGCCCTGCTAACGTTACGCTAAAAGTTGGCTAATGGACAGCTTGACAAGATTAACTGAAGACTTTTATTAGACATTCCCTCAAATTTTTGCGGCAGCTCTTACAGTAACACGACGTTTGCCCACAGTTACAATTTATTTTAAACGAGGCATGGATATCAGAAAAAAAAAGTGTATATTGTCGGATAGAGTGATGCAGAGGTAGTTTTTCCAGATGTGAAACATGGGAATAGTGTAGTACAGCCTCATTGGTCAATTTGTGCTTTTTAATTAGACCAATCAATTGAATGCCACCTGTCAGAATTATTTTGCAAATCAAACAAGATCTTTATTGTATGCTGATATACTTCCAATGTTCACTCATTGACCTAAACAAGAACATCTCTGCGTGAAACACACCATTATTGACAAAACTTCGCCCTGCTGGGTCTCCACCAAATTGAAATAGTTTCTAGCAAAGAAAAATTTTGTCAGTGATGCTGCAGTTCAGGCAAAAATTATATCCTTGTTTCAGCTACAGGGGGCACAATAGCCTTACACCAGTATACGAAACAGAACACTGTGCTGCAATGAGTTAAGAAATAAAGGATGGTACACATCTGGAAAAACACTCTGCGAACCACTCTAACTAGCAATATAAATATATTTTTTCTGATGTCCATGCTTCATTTAAAAGTAAATTGTAACTTACTTTCCGGGTGCCTCTTGTAAGGTAACGCCAAATGCTTGCACAGCATCACGCAGAAATAATGGCCAGTTCTTCGGCATACCATCCATTAGTGAATTCCTTGTATGTTGCATGTTACAAGATACTGAAAGATAAATCATAATATGCTGTTATATTGTTTTTCATAAATTGTATGATGAGCTTTTCATGCATAAAAGGTGATTGCAAGCTAAAATGCAGCAAGGCATCAACTTCACACCATGTCACATACTCATACTTTATTACTTAATAGATTAGAAAAGATGCAGAAAGTGTAATTAAGAAGAGTGACAAATAGCAGCAAAGGTGATCATCGATAAATCTTGAAGATGATTGCCGCCACTGCCAGAGTAGGCCAGCCTTCGTAGGAGAGCACTGGCTGCCCACAAAAGCTTGCTGTCACAGGCCACCCATGACGGTTCTTGTAGACATAGGAAAGCAATACCTGCACAGAACAGGAAAAAAAGGGCAAGAGAGGAAATGGGAATGTTGAAATTGGAACTTCAATTAGCAATATGTGCTACGTAAGAAGTTTGGCTCACATTAAAAATAAATTTAAGCATTCCTTTCTCTTAAATTACGGGTATCTTAAGGTATGTATGCGATGATGTTTAAAATGACTAGTATATTTCCTATCATGAGAAGCCAACAAACACTGACACCAAGGACAACATAGGGGAAATTGCATGTGCTTAATAAATGAAATAAAGTAATGATAAATTAATGGAAATTAAAGTGGATGAAAAAACACCTTGCCGCAGGTGGGAACTGAACCCACAACCTTCGCATTTCGCGTGCTATGCTCTACCAATTGAGCTACAGCGGCGTCGTTTTCCCATCCACTTTCTTGGGTATTTATGTGTCCTAGTAGAACACTGGGAGTGTTAGCCAGCGCCCCAACTCAGAGGCCTTGTTCCTGGCATATAGTCATTAAGTTGCATAGCAGAGTCAAAGTCAGCCTTTGAATTATTGTATGGTGTTTTGTGGCTAAAAAGCCACTTATCAACCTGTCAAACAAGTCTGAGAAGCTTCCTGCAAAATATAATCAGTTTAAAACAGTAATTCACTCTGCAGGTAAATGATGTACTAACTTAATTAAGTTAAATAGCGTCTTATATTGTTGAACTAAAAGCAAGTTTGGCATTTTGCGCTGCCTAGCTGTTGCCTTTCTTTCAAACTTAAACATGACACAGTACAGAGTAAGCAGGTAGCATGCAAAGGAGGACTGGTGATAAAGTAGTGTTCCAAAGCAACACTCCTAGCTGGATCAATCACTTTTGTTGATATATTTTCAAGTGACCCTAATTGGCTTCGGGCAATACCTCACACAAATGATGCAACACCTTGGATGATGCTTCATACAAAGTTGAAAGTATCTCATGATGTGATCAAACGATAACATTGCCCGCTGACTTGGAAGTGTTAACATGCTGTTTGCGTGAGAAAGTGCGAAGTGATTCGTATAGGTGGCAAATTATCAGTGTATCTATACTCTCAGGTAATTCTGAGCATCTATGCTGACTTGCAACTGAGAAGCTACTGCACACAAAAAGGTGTATTCAAGTAATGGTCCATGCAGAATAATTGCCCACCTAGTGATGAGGCAAATGTGGCAGGCTAATGGGCCAGGGCAAATAGATTGATAAATTCTGATAACACATCCAATGATATTATTGAAATAGGTGATCAGCACAGGTAAAATTGCAGTCATGACAAAATTTTAAAAGCACCTCTGCAAACTGCTGGAACCCTCAGCATCATGCCTGTTCTACACGCACATATGTTGCAGCGCAATCTATATCTCAGATGCAGGCGCATCCACAGATCACTTTGTGATCTCCTCAAAATAAGGTTAAAAAACAGTCTGGCACAAGCTACTTGATGCGATTCATTTTGCAAGCACCAGCCAAGTGCTCATGGTGGTAGAACGAAATTGAAGTTTGTCCTTGTATGGAAGCCTTGGCCCATGTTTTATCAATTCTAGTGGCAAAGCACACCTTTTACAGCACACATAAATCTTAAATAAGACTGCTTGCTGATGCTGTGCAGTAAGTTCCTGTAAAGAAACTAAATCACACAGAAAACATTTAGAATACCAAACTAATCAAATACTGGCTTGAATACATTTGTGCATTAGGGAAGCAAGGTGTAATGTACACTGTTGTAGAAAATTTTTACTCATGTATGGAATACTTCTATGACAGCAGAGTTAATTTGTGAGTTCTTACATAGCAATGACTACCTACAGGTAAATTTTGTAAGGCTTAGGGAAACTAATTATTAGTAGAACTGTGTATGTACACTGGCACTGAGAAATTGGTTATAATAGTGGCAGCTTATAATGGACCAGAGCTAAAAAATGGCCGTTGGTGAGACACCAACTAGCTATTTTACCACGAAGCGCTCCCTGGCCTTAACCCACATAAAAAGCACTGGGAGGACCAGAGAGGGTACAGTACATTGGCTTACACTGATCATGATGAGGTCCCGTCATCCAGCTAGCGCCAAGGTACAAGAAGGATGTCCAGCCATCTATAGAGTGAAAGGGACAAAATAAGATAGCATCAAGTCAGTTGAAAGGCAGATTTGCAATTACACATAAGGTGACCCAGTCACAGTCATTCATTAATAAATGCCAAGCTGTCGTGATTTCACTCCCAGATGAAGCACCTACTAGGTTAAAGGTTTTGCTGCTTATTTAGAACAAAACAAGTGAAATTTGTACATCAGCAGACGATTTAATTTGGAATTGTATAGATGAAGTAAACATTGCAGTTATATATATATATATATTTTTTGCTATAAAGTGGGAACGCTACAAACTGCATAGTCACTGACACACGCGCGCACACGTAAGTACAAAAGGACACAAAATAAGGCGAGTTCAGTCTGGTTCAGCATTACAGCCAGCGCGTCATCTTCGAATGCACTCCTTTCGGTTGGCTCGTGCTACGTTAACCACAGGCTAACAACCAGGGCAAAGTTCTGACTGTTGTTGCGGAAGTCGTGGAGCGCGGTAGTGCTGAACGGCTGAACACAAGCAGAACCCTCGTATAAAAGTAATGACGAAAACTCGCAGGGCAGAAGAGCCCATATATTAAGAATTGCCGCGGCTAACACCTAAATATATTCACATTGCTGACGAAAAACGAAGCGCAATGTATTTCACTTACCGGAAAAAGTGTTATCCGAACGTGCGACGTACAAAGACGCACCGAGACACGAAGGCGGCGAACGCAGATCCCGCCATTGTGGTAGTAAGCCGTCGGCGAAAACACGCAATACAGCCGATGTCACGAAGCACTGATGCAAAACACACGGCAAACAGCATCAGCACAGCTAAATGACTCCAGTTAATATCCAGTATAAATGTACAGAACGGCTTGAACAACTGGCATAACGAACCCACGACCGAGACATTGCGGGCGGGAGTGGCCGTTTTTTTCAAACTTCCTGCCTCCCAGTGTTTCCAGCACAGAATGAGATGTCCGACAAATTTGGATTGTGCCGCCGAAGTGGTCGCAGCGCGGTGGCTCTGTGACACCGCTGCATAGAATAAAGAAACCGCTGTGCAACACCGGCATTTCGCTCCTGCTGCTGCGCGAGCATAGAATGGTTTCCAGGCGTCGTGTGCGCGCCCTGTATGGAAAACAATAACACGCCCTTGATTGTTGAAGTTCTGGTGTGAAATTCTTTAATATTAAAGACAATTAAAGGGGTTGGGACACCAAATTTTGAAGCTATAGAAAGCATGTTGTAGGCTGCTTCTGTATGCAAGGACACCCAGAACGAGGTGTTGGACGCTGCAAACATATCAAAATAATTTTAATTCAGCTCCAAAAAGTCATTAAAAACTCCTTCTCGTAGTCGAGACCCATCGCTAGCGCGGCAGTTACTACGTCACAGAGGAGGAACGAAAATATTGACGTCATAGCACACTAGCATAAAAACGTGACGTATGATGAGTAGCTATGAAATGTCGATTACGGAGCCTGCTAAGCCGAGCGACCGAGCATAGCCTCCTCTATGACCGAGCTAGAGGCATATATAAATCCTTTCTTAATGCAAAGAAGGGGTAAGGCGTGCTGACACGGACACAAGAGGAGAGAAGTGGACAACACGAACGCCGCACGGCGGCCCGCGAACGGCAAACTGCGTGCGGCGAGTTACCGTGCGGACGGGCCTTTACACGTTTCAGTGTAACACTAGCCGGCCGACTCCGAAAGTGACCAGGATATGCGGCGTTCGTGTTGTCCGCTTCTCTCCTCGCATAGTCGCATAGTTCGGCAGCTCGGAGCGGTCTCTCGTTCGCTTGGCCTTTCTCAGTGTGAGGGCCCGTCCACGTTACCGGCACGGAACCTCGCCGCACGCCGTTTGCAGTTCGCCGGCCCCCGTGCGCCGGTGGTTTTGCTCGCGAATGGCGAGATTTCCTTTCCGTAGAGAGGATGGGCCCGGGATCCATTTGTGCGGCAGCCGTACGGCGAAGCGGCCAATCAGCGACCGAGGTGTGGTCACTCTGGCACCGACGGCAGCTTCACCACCTCTGATCGTTCGGAGCCGCCGATATCGTTGCTAGGCCTTTTCCGGTTCACTTCAAAGCTAAAGCTTACGGCGCTTCGCAATGAATCACCGACTCTCACAAGCCGCAATATTTTCTTACCGTTGTTGTCGCTCTTCGCAATAATTATAATAATCGCGACATGCACTTCGAATCGCCAGTTGTTGACCTCTGCTGGCAGAGCACGCGTATGCGCGAGCAGACGACGCAGCATAATTTTACGTCACTATTTTTTGTGGCCCACGTGACCAAGCCATGTTGCGTTTCCTCCTCTGTGACGTCATAGCATCCCCGGGAGCCCAGAAACCGAAACCGAAATCGCTCGGTATCATAACGCTATTATTAAATTATTTATCGGATATATATGAATCCCGCTCTGTGTATCGTGCTCCCTGAAGCATGACGCAACGTTTGAATCAACAAACGCATGAACGAAAATTTTGATGTCTCCACCCCTTTAAAACACTGGCACTACACGTGCCGTACGCCAATCATCAGGAATTAAGGAATTTTCGAAGGAAAGACGAAAAACGTGTTAAAATATGTACAACCGGTTCGGCATGCATACCTACGCAAGCATGTGCGCGGGATATTATCCGGACCAGCTGAGAATTTCGTTTTCAGGTTAAGTAGCAAACACACCTAGTACACCTTCATATGTTCTAAAATCAGGTAACATTACTGAAAGAGAGTTATCTTGCATTGCCTCGTGCTCGGAAGTGGTAAATACGGAACAGAAGTGATGCATGGTTAAACTGCTCAGCAATTTTTTGGGCATCATTCACGAGATAACGGTCAACGAATATTTCACGCGTGGTACAGCATTTGTCTCTTCTAGATATCGGCAGAATTTATCAGGGCTTTTCATCAAAAAGTCAGGCAATGATTTAGTGAAATCTCTAGCTTTAGCATCGGAAAGTTTAGTAACAAGCTTGCCTTTTAGATCAGTAATTATGCTGAACGAGTTCTTCTGTTTTTATCTCGTTTTAGCCTACGGCGTAAATGGGTAATTTCTCTAGTCATCCACGGATTGTTTTTGTTAGTCCGAATATATTTGTCAGGAACGAACTTGTCAATGCAATAATGAACAGTCTCTTTTAGAGCATCCCAGAGTGTATCGTGACGCTGCCCATGCATCATGTTATCATGAAAGTCCCACAAACGGTGCATTATGGCGTGGTCGTCAGCTTTAGTAAAATCCCTAATTAGGTTTTCTTTTTCTTGCTTTTTGTGCGACTTTGTAACTCGAGTTACGAAGTCGCACAAAAATCAAACGAGGATCCTAGCGGAACGGAGAGACGTACACACCGCCCTTACTGGCCTTAAAGGGCTCAAATCGCCACAGATACGCCCGAAAAAGCCCTGAAGGCCTGCCAGTACACTTATTAGGCATATCTGAGCTCGTACTGTGACAGAAGACGGTGGGTGCGCGCGTGTATAATTAGAGAATACGTACTGTCCCGTGACAATTGCCCCTTTCCACGCTTGTTCAGCTTCACCGCAACAATTCATGTACGCTTCACCGCGTAACACTTGTGTACTGAAGCTAAGCTGCCTTTCGGAAACCGGTATTATGCAACGCGCCTTGGAAACCAATCGCGAGGGTTACAGAGGCGGAGTCGGTGCCACTGCTGACAACGGCGAATCCTTTCAATGAAAAACACGGCACCGAACGGCAAGAACCTTATTAGCTAACTTCGAAGCAGCTAGGCCTCGGGTTGCTGCGGTGGTGGCTACGGCTAGCTAGCTGCCAGCGGATCTGAGTGCGAAAGCACCGGTTCGAGGCGGCGAGATAATCAAAACGGCGATGTCGGCTTCGATTAATGCCGTTCCGCACCTGCGGTGTCGGCAAAAAGTCCGGAAAGTCGGATGGCTAAGGGCCGATTTACGCTCGAGCCGCCCATCGCCGCAAGCCGCACCGCACGCTTGTGGTCGCGCGAAAGATTGCACATATCAAACAACTTCCGCACAAATTTCTGTTTACAATGTGTAAGGTATACACTGTGCACACAGTGTAAATGGTAATTTGTGGGCGGCGCGAGCGTTAATCGGCCCTAAGGGTTCTTGCGTCCGAAATTTCATATGATCTTATGCATTGACACACACACACACACACACACACACACACACACACACACACACACACACACACACACACACACACACACACACACACACACGCACGCACGCACACACACACACACACACACACACACACACACACATACACACACACACACACACATATATATATGGGGCACGTGGTGGTTGCCGCGAAGCCGTCCGCAAGCATTATCGGGCATTTCACAAAAATCGGACGTCCGGGAAATGGGTCGTTGATTGTACACTGGCAACTCCTCCAGCCGACGACACGGCGTCAAAGGCAATTCTTTACGATTCCTCTTTTACTCAAGCCACCATTAGGCTGACTTTCGTTCCCTATCAATAAAAACTGACACCTAATTTTCCCGATAGAAGTACAAGTTCCCCGACTTTTCTCTGAGCATTTCCTGATTATTCAATATGCCTGAGAATTCCTGGTTTTCCCGGTTGGCAGACACTCTGATGGAAGCTGTGGCAGAAACATACGTGGACGCCTTCGGAAATCTGCAGTTGCAATAGTTCTCCCCAGAAAATAGAAAAAAATACCAGTTAAGGACGTCAGGTGAAGACACTATTACTATGCGAAAGCGTCTCCAATATTGAGCGAAAAAGCCGGCGTCTGTCGTCTGTATAGCAGTGAAACGGCAGGCAAATTCCTATTGGCTGCGACGCCACGTCAGGAGCGCGCCTCGACGGGGCAGAGTGGGCGAAAGAGAACACCTGCTGCTTCATTAGTGCGTCAGGCGCTGCGTGAGGGGAGAGGGCATCGCCGTGTCGGCTCCTCCGGCGTTACGGGACGTGCTCTGCATGGGCTCTCGCTTTCCAACTCATTTCCGGAGGTCGAACCGATTCAGCATCCTGACCGCTGCCTTCAATCGACGCGGCAAGTCACTGAGATCATTTTGAGACCACCCCGACCCCAGTGAGTGACATTTTCACCGTTTACATGTCGTCTAACTGAACCCCCCTCCGGCTCTTGGCGACCACGGCAGCCGCAGGCGCCCAACGGAATCGCTAAGCCTAGACGTGGCCTAAGCTTTGGCCTGCCGACGGCTTTGTACAGGAGCTCTGACTGGGGACAGTGGCGCATTTTCGACCAACCTTCATGAATCTGCATCGCATCGAGTGAGAACCTCTGTCTTTCATGCACGTTTCGGTACATTTTAACGTTTTTCCTTCCGTGAACGCCGCCGGCACCCACCAGCCCTTTATTTCCAGATGGAGGACGCTCCGACCGAGAAAGTTGCGACGGACGCTGTGGTCGCGTCTGCTGCAGTGGCGATGGACACGACTCCGGCCACGACCACGACTAGTGACGAAACTTCCCGATCCAGCCAGCACGGCCGTGCATGTGTGCTGGTCCAAAGGAAGCGCCGCGCACGCAAAGGCAATACCCCCCAACTGCGTCAGCCCGTCATGTTGCAGCCACTCCCGTTACCCCTCCACGACTACAAGGCCATCCTGCGTCCACATGGAGGGCTACGTTTGGACCAGTGGGCTCGTCTCACCCTGACCCGGGCCATTGGGGAAGCCGCAGGCTTTTTTTTCGCCTACGCCCGGAACAGGATCTTGCCGTGATAAACACGCGCCGCATGAACACATCGCCTTGAACCTGTACATCGTCCAACACCTTCTCCTGGGCCAGCGCACCTGTCCCGTTTCGCTCTACTGTTAGATACAGGACCTTTTCCTGAGCCTCCTTCGAGTTCACCAGACCACATCGAATCGCGCCACAGCTAATTAAGGAGCGCAGAAGCACATCTACCCCGTTCCCGAGGCGCGGCACGTGCAAACGAGTTGGCGTCCCCCACCTCGTGCGCCGCAGGTGGAGCTATTCACTGCTTAACTCTTCCCGAAAGTGTAGCGGGAGCCTGGCATGGTTCCAGGTAACGCAGGGCCCGAGCAAAGCTGCTTTGTAGCACTGAAACGTCGCCCCCATCCGCCTTTGTGACGGCGCTTGCAAGTCAGAATGGCAATACCGCAAAGTAAGCGCTCGAACAATTGGGGCCCAAGGAGCTACCTTGTGCGCCGGGTGTGACACAATCGCACGGGCGCCTACCATTGGCCGAAAATGACGACACCTGAGCGGGCTCGCCGATTGGCCGAAAATGGCGTCACCTGAGCGGGCTCGCCGATTGGCCGAACGTGACGTGACTTCGAGACACCGAAGGGCTTAAAAGCCAGAGACCGGGAGCAGCAGGAAAGCATTCCTTCATTCATCTCTTTCGAGCTTCTTGCCACGGGCCGCAGCGTCCGAGTTGCTGCCGGCCCGTAATGACTCTATGACTGTTAATTTCTTGGTCCTCTCACTGTAAATAAAGTAAATAAACCTCCACTTTTTCATCTCAAAGTCCTCCTCAACCTCGGCCAACTCCCGCACCCAACGGCAAGGTCCAAAAATCTGGGAGACAGCAATTGGGATTGTCCTCCAGATCCTGACACTACATAGCGGCACCGGACAACTCACGTAAATTAAGGAATCATCTACGGTGTGGATCCGGGAACGATCCCGTCCGAACTTATGGATCATCTCGTTACGCCGGGCTTCACTGTCTTGCAGGCACGTATGATGGGCAAATCGAACACGGCCCTCCTCACCTTCGAAGGACTCCGGGTTCCCCACTACGTTCGCTACTACGGCGCCGAATACCGCTGCTGCGTACATCGTCCCCGCCAGCAAGTCCGCACAGTTTGCCTCTAGTTGGGACATCGCTCTGACAACTGCCCCACACCGGACCGCATCGTATGCGAGATATGCGGCGTTGATAACCCGATACCGGGACACTCGTGCTGGTCCAAGTGCCGCTCGTGCGGGGGCGATCACCCCACCACAGACGCGGGCTGCCCCGCCCGTGTTCGGCCCCCCTTCAACAAGGAACGGGTTCGGAAGATACTTCAGCAGGAGCAGGCGCAGCAGCAGCAGCAACAACAACAACAAGTGAATTATTAGCCTACACCTTCATCCCGTTCAAGGTCCCGGTACCGAGTGAAGTCACGAAGCAAGGCCAGCTCTCGCACCCGCCCCAGGACTGAGTCACGCCCGCCACCAGCAAAACGGATGACCACTTCACAGATCGCTACCCCATTGAAGACACCCCGGGCGGACCAGCTGCCGAGAGAACAAAGCCAGCAACCCAAGACCTCCAAGGCCGAGCACAACTTGGCGGAATCTCTGGAGGTAAGCTGTGCGAAGGGTCCTCCTCTGCTCTCACCCTCCTCTCCTTCTCCGTCCCCCAACTCCACTTCAACCTCACAGACCACACAGAGCTCCCACATGAATGCGCTTCAGCAGTTTCGTTCTGAACTGAAGGCTAAGATGCAGGCTCTGGATACCCGACTTAGACGCGAGATACAGACCGCGTGCGCCAACGTTCGACAGGAGTTCCGCGAAATGCTTAATGAGGCAGTGTCTGCACTAAAAGACACAATCAACAAAACGGTGATTACACTCCACGACCTGATAACGAGCAGCATCACCGCTCTATCCACCGAGATACAGCAGGAAACCCGACGGAACATACAGCAAATCTACCAGGAGCTCGCACCCGTCCAGACAACTACCCCTAGCACAAAACGCTCCCACCCATATACGCACCCATCAGTCCTCAAACCCGAAGATGGGGACGTTTAACGCGGACCAACTCGTCGTATGACAATGGAACTGCAAGGGGTTCGACCGCAAGCGGGGCCCCCTGCAGCAATACATTGCCACGACCACGGTGGCTCGATACTGATATCATTCTGCTTCAGGAACCCAACTGCACCACCTCCCTTGCGGGATACGAAGCGCACAGCAGCAACTCGTAGCTCGTGGGGGCCGTCGTGTCCAACCGCTTAACGGTCCTGACTCATTCCGTGGCCACACACATCCCTCATCAAATTTTAGGAGTCATCACACACCATAAACGCAGCGAACGAGTCTTTATTCTAACTATACATATACAGTTTCCCCCGTGCCCGCAACCACAATTTCCACTACCTGTTCACTGAGTTTAGCAAGCTCGGGAACAAATTGTTGATCTGCGGAGACATCAATGCGCCGAACCCGGTCTGGGGGTACCCGGCCGAAGGCAATAGTGAAAGGGACGAAGTTGTGGGATGGGAAATGCAACATGTGCTTCACATGGCTTTCTGATCCCGCGCAACCCACCCGCATCGGGAACAGTGTCACGAGAGATACGTTTCCCGACCTCACAATGATGCGCGGCACTGGAGCGGTCCTGTCCAGTGAGACGAGAATTTAGCTAGCTACCAATACATCGTCGTAAACACCCTTCCTCTCAGCAACTCTCGCCGACCCGAGCGTCGGGTTTGTATAACGGATTGGGCTCGATTTCGGGAGCGTCGGAGCGCCGCTCCAAAAGCGGGTGGGTACGAGAACTGGCTCGCAGCCCTCACAGCAGACCTCGAGACAACTACACGCGCGATCACTACTACGTCTGCCAATTCCAACGTTGACCCACACCTGCTCCACCTGTGGGACGCCAGGAAGGGGCTGAAGAAGCGATGGAGTAAGCTGCATCTGAACCGCAAGGTGCAACTACGGGTTGCCCGTATCACGCGATAAGGGCAGGAGTACGCTCAGACTCTTACCAGTAACAACTGGAAAGGATTCTGTGACCGTCTGTCCGGCACGCTGGGCACGGCTAAGACGTGGGCAATTCTCCGAGCACTGATAGATCCACCGGGTACCAAGACGCAGACACATAAGCGCTTGCACGTTCTTACTCACTCGTTCCGGAACAACCCCGATCGCCTCCTCCAGGAGCTCGAGACGCGCTTTATCCCATCAGGCTCGAGCCCTCATTATCGTCCGTACCCGTATATCACAGCTAGAGCCGCCCACCGCGCTAGACGCAGAAATCACAATTCAGGAGGTCCGTGCCGTGTTGCAGGATACCCGCAAGAACTCGATCGGCACCGGGAGCGGACCACGTCCGGCATGCGACTCTCCGCAATATCAATAACGAGGATCTTGAGTGGTTGGTGGACACGTTTAACGAGCATTGGCTGAATGGCACGCTGCCCCAGACATGGCGCCACGCGGATATATCCCTCATCCCAAAGCCGGGAAACCTATCTCCATCAACAATCTCAGACCCGCGTCACTTACGTCCTGTATAGGCACGCTCATGGAGCACGTGGCCCTGCGGCGCCTGCGGCCTTTCCTCGAGCGCCAGTCCTTTTCCCCGCATACGCAATTCGGTTTTCGTTCGCATCTGTCGACACAGGACGTGCTACTGCGAATAAAGGGGGAGGTACTCGGTCCCCCGCAGGGAGCAAAAACCCTCGCTTTGCTCGCGCTCGACCTTAAGTCGGCCTTCGATAATGGGGAGCACGACCTCATCTTCAACAACATCGCCGAATCGCGCTGCGGCATCTGGGTATACAACTACATCCGAGCCTTCCTCCGCGACCGCACAGCAATGATCGGAATTGGTCCTCACCGCTCGGGTATCTCATCCATATTAGTAATAGTACTAATATGGATGAGATAGTTCAAGTGGCTGAGGAGTTCTATAGAGATTTATACAGTACCAGTGGCACCGACGACGATAATGGAAGAGAGAATAGTCTAGAGGAATTCGAAATCCCACAGGTAACGCCGGAAGAAGTAAATAAAGCCTTGGAAGCTATGCAAAGGGGGAAGGCAGCTGGGGAGGATCAGGTAACAGCAGATTTGTTGAAGGATGGTGGGCAGGTTGTTCTAGAGAAACTGGCCACCTTGTATACGCAATGCCTCATGACTTCGAGCGTACCGGCAGCTTGGAAAAACGCTAACATAATCCTAATCCATAAGAAAGGGGACGCCAAAGACTTGAAAAATAATAGACCGATCAGCTTACTGTCCGTTGCCTACAAAGTATTTACTAAGGTAATTGCAAATAGAATCAGGAACACCTTAGACTTCCGTCAACCAAAGGACCAGGCAGGATTCCGTAAAGGCTACTCAACAATAGACCACATTCACACTATCAATCAGGTGACAGAGAAATGTGCGAAATACAACTAACCCTTATATATATATATAGCTTTAATTGATTACGAGGAAGCGTTTGATTCAGTCGAAACCTCAGCAGTCATGGAGGCATTACGGAATCAGGGTGTAGACGAGCCGTATGTAAAAATACTGAAAGATATCTATAGCGGCTCCACACCCGCCGTAGTCCTCCATCAAGAAAGCAACAAAATCCCAATAAAGAAAGGCGTCAGGCAGGGAGATACGATTTCTGCAATGCTATTCACAGCGTGTTTACAGGAGTTATTCAGAGACCTGGGTTGGGAAGACTTGGGGATAAGAGTTGATGGAGAATACCTTAGTAACTTGAGATACGCTGATGATATTGCCTTGCTTAGTAACTCAGGGGAGCAACTACAAGGCATGCTCACTGACCTGGAGAGGCAAAGCAGAAGGGTGGGTCTAAAAATTAATCTGCAGAAAACTAATGTAATGTTTAACAGTCTCGGAAGAGAACATCAGTTTACGATAGGTAGCGAAGCACTGCAAGTGGTAAGGGAATACATCTACTTAGGGCAGGTAGTGACCGCGGATCCGGATCATGAGACTGAAATAATCAGAAGAATAAGAATGGGCTGGAGTGCGTTTGGCAGGCATTCTCAGATCATGAACAGCAGGTTGCCATTATCCCTCAAGAGAAAAGTGTATAACAGCTGTGTCTTACCAGTACTCACGTACGGGGCAGAAACCTGGAGGCTTACGAAAAGGGTTCTACTTAAATTGAGGTCGACGCAACGAGCTATGGAAAGAAGAATGATAGGTGTAACATTAAGGGATAAGAAAAGGGCAGATTGGGTGACGGAACAAACGCGAGTTAATGATATCTTAGTTGAAATCAAGAAAAAGAAATGGGCCTGGGCAGGACACGTCATGAGGAGGGAAGATAACCGATGGTCATTAAGAGTTACGGAATGGATTACAAGGGAAGGGAAGCGTAGCAGAGGGCGGCAGAAAGTTAGGTGGGCGAATGAGATTAAGAAGTTTGCAGGGACAACATGGCCACAATTAGTACATGACCGGGGTAGTTGGAGAAGTATGGGAGAGGCCTTTGCCCTGCAGTGGGCTTAGGCAGGCTGATGATGTGATGATGATGATGATGATGCTCGGGTATCATCTAACTAACGGGACGTGCCCCACCCCCCCTTCCGGGATCGGTGATCTGTTTAACATTGCTATGACAGGTCTCCCCAAACAACTGGACCAAGCCGAGTATCTTCACGATGCGCTCTATGCCGACGATATAACGCTGTGGACGGTTCGGGGCTCCGACGGAGCCATCCAAGACCGGCTCCAACCGGCGGTCGATATCGTGTCAGACTATATACGCCCGAAAGGGCGGCCTCAGTTGCGTCCCCCACAAGTCCTAATTCGTCATCTTCCGTCCACGCGGCAAGTCTCCCCCGGACCCAATCACAATCCTCGTCGACGGGACACCCGTACCACGGGTGTCACGAGCGCGCGTCCTCGGACTTTACTTTCAGGACGATGGCAGAGCTGGTCACACCCTCTCTCTACTTTCGCGCCAGACGGAGCAAATCATCGCTATGCTGCGCCGCGTTAGCAATCGTCGCTCGGGATTTAAGGAAAGGACATGCTGCGATTAGTAGACGCATGCATTTTTAGCCTCTTCAATTATCATTTCCCCTTTCACCGCCTAACGGGAGCTGTTAAGATCGGCCTGGAGGGGTACTACTCTGCAAAGCTATCTCAGCCCGCTGCAGGCTCTTCGATCGATTCGCGGTGGTGGCGCCCTTCAGAGAACCGGCGAAGACGACAGCGCTAACCGACCATGAACTTCCTTCGGAGAACTGGAGACTACGACAACGCTATTCCACCATGCGCCTTCGGAGAGTCGGCGACGGCAGCAGGGCTGGCCACGTTTGGCGGACCGTGTATTGTTGGTTGATTTGCCGTGGCCTTCATGGTCTATTTGCAGCAAGAAGAGCTTCTCTAACAAAAGGGTGTTTTGCGGTGAGTTTCCTCGGGCCCCAGTATTCGTCACAGTCTGCTGACAGTCGTGGCGACTACCGGAGAAAGCCAGCTCTGGAATTAAGAGGTGCCGGCTGGGGCAAGCATGACTACCTGGCTACGAGGACCCGCTCAACTCGGAGTCTGGGAATCCAAAGTGCGTATGAGTGTGTGAGCCCTCCTCCTCAAAGGCGGGTCGACAACGCCCCAACGACTGTGGACGGTCGGATTGGACAGCAGTCTTCCCTCCCCTAGGGATCTAGGGAGGACAGAGGCTTTTTAAACAGCAGTTTGTCGGCTGCTAGAGTGTGCTCGTGCTCGACAAGCGGAGTGAGAGGTGCTTGGAGCTTTGTGCTCGTGTGCTGTATGCTTCGTCTTGCGTGCTCCATTTGGGAGTCACGCTAGACTGTCGAATGTATCTCTTGTCTTAATGTATATATGTAAATAAATCCTGTACGCCTAGTTCTTCCCAAGTTCCTCCCTACTCTGACAAATGGATGGCAGCGGTTAGATAGGTCTACAACTCGTAGTCAGCAATGAGACCTCGCGGACTTTGGCACATGGTGACCGCCCGGTATCCTGATCAAGTTGGAGGCGACTTGGGATTGACCACCTCTTGCAACTGACTGGGTACGGCGGAGAAGGACTGGTGATATGGTGCTGCTTCAGTGGGTAAGCGTTTGGTTTTGGCTGTAAGATTTACCAGGCTTCAATTTCTCTGTGTTTGTAGATTTGAAACGCTGGGGATCTTTCACTTGTATTCTGATTTGCGTGGGTATCGCAGCAAGTATTGTGTGACAGCAGAGCCACAGCTTAAAGTAGCGACCATGGTGTGTTGTGTCCTATTGTGTATGACGAGAGCTGACCTGTTGTGGTTATGTGATGAGCTCCAGGTAGACGTAGAGGAGGACTTGACGGAAACAGAAATTCGTAAGACCATTCGGCAAAGTGGCAATGATATGAAATTATTCGAACAAATAAATAGGTAAACGAATTCTAAGCAAAAGACGGGAACAGGAATCAATTGGGGAAGAACGCCAAGAGCGCGAGTGAGAACGTCAAGGTCGCGAGAATAAAGGTGAGCAAAAACGGCAAGAGCTTGAAAAAGAAATGGCAGCAGTGAACAAACAGACAAGATTTGCAGCAGTTAAAGGCACGAAGTCAAAAGCGGCTTGAGAACTCTGTAGGCTGGACGCAGCGAAAGTGGGACGAAGTAGATAGAAGATTTTGGTCGAAAGCCGAGAGAAGTAGTAGTACCTGTGAGATTAGCAGCACGTTCATAGGTGAACTCAAAGTGCTAGCAGATAACGATGCCTTAGTGGCAGCAGAGGCCGTTAAAGGCCGTAGTGAGAGCGACGAGTAGATGTGCCAACAGAGCACTGTAGAGACGGTTAGGCCAGCTGTGAATGAATTGGCACAGTCACCGCGCGTGTGCGTCGCATCTAATGTTAACGAGGTCGTTAGCGAGGTACAGAGTACTGCTGAACCAGCAGACACGAGCACCCATGTCGAGGTAACTGTCGAGTCGGATCTGCGTGTCGAAGTGCAGTGCGAGCTGGACAGTGCAGTCGAGGGCAGTTCACAGGAGTGCGAGTTGCATAGCTCGAGTAAAGACTTGCATTGTTCCAGAGTCGGTTGAGCTGTCCGCCAGTCGAGGCAAATACAGAGTTGATCTAAATGAAAATCACTGAGACTGTGCGGGTAGGAGAGCGATCCGGGCCGAGGAGATGTGTACCGGCCAGCACGAGGCGCGAGAAGGCGGCATGAAAGGGAATTCCAAGAGAAAGCGCCGCAGAAAGAAGCGCGGTAAAGATCGGAAAGCGGTAAATAATGTAGCGCAGCCAAAGATGGCGGCAGGTACAAAAAGCCAGGGAGCGAGGAAAGGAATGGTGCGGCCGTCGTATACGACGTGTGCGAATCAAGCACGTTCGGGCCACCGGTCAGAAAGAGACCAAGAAGCATGTTCTGCGCGGACAAAGGGCATGGGGCACTTAGGTTCCTCGTCGTTCCGTCGTTCTTTTCAGTGAACAGCATGTAGTGCGAAGGGGCCCAAGGTGGCAAGACGAGAAGTGGTGGCAGGGAGTCGTGACGCGGTCAGTCGAGTTCGTGATGAAATCCTGACACCAGGACGCAAATTGGTAGGAGACTATAACGTCTTGAAGGAGCTGATAGTGTGTCAGTCCTTTTGTTGTTCCTGGGTAGCCAGGATAGATTTCGAACGGCGACCACCTCGAGTACGGCTCAAAAGAATGAGTCAGACGTAAACGTTTGGAACGGGAGGCCAAGACAGCTTCCGTAGAAGTTAAACGTCTTGTTTTCTTTTATTTTTAGCATTTGAAAATTTGCGCGATTTGAGACTAGTTTCTTTCATATGTAAGGTATGAGCTTTGTATATGTTTTGTTTGAGAAGATCTGAGATATGAAAGATGCATTTTAGGTAAAACTTTAATTTAGTTTCGCGAGGTGCTAATTAATGAGTAGATTGGGTTTCTTTGTCTTGTGAGTAACCTGAAGTGTCAAGGTTATCGGTGAGAGGCCTAAGGTAACGCGCATGTACGTGTATTAGTTAACCTTGTTATTTGTTTTTATTGAAATGAATATTAGGAGAGGTTGGCGCCTTTATGGTGGCACCGGCTACTCGATCCTTGTCACTTGGCAAAGGAAACAAATTTGCGTAAAAAGGGAGAATAGCGACACAAAATATGGCACTGAGTAGAACACTGGATGAATCAAAAGTATACAGACCAACAGTACATGAGTCGCAAGGTTCTGTGCATAAGTTCAGTCCACGTACGCATATATAAAGTCAGATATTTTGAATAGCCAAAACACACAACACATGTAATTCACTGCAAGGAGGAGGAGGAATAAACCTTTATTTTGGAAACAGTATTCCGGGGTAAGCCCCGGTTCTACTCTCAGGGGAGGTGTCCTCATTCCAGGAACCCTCTGGCCTTCTCTGCTTCCTTGGCCCTGGCGACGAGACGTCGTTGTCAGTGGCGTAGCTAGGTCGTCTGGCACCCGGGGCCCATAGGTCTTCTGTCACCTCACCCCCCCCCCCCCCGGTGTAGCCGGCGGAAAGAGGGGCTTCTTCTGACGCATATGACACGCCCCCCTCCCCCTGGCCCCTTGCACCCGGGGCCCACGGCCCCCCGGCCCCCCCTGTTGCTACGCCACTGGTCGTTGTTGTTCCAGGTCCTCGGAGACGAGCTTGGCCTCCCACGTTTCTATGAGGTCTTCGCTTTGTCTGGCGTTGCAACAGACTCTCGGTGAAGGCAATGCGTCTTTGTCTAGATGCCATGGACATTCGAGGATCAGGTGCGCTAAGGTGTCCGGTACGCCGCACATTGGGCAGTGGTATCCTTGTAGCTTTGGGTACAGTCTATGCATGATGATTCCGTGGATATAAGTATTACTATGCAGTCTTCTAAGTGTAGTGCTTTCTTCTTTGTTGAGCTTTGGGTGAGGCGGTGGGTACACCCTGCGTTCCAGCCTGTGATGTTGAAGGATCCCTGAGTACGTGATGGGTACGGTATCTGCCTCCGCTGGCGCAGACCGGTCGTCTCGAGAGTAGGAAGGGTTGGCCCGGCAGGTGTGGCCTCGGGCCGCGGCGTGTGCCGCTTCGTTCCCCTCCAGCCCCTCGTGCCCAGGAACCCATGTCACGCAGGTGTAGAGGATCGGAGTACTGCGGTGCTTCAATAGCTTCAGTGCTTCTGTCGACACGCGACCCTTAGTGTAGTTCCTGACGGCTGCTTGAGAATCGGAGAAGATGACAGCTGCGTCCATGCATGTGGTAGTTGCTTGGGCGATCGCCGTCTCTTCTGCAGTCTCGGGGTTTTGTGCACGGACTCTAGCAGACGCTAGCTCTCTGTCCTGAGAATCTACAACGCTCAGGGCGTAAGCGTTTCTTTGCGGTTATTTGGCTGCGTCGGTGTACCTGGCGTCCAGATCTTGCCTGTGTCTTCGCCGTAGAGCATCCACTCGGGCTTGTCTTTTGTCCTTGTGGTACGTGCGGTGCATGTTGCGTGGAATTGGGGCTATGCACAGGGATTCGCGGAGGTTTGAAGGAATTATTTCTTTTCGGTCCGTGGTGGCTATAAAGGTTTCACCGTAGCTCAGCCGTTGCAGCACTGACCTTCCGGTGGGCGTGAGCTTCAGTCGTTCTAATTGACTGGCTTTGTGAGCTTCAGCTAGCTCTTGCCAGGTGTTGTGTACGCCCATCTTGAGAAGTCTCGTAGTCGAAGCCGTAGATGGTAGGCCCAGGGCGATTTTGATGGCTTTCCGTATTTGAATGTTAATTTTTTTTACCTCTACATTCCTCAGCGCGAGGTAGGGCGTGTCGTATGTTATTCGACTGGTGAGGAGTGCTTGCATCACGCGTTGCGTGTCTTGTTCTTTAAGTCCGCTTCTATGGCTTGCAACTCTCCTGACGAGATGCGTGAGCTGTGATAGCGTTCGCTGTAGTCGCGGGAGGGTGGCCGTCCCGGACTGCAAGAACAGAACGGAATTATACATATTGCGTAAAAGTTGCGATCACCACGTAAACCAATTATGAACCACGAGCAATGTTTATGTTACTCATTTAGCGTATTCGGATCATTTGATACTTAATATTTTCCCAAAATGTTGATGTCCTCTAAAAACGTTTTCAGAGCAAGAAGCGCTCTTTTTTGAAGGCCGGCAGTTGGCCATGGGCCAAGTATCTTTTTTAGAGTGAATGGTCTTCTGTCTAATATCAACAAATTTGCTTGCAGTACCCTTCTTTGTGGATCGTATTTCGTGCACTCGAGGAGAAGATGATGCACATCTTCGTCTGGATGGCCACAAGAACACTGCGGACTAGAGACACGTTTTATCCTGTACAAGAAGTGTTTCGTAAATGCAGTACCAAGACGCAGGCGGTGTACCAATGTTTCAAATGTTCTGTTTGTGGGGACCCCTTTTGGGACCCCTGTCTCCTGTTCACGCGCGACTTGGGCCATTCGGCCGCGCGATCGCTGGGGACACGCAGTTCCAAGCCTTATTTTGGATAGCGTACATTCCCCGCGGCCGCGGGCGCCGGCGCGACGCGGAGCCTGCTGCTTGCGCGCGCGGCTCACGTTACGCCGTGCGCCGCGCGTAAGAACAGTGCCTGAGGAGCGGGCCCCTCTCGCCCTCTCTTCGGTTTCTCTCTCCTTCAGCATCGGAGGTGCGCGGGCGCTTTCGCCCGGACAGATTGACTTTCGGTGCTCTTGGCTGTCGGACGTGCGGACCCTCTTGGTCCCGCGCCCCTCGGAGCAAGGCGGCCCCCTTTTGTGTGGCGAACCTGCTCGGAAGAGCCAGCGTGGTGGAGCAGACTTCCCGGGAGCTTTCACCCGTAGTCTGCGACTGCCACCCCAGTGCCGTATTCCTGTATTGTACTCGCATATTGTACATAGCAGGGAATAAACCCCCATTCGTTGGTGCCACGGCTGGAGTCGTCTCTACGCCTTGCCGGTGAGTCAGCGAACCCGCCGCGGCGCCCCTTTGCGTGCGCTGCGGAGTGGGGACGAGCTACGTGTCTCCTTAGACCTTAGCTAGCCGGGTCCGGGCACGTTAGCCCGAAGCCCCACATATCTGGCGCCCAACTAGGTTTCGGCATGGCGTCGGAGCAGGCCCCTTTGCGGCCCCCGTCGCAGCCTGACTCCTTGGTTGCGGACCTTCTGTCGTTTGAGGTAGCGGACAATGCTGTAAGCTTCAGGGATGCTCTTCGTGGCAACCCCATGCTATCAGATACCAAGTGCGACCCCCTAGGGACGCCCATTGGTCAGTCCGTTCGCCCAGCGGCACCGTACGGTCCAAGCAGCGTGAGCCCTTTAACTGCTCAGCTGCTTCGGCGTTCTGCCGAGCAGGAGCCATCCCGCTCCGCCGGCTACTGCGATCCGCTATCCGGCCTCAGTTGGCCTGGAGGGCAACCTTTTCGCAGCCCCGTCGGCCGGCCTCCCATAGGCCCGCACGACATTTCTCCGCCGTTCGCCGGTCCCTTAGGGCCACGAGCGGGCACATCCCGGCAGGCACCCTGTGAGCCTCGCCTGGACCAATTGCCGCTGCACAACGCAGCTGCGCAGTTGCTATCATCGCTGATGGAAATGGCGCAATCTCAGGCTAGCGTTAGGCCTCCCGTGGTGGACCCTAGTCCCCCTAGGCCTGCCCTGCCGAGCAACTTCAAGGTACATATTCCGACGTACAGCGGTTACTCAGACCGCATGAGCGCTACGGAATACCTGGAGTCTCTATGCCAATACCAGAAAGCGATGAGGCTGGAAGACAGCGTGATTATAGGCACCATACTGCCTGTCTCGCTGACCGCCCAAGCTGCGCGGTGGTACCGCCTAGTCGGACAGCGCGCTCGTAGCATGGAGGAGTTTAGGACGCTGTTCAGCCATGAGTTCCTCCCTCCTGACTATGAGCGACGCATGCGGCGCGAGTTGGAGCTTCGAACCCAACACAGGGACGAATCTCTGCTCGAGTACGTGAGAGCCATGCAGGAGCTTTATCTCCTAGCAGAGCACTCGGCGTCGAACTCTGAGAAGGTGGAGCGGGTGATTCGGCAAGCCCATCCAACCTTCGCCGCTTACCTTCGAAACGGCCGGTTCCACGACCTGGACGATTTGGCCGCTGAAGCGAAGCGTATTCAGGGTGACATTCTGGCCGCGCGGGCCTACCGCCCGCCGCCGCCAGCGTCGTTGTCCCTTGAACCCCGGTGCGCTTGGAACGGTGGCAACGTGCTTACGCCCGCCCCTTTCCGGCTAACCGATGCAACGGCAGCCCCCGGAGAAACAGAACGAGGCGCGTGGGAGCTCTCTGACCGCGCTCTTGACCCGTACTCGTATGCCGGGCGGGCGCACACAGCGGCTACCTCGTGTGGCTCGGCGAGATTAGTTGTGCGCTGGGAGGAGCGTGTACGCCGTCACAGGTTCGTGTACCTCCCTGGTCTGTCCGTACCCGTGATAGTAGGCCGAGACTTTCTGGCCCGCACTGGGATCGTGATAGACATTGCGAACAAAGGATACAGGGAGGGCCCTGGTGCGCCCCTGAAACCTTTTGCGCATTTCCCTGTCGCTTCGGTGGCACCTAGAGCCCCAGGCGCGACACCACGGCAGGAGGAGGGGCGAGTCCCGTTGACCCCCCAGACTCCGGCTGTCACAAAACCCGCTGTACGCGGCCCCTCGTCGGCCAGCGAACCGGGCAGAGCTCGTTGCGAGACTCATTCTCCCGAGCCGAGCGCAGCGCTAGCGGATCGGATTTCATGTAATCCTACGATCGCAAGCGCGCGCGGCGAAACGAACCGCTCGCTGCCGCCTTTGCCTGGCAGTTTGTCGGAACGTGAGAAGGCGCGCCTGTCATCGCTGCTGAACCAATTTCACGCGATGTTTACAGATCGGCCGGGACGCACCACTCTTGTGCGACACCGGATCGACACAGGCGACGCGCTACCGTGGAAATGCAATCCTAGGCCCGTGAGTGTGGCCAAAAGGAAAGCTATCGACCTCGCAATGGACGAAATGATCGAGACTGGCGTAATCCGCCGATCTAATAGTCCGTGGGGTTCTCCGGTAGTGCTGGTCCCGAAGAAAGATGGCTCCCCTCGTCTTTGCGTGGACTACCGCCGACTCAATGAAGTCACTCGGAAGGATGCTTACCCTATGCCGATCATTGACTCAATCGTGGCGAGCCTAGGTGGTGCACATTATTTTACCACTCTAGATGCTAGCCGCGGTTACCTGCAAGTGCAGATGGAGCCAAGGGACGCGGAGAAAACCGCTTTCACCTCACATAGAGGCTTGTACGAGTTCACTCGCATGCCCTTTGGCTGCTCGGGCGCTGCAGCGACTTTCCAGAGATTGATGGACAGAGTTCTGGGAAGGGCAAAATGGCAATACGCCCAAGCCTACCTAGACGATATTGTCCTCTTCTCTCGCACCTTTGAGGAACACCTCCGCCACTTGGAGGACATCCTCGGAAGGCTGCACGCTGCCGGGATCACTCTGAACCCGAAGAAAGCTCAGATCGCAGAGACCCGTGTCTCACTGCTGGGCTTTACAATAGAGCGAGGCCGTGTTTTGCCGAGCGAGGACAAGGTCCGAGCTATCCTCGAGTACCCAACGCCGGCAAACATACAGGCCCTCAGACGCTTTTTGGGCATGGTGAATTACTACCGCCAATTTGTGCCCAACTGCGCCGCTCTACAGGCTCCCTTGACCTCGTTGTTGAGGAAGTCTACAAGCTGGAGCTGGGGTCCGGAGCAAGATGATGCCTTCAGGGCTCTCTCTAAAGCTCTTGTGGACACAGCCGAGCTGAAGCTGCCCGACCTGAACAGGGAGTTCGTAGTCCAAGCTGACGCGAGCGACCTGGGTATAGGTGCGGTGCTGCTCCAAGAACATGAGGATGTTCTTCGGCCAGTGGCCTTTGCCAGCCGGTCGTTGACGCCCGCAGTGCGTAACTATTCCGTGACCGAACGAGAGTGTCTAGCGATAGTGTTCGCTCTGCGTAAGTTCGCTCTGCGTAAGTTCGATCACTACGTCGACGGAGTGCCTTTTGTGGTTGAAACGGATCACATGGCGCTAACCTGGCTGAAGCGCTTGCGCGAGCCCTCAGGCCGCCTCGCGCGCTGGGCATTGACGTTACAGCGCTACAACTTTGTTGTTCGCTATCGGAAGGGGAGCACAAACGTGGTGGCCGACGCCTTGTCGCGCGCCCCCGTTTCAGACCCGGACACCTTTGACCGGCACCCCTCCGCGACAACGCTTCTGAACGAAGCCGGAGCCCTGGTCTCCAATGGCACGGAAGGAGCGAGTTCAGGCGGCTGTGCGGCCTATAAGCCGCCGTCGCCGGGCGAAACTGCGTACCTGCTGGACCCGGTAACGTCCGTGGGTATCACATTCAGCAGACGGGAGCTGCTGGAAGCTCAGCGGAAAGACCCATTTTGTCAGCAAATCGCTGACGAGCTCGAAAAAGAGCACAGCTCCGAGAGGGAGCGAGGCGGCAACGCCGATGGGCGCAAATTGACAGCTGGTATTGCTGTTGGCGCCGGGTGCGACGCAGCTGGTACTGCTGCAGGCACGTTGGATTCGTATCTGCTGGATGCTGATGGAGTGCTCCTGCGCTATCTCCCATCTGAAGAGGCTCCTAATGAGTCCTTTAAGGTGGTGATTCCCCGCAGTCTACGGAGGGCCACGTTGAGCTATTTCCATGACTCGCGGTTGGCCGGAAGCGCGAGTGGCCGTAAGACTTATTTTAAGTTGTGCCGCTCCGCAACCTGGCCAGGCATGAAGCGTGATGTACTTCATTACTCTCGCTCGTGCCGCGTGTGTCAAAGTGTGAAGCCCCGTGGGGGCAAACCCCCCGGCCTCATGCAGCCGATCGAAAGCTACCCTGGCAAATCGCGGCCTGTGACGTTATGGGACCTTTCCCAAGAAGCCGGCAAGGTCACACATTCCTGCTGGCCGTCACAGATCATTTCACGAAGTGGGTGGAACTTTTTCCCCTTCGGAAGCTAACGGCACGCGTCATATGGGACAAGTTGCTCGAGGTATTCACCCGCTTTGGCTTTCCGGCGGAGTTGATCACTGACAACGCGTCCTATTTCACGGCCAAGGTGTTCGTCGATGTCTGTGCAGCCTTTGGCATAAAGCACCGCAAAACAACGACTTATCACCCTCAGGCCAATCCCACCGAGCGGATGAACCGAAATGTGAAGCCCTTGCTCGCGGCCTTTGCCCAGCAACACAGGGACTGGGACGCCTGTCTCCGCGAGATAGGTTTCTCTTTGCGCACATCGGTGAACCGTTCGACTGGGTACACGCCCGCTTTCCTCAACTTCGGGAGAGAGCTGCCAAACCCTATGGATCGCGTTCTGCGAACCGGCAGCGGGGCGAGCGCCGTTGCGTCGGGTCTCTCCGACTACGCGGTGCAAGTGCGCGCTAGGATGAGCGAGGCCCTTTCGCATGCCCGCACCAACCTGGCGAAAGCACGCGCTGGACAAAAAGCCCAATACGACCGGTCGCATAGAGAGGTACATTATCAAGTAGGTGACCTCGTCCTCAGGCGCATCATGTGCTGAGTGACGCAACAAAGGGCATCTCAGCCTCTCTGTCGGCCAAGTGGTCGGGCCCATACCGAGTGGAGACCAAAATGTCCCCTCTTGTGTATAAGCTGGTGGACTCAAACGGTAGACCATCCGGCGCTCCAGTGAACGTTTCTGACCTCAAACCTTTCGTTGCCAGAAGCAGCAACTGGGAAGAGGAAGAGACACAGCAAGCGCAACCGAGCAAGACGGCGGATCTCAATCCGCGCACTCGCCGGTATAACTTGCGAAAACGCTCTTAGTCGCCGCTTCTCGCTGGTAGGCAGAGGGACCTTATTCCCCGCCGAGCTGGCAAGCAGAGAGGTGTGACTATAGCGGGAATGCACGCGTTAAAGCGGAAAAAAGGCACTAATTAGCCGAATAAGACGCTTTTTCGTAGTGCGCAGCTTCTGCTGAGGGCCGTGGTGAACCCAAGTGATCCGCGAGCCCGCCGGCGTGAGCTGTGAAAGCCGACCTAGCCGTTGCCTTACTGCTCGCGCCCGGTGAACTTTATCCTCCAGTGGCGCTCGAGTGCCATGAAAGGCACGGTTAGCGTTTCAGCGCTGGCCGGAGGGATGCATGAGGCTACCATAAGCCCAATATGCCCCTTTCCGTGGGCCTCCTCCTTCCCTCTGGCAGCCGCCTGCAAAGGCGAATGCGCCAGAGCGATGCGTGATTGGCAAGCTGACGGATGCAGTGTGAGCTTCGCGATCTGTGTGTGAACATTGTCAGCGAGGGTGAGATTTGCTTGTAGTGTTATTATAATCGGAGTGCGGATTAGTTGTGTGAAGTGTTGATTATCAGTGTGGTGCCAGACGGACGCCAACAATGAAGCCGTCGCAACACGCCTCGAGGACGACGACCGACTCGCCCAGGTCTCACGGGAGCCGTCGCCGCCGCCGCGGGCGCCTCCAGTCGCAAGCCGTTCGAGAGGCCACTGCGGTCGCACTCGCTCCTGAGACCACAGTACGACCCGTGGTGCAAGCTGGCGCTGTTACCACCTCCGCATCCTTCCAGGGGCGGTCGCTGCCGGTGTCTCCACAGCCAGCTGCCCGTTTGCCTCCACGCCGCCATGTCGCTACCTGGGCCTTCCAATCCGGTTCCGAAGCACCACTTTGCTTCGTGTCGACGAAACGGTGGAAGGAGCAAAGAAAGGTGGAGAACCACATGAGCGGGCGAGAGATACCACGCATTTTCCGCGGCCGCACGCTATCAGCCATGGCCGAGGCCTCGGGTGCAGCCGTCATGGCCTCGGACCCTTCGGCAGTGTACTGCGGCGTGTGCGGTGTGCTGCGGCTGTGTGCTGCCCATGACTCCAGCGCGGTGCACAAGCTTCACGTGAAGGGGACGGAGCCAGCTGCCGAGGAGCCCGGGACGGATCCAGCCCCACAGGTGCTGCAGAACACGGACCCGGACGTCAACCCGGCCCTGCTGCGCTCCGTTGTAGGCGCTCTCGCTTCGGACCCTGTGTTCGCGGCGACCATCGCGGCAGCTGTGCAGCAGGCGACGGCGCTGGCGCCCCTCCACAACTCCGTCCTTTCTCCGGAAGCCGGAGGCACCGATCCCGCGAGCGAGAGTCTCGACTTTGACATTTTCGCTTGAGAAAATAAAACAGGTCAGACGTCAGCTTTGCCATTGATTCCGGTCGGCTCCCTCATGGGCCGGCCCGAGTCTTCAGGAGGGGGGGGATGTGGGGACCCCTTTTGGGACCCCTGTCTCCTGTTCACGCGCGACTTGGGCCATTCGGCCGCGCGATCGCTGGGGACACGCAGTTCCAAGCCTTATTTTGGATAGCGTACATTCCCCGCGGCCGCGGGCGCCGGCGCGACGCGGAGCCTGCTGCTTGCGCGCGCGGCTCACGTTACGCCGTGCGCCGCGCGTAAGAACAGTGCCTGAGGAGCGGGCCCCTCTCGCCCTCTCTTCGGTTTCTCTCTCCTTCAGCATCGGAGGTGCGCGGGCGCTTTCGCCCGGACAGATTGACTTTCGGTGCTCTTGGCTGTCGGACGTGCGGACCCTCTTGGTCCCGCGCCCCTCGGAGCAAGGCGGCCCCCTTTTGTGTGGCGAACCTGCTCGGAAGAGCCAGCGTGGTGGAGCAGACTTCCCGGGAGCTTTCACCCGTAGTCTGCGACTGCCACCCCAGTGCCGTATTCCTGTATTGTACTCGCATATTGTACATAGCAGGGAATAAACCCCCATTCGTTGGTGCCACGGCTGGAGTCGTCTCTACGCCTTGCCGGTGAGTCAGCGAACCCGCCGCGGCGCCCCTTTGCGTGCGCTGCGGAGTGGATACGAGCTACGTGTCTCCTTAGACCTTAGCTAGCCGGGTCCGGGCACGTTAGCCCGAAGCCCCACATATCTTTTTTAGAGTGAATGGTCTTCTGTCTAATATCAACAAATTTGCTTGCAGTACCCTTCTTTGTGGATCGTATTTCGTGCACTCGAGGAGAAGATGATGCACATCTTCGTCTGGATGGCCACAAGAACACTGCGGACTAGAGACACGTTTTATCCTGTACAAGAAGTGTTTCGTAAATGCAGTACCAAGACGCAGGCGGTGTACCAATGTTTCAAATGTTCTGTTGTCTCTTAGATTTTCCGGCATTGATAAGTTTATACATGGATCTAAAAAGTATAACTCCGAGTTTTTAGTCTGCTGATCAAACCAGGTAGTTTTGCTGAGGCGACAAGAAAACTGTCTCAGGAGCAGACGGACTTCACTACGCAATAGGGGAAGATTGGTTGTCTCCGCGTTATTGTGCGCCCGATTCGCAGCTGCATCCGCTGCAGTATTACCAGGAATATTGCAGTGCCCAAGTATCCACTGGGATGCAATTACGTGGTGCATTGGGCTTGCTTTTGTAAGTTCTTTGAGTGTCTCATACAATAGCAAAGTGTTCAAAGAATTTTTCTTATTGCTATATATAGTAATGTGAGAGCGGCTTGCGAATCGCTAAAGATAACCCATTTTTGCGAATGTTTTTCTGATGTTATGAAACGCAAAGCACACAGGATTGCAAACACTTCTGCCACGGTGGAAGATGTCTCTCGGGATAATTTAAATGTTTGCTCTAGCGCTAAATGTGGAATGATGAATGCTGAAGTCGAGGAATTTTTATGACACGAACCATATATATAAACGTGGATGTACTGGGGATATAAGGAGTACATTTGGAAGAGTGCCAGTTCTTGTGCAGCTACTATGAACATGTCTCTCTTAGATATAATCACGTCAACTGATAATTCTATTTTAGGACATGTTAACATCCAGGGAAGGTAACAAACATACACTTTGCATTTTTCAAATCTTAGTAATAATGCTTTATGTTCTCGAACAACATCGTGAATTTTGCTTTTGTTTCTTTCGGTAAGCGCGAGGTTTAATGGATGCTTCTCGTGTTGGGTTAAGATGCGACAAATATGTCGGCATGTTTCAACCGTTCGTATGACTGGAAATGGTGGGTGACGAGCTTCAGCAATTACTATACAGAACTCGAGGTAGCCTGCGGAACCCCAAGACACACTTGCAGCCCTCTTGCCAGTAAACGTTGAACACGTTCCTCAGAAGTTTGCGATAAACCATGGAGAATAGGTGCCGAGTAAGCAATTTTTTGTTTTATGAGTGCGTTATGAACTTGTAGTAGTGAAAAGACTGATACCCCCCCACACACACATGTTGTGCCAGCGAGTCGCCGAAGTACGTTTATTACTGCATTCGTCTGTTTTTCAATTGCGCGAATGCGTGAAGCCCATGTTAGCTGGCGGTCAAGAATAACTCCAAGAAATTTATGCTCTTTGACAAACATCAAAGTTTGCCCATTAAGCGTAAGTTGGAAATTATTCAGCTGTCGTATAGTGAAAGGAAGTACGGCTGTCTTTGCGTATGAAAGACTCATGCCTCTTTCTTTTAAAAAGGTGTCGATACTATCAAGACCCTTTTGCAGCGTTGCTTGAATGTCTTGAATATGAGATCCAGATGATGATCCCATATGCAGATGTCATCTGCGTACAGAGGATACCGTAGACCAGGCGGGAGTTTTTGTGGCAAGGCTGCCATGACGCAGTTGAATGAAAACGCACTGAGAACACTGCCCTGCGGAACGCCCTGCGTGATACTGTGATAATTACTCTCTCCTTCGATTGTTTCCATAAATGTTTTTCAATCTCTCAAGAAATTTGATACCCATCGCAGTGTTCGACCGTGTAGGCCAAGTTCTAACATACCAGCAAGGATGTGTATGTGACTTACAGTGTCGAATGCTTTTTGAATGTCTAAAAATACTGCTACTGTCACATTTCTGCAACTTCATGTTCGAAGCATGTGGCAATGTCTAATACTGAATCCATTGTACACCGATTTTGTCGAAAGCCGATCATGTAGTTGGAAAACACATTTGTGTGTTCACACCACTATTGCAGTCGACGGTCTATCATCTTCTCCATTAATTTGGAACAACTTGCGAGACTGACGGGTCGGTAGGAGTCTAGACAAAGGGGAGTCTTTTCTGGTTTTAGTACTAGAATTACCCGAGCTAATTTCCATGAATATAAAAGGGTCTCTATTATCAAGATGTCATTAAATATCTCCAAAAGAGTCATTCTTCCTACTGGACCTAGGTTCTTTAACATCATATACGTGACACCATCTGGGCCTGCGGTTGTCTTTGTACGGCATGACGAAAGAGCACATTTCAGTCAAGGTGAGGATGTTGTGACATAAAGCATGCACGAACTTTCTGCTCTGCTAGTGTTGTCGAACTTGTAAATTGTAGGCAAGTAAACGGAATTCCTGGTCTGGATATAAGTTGACAGAATTCGTCAGCAACAGATGTTTCCGGAGTGCTTCGAGCTACGGCAAGGGCTCGGAAGGGTTGGCTCTGGGTAACTGGACCACTAAAAGATCGCACAACGGACCATATTCTGGGAACTGGAGTAAACGGAGACAACGACGCGCACTATTCTCGCCACCTTCTCGTACCTAATTTTTGTAAGCGTCTGCGCTAAGTTCACCGAACTTTCTGTGCCATCTTGTAGTCATTCAGCTTTCCACTGCGGTGGTAAGCCCGTTCTGCGCGTCTTCTAATTGCTCTTAGACATTCATATTCCCCGTCGACTGCAGCGTATTCATTTGGAACAATGGCTTGCTTTGTGCAGATCTTGTAAGGCTCACACAATATATTTGCAAAACTTTGAAAGTTCGGATTTTCGCCCAATGAGTTACTTAAATGGTGACGAAAACTTTTCCAATTAGTATATTTTGAGTAGCGTCGGGTCCCCTGACTCCGAATGAGGCGATGTTTTACCAGGATCGGAAAATGATCACCACCGTGCGTTTCTATGTGCGTTGACCATTCAACGCCATCAAGAAGGTCTTGTGAGCAGAGCGTAACATCTATACAGCTTGAGAAACGAAACCCCCACAAGAACGTTGGAGAGCTGTCATTTAACACGATCAGATTACTTTTTTCTGCGGCAGACTCCATAATGCTTCCACGGGAATCGTTATGTTCACTGCCCCAGATGACGTTATGTGCGTTGAAGTCCCCACAAACCAGCACATGTGAGTTTGTGATACCAAATACATCCACAAGCTGTCTACTGATATTTTGCTAGAACAGATAAAGACTGATCACTGTGACGCTTGTATTTCTAAACGATATCTTGCATGCTACGAACTCCGGTATATTTAAATCGCTCGACCGTATTAAATAGGACGGCAGGTCCTTTCTCACGCATAACATCGCTCTGGTACTTCCATCAATGCTGCGATGATTTATATATAACATAGTTTGAAAGACGAAAGTTATCTCGTACGCCTGCCTCCTGTATACATAAAACAGGGAAGTTATGTTGAGCTAGTAGTTTGCGAAAATCAGCTGACTTATTTCGAAGGCTATTAGCATTCCACTGAAATATGAAAACATTGTTGTAACGATTATTCATTGTAAGCCTGCTGTGGAGCTGTTGGTGGTTGTGGAAGCACCAACGATTACATAGAAAGCAGTGCTTTTACCTCTGGTAGGTTGTTTGCTTGTGGAATGGCACTGAGAATTACACGCAGAGATGTGAATAGCACGGCAGGATCATCTGTGCTACGGGTAAAGACGCGTAATCACCGAACGACGCTGAAGCTCCATGCGTGCTCGAAGCAGGTCGCTGAAGAGTTGACTGAGATGTTGGGATGACTGGTGTGGTTGAGGCGAATGCTGAGGTAGTCGCTCAGATGTTAGATGAGGTTGCTGTGTCAATGGCTGAGGGCGTTATTGAGAAGGTCGGCGAATTTCACTCGAAGCCTGGGCAAGATGAGTAGCATTCTCTGAAGGTGCACGGATCATGTCGCTCGCTGTCAGAACGTTGTCGACCTGAGTGCTTCAGAGCTGCAGAATAGTTTATATGGACCCCTTGCTCTTTTTTCTTTGTTAGGAGTTGGAGGCGCGCATCGTACAACATCAAGGTTGGGTGGGGGCGCATTACGAGGAGGCATGTCTTCCGTATTTCAACTTATGTCTGCGTAACTTTGAGGCAGCTCTGCTCTGAGGGCACACGGGGTAGGAAGTTGTATGGTTTCTGCCACAGTTATAGCACACTGTGGCTGATACACAGACTTGCACTCTGAATGGTTGTGGTCTTCTGAGCATATCTTGCAGCGACGTTGACTGCGGCAGTTCTTCGATAAATGTCCAAATCTCTAGCAGTTGTAGCATCTTAGAGCAGGGCCATGATATTCTTCTACGGTGTGACTCGTGAAACCTAAATGCACTCGTTGCGGCATTGGTTTGTCTTCTCTGAAATTGAGGATGACGGTTCTCAGAGGGCGTGATTCTACCGCTCCGTCTTCTTGGCAATTGTCACTCCAGATGTCACTCCAAAATCCTTTAGGAAGTCAACCAGTTGTTCTTCCGTGTACTCAACTGGCACATGGCGTATCTTGCCAACATTCTTGATATAAGATGCCGGAGTGCACGAATGGCTTGACTTCCAAACCAGCCACTTCGCTCATCGACAGTAGATGTTTTGCAGATGAGACTGAAGTAACGCTGACAGAGAAACTTCCATCTCTATTCACGCGGAATGACTGCACCTTTTCCTTTGCCGCGGAAACAATTTCCGACGCAGCGCGGTTTGGATTCACTTACCAGAAGTTGCGTCCTTCCTGTGAGGGTCGAAAAACAACTGGGATTCCCTCAGGCCGCTTCTTTTTGTACGTTACCAAGGAGAACGGCGTTTCATCGCAGTCTACGTCTTCATCTTCACTTCGCTCATAGGTAGATGTTTTGTCGTCATCAACCCGTGGTTTCTTGGCTTCACTTTCACTTGACTCAGCCATATTCACTGAAGGTGCGCTGGAAGGTAGGGCAGCGTTGAAAACTAGCGTCGCCGACTTGATGACATGGCGTGTGCTCTGGCACTTCCGAGTGCGGCGCCGATTCTGCGGCACTCATGCGCCTAGGAACGCGTTGTCAGACATATGGCTCGCGTGCCGGTGTTCTTTGCTGCCTACCACCATGGTAGGCGTAAATGCGCTGCGGAGCGCAGCAAAACCACGCGATATTGTGCGTAATCTTTAGCACACAGGAATCCCACGGGATGTATGTTCTCCCTGGACAACAGTGAAGTCTCAACACAGCACTGATTCTTCGAAGAAAACAGAAAATAATACCTCACTTAAGAAGCAACGGCCTCTCGGAGGGCTTCTTTTTTTAATAAGTGTTTCTGAATTTTCTAAGTTTAGGCGCGTAGGTTTTCAGTTACTGCACAATTTGCACGGAAAAGCGTTCTCAATTCCATTAACGCGGGTCCTGTGTGGACGGAAGGAAGCAGAAGGTTTATGACTGGGTTGCTCGTGAGTGTTGAGGGCGGCCGCGTTCTGACTTCTCTAGTAAGCGTGCGTGGAACTAATTATTAGAAGACGCATTTTTTAAAAGGTTCTGCGGAGTGCATAAGTTACGCAAGTTTAGTTGTTCGTTTAAGGTACGTGTCCTGTACATGGACTAGAGGAAGAAAGGTAAGCGCGACGAAACATTTGCGTACGACGCAAGCACGAGTTCGGAATAGGGACCACAAAGCTAGCGCGATTGTGATTACGTAACTATGGAGTTGACCAGGCTGTTCAGCGGCACCAGTACGTGCGATAAGTACGCCCTGCGATAGGGTAAGAACAGGCTGTTCGTGAAGTTAGGCTGCTTAAGTTATGTTTGGGTATTGGTGGTTGAGAGCCTTCGGCTTAGTTCTGCGTAAACCTTTGCTCTTGCGCAGCCCGACGGTTAGATCGGGTTAAACTCAGGGGGAACGTGAACGCTCGCTTTGGCGGCACAAAATTTTGGGGCCAAAATTTGGGGTTCCTATTTGAGCGGCTTGCATTGAAATTTTGATAGGAAGCCTGGTGGGTTATCAGCTGATTCCAGGTGTTTGCACACTGAGTGGTATTGTGTTGCCGGGATCGACTCTTCTGTGCCAGTTGTTGTGAGATGATTGAAGGCATTCCAAGTGCGCAGGGGCTGCAGAGAGTCAAGCCATATTCTTGCTCGCCAGCCATTCTCTTCCTGCACAGCGGTTGTCAGCACTGGCCAGGCGAGATTTTTCGGACCATGGAGGAGCTGTTAGGATCGGCCTGCAGGGGTACTGCTCTGCAAAGCTATCTCAGCTCGCTGCAGGTGCTTCGATCGATCCGCGGTGGTGGCGCCCTTCAGAGAACCGGCGAAGACGACAGCGCTAACCGACCATAAACTTCATTCGGAGAACTGGAGACTACGGCAACGATAATCCACCATGCGCCTTCTTCGGAGAGTCGGCGACGGCAGCAGGGCTGGCCACGTTTGGCGGACCGTGTATTGTTGGTTGATTTGCCGTGGTCTTCATGGTCTATTTGCAGCAAGAAGATCTTCTCTAACAAAACGGTGTTTTGCGGTGAGTTTCCTCGGGCCCCAAGATTCGTCATTCTGCTGACACTCATAGCGACTACCGAAGAAAGCCAGCTCTGGAATTAAGAGGTGCCGGCTGGGGCAAGCGTGACCATCTGGCTACGAGGACCCGCTCAACTCGGGTTCTGGGAATTCAAAGTGCGTATGTGAGTGTGTGAGCCCTCCCCCTCAAAGGCGGGTCGACTACGCCCCAACGACTGTGGAGGGTGTGATTGGACGATGGTTGGACAGCAGTTTTCCCCCTCTATAAGGTTCTAGGGAGGACAGATGCTTTTTAAGCAGCAGTTTGCCGGCTGCTAGGAGGGTGCTTGGAGCTCGTGTGCCGTGTGCTGTGCGCTTTGTGGTGGGAGCTTCGTGTTCCTTTTTGCAGTCATGCTGGGCTGTTGAAATGTATGTCCTGTTTTAATGTAAATACGTAAATAAATCATGTACTCTTAGTTCTCAATGAGAGAAAGTTCCTCCCTATAACCACGTCCCAAGCGTGGGTGAGTTGGACGACGGCATGGGCCAGCTACCACATAGTATAACCCCGACCACAACCCTTACAACTGGATGCCAGCGGTGAGATCGTCCTACAACCCTAACATGGCGCATGTGCAGTAGTGACTAGGGAGAGAGAGAGAGAGAAATATCCGCGGCGAGGCGCGCGTTGTGACGTCATGTGCCTCCTCGGAGCACCGCCACGGCGAAATCGCAAGTTCGCGCCCAGTAAAGCCTTCGCTTTAAAAACTTTTTTATCATCATCGTCGTGGCTGTGGCATGCCGCGTTGGCACAGCAGGCTTCTGCTGTTTGCTGGCTCGGACAGCGCGTGCGGCTATGGCACATTACTCGCAGCGCAAAACTCGAAGGATCGCTCAGTGTCGTTCAATTAAACATTGCTTTCGCATTCAGAGCTCATAAGCGCTTAGGTGTCCTCGGATTTTTAATTGAAAAGTTAAATTATGGGGTTTAACGTGCCAAAACCACTTTCTGATTATGAGGCACGCCGTAGTGGAGGACTCCGGAAATTTCGGCCACCTGGGGTTCTTTAACGTGCACTTAAATATATGTACACGGGTGTTTTCGTATTTCGCCCCCATCGAAATGCGGCCGCCGCGGCCGGGATTCGATCCCGCGATCTCGTGCTCCGCAGCCCAACACCATAGCAACTGAGCAACCACAGCGGGTTCCTTGGATTTTTAAGGCGAAAGTCTTTCTTGGTGAAGTTTGTGTCAGCAGACCTGACCGCCGAAGCGTCATCACGCCATATGAAGACAGATTAAAGAATAAAAACTAACAGTTAGTGAATGATAACGTTATAATAGATATAGGTAGAGGTTAATAATGACTTGTAATGACTACTAATGACTTGTAATGACTACTAGTGACTCCGATATGACCAATATGTCTAACGACGGCTTGTAATGACCACAATTGATTAGAAATGTGTGGTAATGAGCAGTAATGACTACTAATGACTAGTAATGGCTATGAAATGACCAATATGTCAAACGACAACTTGTAACGACTACAATTGATTAGAAATGACTAAAATGCTTAGTAATGACTAATAATGACTGAAGTGACTTGTAATGACTATTAAATGACGAATATTTCTAACAACTTGTAACAACTACAATTCATTAAAAATGACTAAAAATGCTTTGTAGTGAGCAGTAATGACTGAAATGACTTGTAAGGACTATGAAATGACCAATATGTCTAACAACTAGTAACGACTTCAATTCATTACAAATGACTAATTGTGCTTAGTAATGACCAGTAATGACTAATAACGACTGAAATGGCTTTCGCCGTACATCTCTTAAGAGGGATCTTAAGAGACCATGTAATTTCTTCACTGTATGTTTGCAATTTTCCAAATGCTAGATTAGGAAAGATTAGATATAGGGATGGAATGTCTTGGGGATCTGCGGTTTGCAGTTGACAATGTCCTGTTTAGCAGTGCAGGAGATGACTCGCAACGAATGATTGAGGAGCACGAAAACTGAGGCAGCCAAGGTAGCTTTGAAGATTAATGAAGAAAAAGAAAGTTGGGACGCGATAGCACTTCCAGTGGAACTCTTCCCGCGCGAGTTGAGGGTAAAAATGGGGCGGAGGCACTGGTCACGGCACTCCATCCTCTTGTGTGAGGGGAACATTCGAACTGCTTAATTTAGGCGCCCGTTTCTGCGGCGAGCGTCGGCACTGCCCCTCGTAACCTAGAGAACGAACACAGCGAAGGATGAAAGCGAACGCGGAGCGTAGCTCGCAGTAAATAAAAGACGGTGATAGCGAAGAGTTTTGAGGAGGAAAATGGAGAAGGGTATGGCGAAAACGTAAAGCGTAGTGCCGTGCAAGACGGGCTTTGCGGCGGCGATGGCTACGAGATGGCGTCAGAGTAGCGCGAGTCGATCAGAAAATTTTTGTGTGGGAGTTCATAGTGATCAGTTGAGTGAGTGACGAAACTTTGTTCTGAACGCCTGCAGAATGGTTAGCCTTCCCCTGTTAGGGAGGCGTTACCGTGACGCGGCCATGACGTCTTCGCGGCGTGTGGCGCCTCTACGTCGGCCGCGGCCGCACTATTCCCTTTGGTCGACCGCGCCTGCCCCTCCTTTGGGGTGGCAGCCTCCCTCCGGTTTCGCTCGGTCGTTGCCTTTCGAGGGCCGCGAGTGTTTTTTTTTTGTTGTTTAACTTAGGTAGGACATTAGGCAGTATATAGCAAGAGCTTGGTGGCGCAACCCACCGCCCCGTTCCAAAGGGGATGCTCAGTACATCCATCCATCCATCGTCTGTATGGAAAGAAAGCGCTGCATGAGCGGAGATCCGTATGCGACGGCTGCTGTGAATCGTGCCCACGCGCACGGCCGCTGGATAAAAAAAAAAGTGCGGGCTGCTATGGGAGCGTACGTGACAGCCGTAGCTGCATTCTCGGCCCCTTGGTTGGGCCGAACGGCGCTAGCTCTTGGGGACGGGACTCGCCAGTTTCCACGGGCGACGGCGTTCGAAGCGCGTTCCTCACGCATTTTCTATGCCGATCCGCACCGTTTTTTTTTTTTTATCCAGTGGCCGTGCCACACGTCACCCACGCGCCGTCTTTCGCGATCTCCCGATTAGCGAAGCAGTCGCGCCACATTTCGCTTCATTTGCAACATGCCGCACGAGTCAGATTGTCCGCGCCAGTCACTATATCGCGAAGTGAAAACGCGTATACGGCTGCGCTCGAATTTCGCATTAAACGTCAACTCGGGCGTTTTTTTAAGCATGTTAGGATATTGCCATTTTCAAGTGGCATTGACAGTCTTGTACCCGGTAGTGTGGTTCAATTTGCTTAGAAATTAATCAATAATTTTAAATACCCAATAAACGAGATACCAACACCGAAACGGGTAGCTGCTTCTTGTGATGTCGCAACGAGTTGATGACATCAGATCCAACACTACCATAATGTAAACACGCAGTACGCGTGGCGCTAACGCCAAAGAAGCGAAGCTGATGATGTCTCCTGACGACACAGGGAGCTCTTGCAGATTTTCCGAACTGGACAGTGGCGATTTCAGCGACGCTGGCGGTGCAGTTTCTGACGTCACAAACACAGGGTGGTCAGTAAAAAGTCACGAGTCGGGAACGCAACCATTCCTTAAAATTTATTTTCAGGAAAACTAAATGACTTGGAGCCATATTGTTTGTCACAGATAATCAGAGTAAAAGAGAACGTATATTCAAAATTTTATCAAGCTCAGTGGACATCGAAAAATTGCCGGAGTTGACCTAAGGAGCATATACTAATCGTCCGTGATATTTTTTTTCTTTTTGGTTTCGATTGTTTCTTTATTGTCTATAAAGGCAACAATACTATGCATTTACATTACTGCAATGATTAAATGCCTTAACCGCGCGAATTACGCATTCTTTACTGCACCATCTTTGGGATCAGCCCACCTACATTTTGACTGTACTATATTTGGAATCGGCGCACATTTTGACATATGATGGTTACGTAATTTTAAACAATTTCTCTGGTTTTGCATCCCAAAACTACGACCTGATTATGAGGTGTGCAATTCGTGGTGTAATAATGTCGGTCTTCTGTGCCAGAGACCCTCCTCGAATGTGGCCGTAGAACAATGTATATATATATATATATATATATATATATATATATATATATATATATATATATATATATATATATATATATATATATATATATATATATCGACATATCGGCTCACGAAAAAAGGCTTGCGATCACATAAACGCGGTGCAAATTTTGCGTGAGCCGATCGCGAAAGAGGCTTTAGCAAGAGTGATTGGCAGTCAGCCTCTTGAAGCAGTAAACCAGCGCACTTATTCTGATCAAGGTAGGCACAGGGGACATTGATAATGAGACAACTCCAGACAAAAATGGTTTAGAGTACATCCGGTAGACAATAAAATGGCAAATTACCAATATACTTCAGAAGTATGCATTTTGCCATATCACTGGGTAGCCAAATATTCTATCAGAAACAAAGAAGTAGAGTCTGGTACATCCTGTAACACAAATGTGGGCTATTAGAGCAACAGAATGGATTATAAGGCAAGGAAACAGTTGAGGGCTGCAGTAGATTAAGTGGCAAGACAAGGGTTTCTGCAATCACAGGAAGTGGTGATCGAACACAGGAGATGGATAACTGGAGATCGTTGTAGGAGGCCTTGGTCTTGCAATCGACCTAAATAGGTTGATGCAGTGCTTGTCATGGGTACTTTGTCCAGTTGCCTGCAGTGTTTATCAAGTCTGTTGGAGCAGAGAAAGGCCAAAGCACACGGAAAAATATTCAATTTCTTTGAGCATTCCAAATTGATACCATAATAGCCAAGGTTTAGGTGCTTAAAGCAAAGAAACTGCTGCAAGCGCTGTGTACAACCTCGCTTAAAGTGACTGACAGCCGATATACGTATTTATGCATACTTTTTCGATCTGAGCAGCCTCTAAAGAAGTAAGAGTCCTTCCTCTAGCAATGCTGCAGTGAGAAGCGAGAGCGATGTCGATAGTCCGCCTCGCAAATTGTGAAAGGCGCCCAACGTTCTGCTTACATGGGAGCGAGTAACATGTGGTTATAACCACCTACATTTTGACCTTTTCAAGCACTTTTGAAAATAAAAAGCAGGTGCAATAAGTTTGCGTTGTACAGACATTTCTTACATTTATACCGCGTTTTTCCCAAAGTACACGCTGTACGTCATGGCTGGCTGGTCCCCGTCATCGTTGTTCCGTCGATTAAAAAATTAGATTATGGGGTTTTACGTGCCAAAACCACTTTCCGATATGAGGCACGCCGTAGTGGAAGACCTGGAAATTTCGACCACCTGAGGTTCTTTAACGTGCATCTAAATCTAAGTACATGGATGTTTTCGCATTTCGCCCCCATCGAAATGCGGCCGCCATGACCGGGATTCGATCCCGCGACCTCGTGCTCAGGAGCCTAACACCATAGCTTGTTCTGTCGATAAGCAAGCCAAGCCAACTCATCAAAAACGAAGGTGAAGGCAGCGCCACTTTTCTGCTCACTACAAAAGAAAGCTTATCTGCACATGCAAGTCAAGAAAAACTCACAATAAAAGGTATACTGCATCTCAATACTAATAAAAAGACCAGGAACTACGTACACTAGTAGAAGGTCACGTGGTGGACCTCTTATGCAGCTTCATGTTTATGATGGGTGGGGCGCCAAAAGTCATGTTTCGCGACTTTTAGTGACAAAATAAAAATATAAATCCGCGTTTCATAAGAAAAACATGGCTTGTTTTAGCCGCTACGATAAACAATCTTTCCATCAGCAGGGTTATCTCGATTCATGCTCCGGGTGGTTGTCTGTCCCTTTAATGCTCATCTTATTGCCTCACATCATCCAGTCTTCGCGAAGCACCTGCAACAACTTTGTGCCTTGGAAAGTGATTTTTTTTTTTTTGCTCTTCCGCGAACGTATAAGGGGTTCCAACAAGTACGGACGCAAGCACAAATAAGAAGAAATGCTCGCGTCCGTACTTGCTGGGACCCCTTATACATTCACCATGCACCAACTGGCCCAGCAAACCACACTACTAAACTGCTATGCCGTATTTATTTATTCGTTGAAAAGAGAAGCGTACAATCATAGCATTCTATCGGTGTTAACATATAGGGCAGAAACTTGGAAATAAAGAAGGAAGCTAGAGAACAAATTAAAGAGAGCACAAAGAGAAATGGAATGAAGAATGTTAGCCGCAACGTTAGCTGAGCAGGTCATGTAATGGGTAGGGTAGATAAGTGGTGGACCACTAGAATTGCAGAATTGGCGCCATGGGAAGGTAAGCACAGTCGACGACGGCAGAAAACTAGGTGAGGTAATGAAATTAGGAGACTTGCAGGCTCAAGTTGGAATCAGCTAGCGCAAGACTTCAAGATCACGGGAAGAGGCCTTCGCAATGCATCATAATCATCATAATCAGCAGCCTGGTTAAGCCCACTGCATGGCAAAGGCCTCTCCCATACATATCCAAATACCCAGGTCATGTACTAATTGTGGCCACGTTGTGCCTGCAAACTTCTTAATCTCATCCACCCACCTAACTTTCTGCCGTGTAAGGGATTGGAGCGGTCGTAGTTGTACGGAGGACCTTGACTCTTCGTCAGGACTTAGGAGAACAGGATTTATTTACATGTTATTTACGGTTGAACATGAGATACATCGACAGTCTAGCGTGACTCCCAAATGGAGCCCGCAAGACGAGCACACAGCTCACGAGTACATTTCGAGCACGACAACGAGCCCACTCTAGCAGCCGACAATCGCTGCTTATAAGCACTCTGCTCGACGTCATAGTTCGACGTCATTGAAGATGACCCGCCCTTTTGGAGGAGGCGGGCTCTCGACTTGGAGGAGGATGAGGGCTCTCGACTTGGAGGAGGATGAGGGCTCACATACACGTGCCGCACACACACACAGGTGTAATGGTCCGGAGCCGACGTCAGAGGAGCTTCGTAGAACTCTGAGCCGTCCCGGGTGGCGCGTCCGGGTAGCGCATTGTCTGGTGCCTCGAAAAGCTCATGGAGAGGTTTCGCCAATTACCTCCCCCTCGAGAACTCCCCTGAGCTGACCCCGCGCCACGTGGCTGCCGGTTATGCGCCGTTCTCTGAAGTGCGCCCCGTCCCGGTTGGATTGGAACACGTGCAGCGGGCTGAAATAGCTGCAGGCCGATCCTAACAGCTCCTCCATGGCCCGGAAAATATCGCCTGGCCAGTGCTGGCAACCGCTGGGCAGGAAGAGAATGGCTGGCGAGCAAGGCGATGGCTTTGCTCTCTGCAACCCTGCGCACTTGAAATGCCTTCAACCATCTCACAACTGGCACAGAAGAGTCGACCCGGCAACACAATACCACTCAGCGTTCAAACGCCCGGAATTAGCTTTTAACCCGCCAGGCTTCCTATCACAATTTCAATGCAAGTCGCTCAACTGGGAATCCCAAATTTTGGGCCCCAAAATTTTGTGCCGCCAAAGCGAGCGTTCACGTTCCCCTTGAGTTCGACCAAACCCGACCGTCGCGCTGCACAAGAGTAAAGGTTTACGCAGAATTAAACCGAAGGCTCTCAAATACCAATACCCAAACATAACTTAAGCTGCCTAACTTCACGAACAGCCTGTTACCCTATCACAGTGGCGTACTTATCGCACTTACTTGTGCCACTGAACAGTCTTGTCAACTCCACAAGTACGTAATCACAATCGCGCTAGCTTTGTGGTCCCTATTCCGAAGACGTGCTTGCGTCACACGCAAACGTTCCACCACGCTTACGTTTCTTCCTCTGGTCCATATTGGACACGTTCCTTAAACGAACAACTACCTTGCGTAACTCACGCACACCGCAGAACCCTTAAAAAATGCGTCTGCCATCAACTAGTTCTACGCACGCTCTCTAAAGAAGACAGAATACGGCTGCCCTCAACACACACGAGCAACCCAGTCAAACATTCTGCTTCCTTCCGTCCGCACAAGACACGCGCTAAAGGAACTAAGAGCTCTTCTCAGTGCAAATCACGCACTTACTGAATGCCTACGCGCTTAACCTTAGAAAATAAAAAAACCTTTAAAAAAAAGAAGGTTATCTAAAACACACGCGCGTTACCATAGGCCTCTCAACGATAACCTCGACACTCAGGTTACTCACACACACACAAAAAAAGAAAGCCTATCTGCTTATTATTGACCCCCTCGCGATACTACATGTTTACATAAAACGCATCTTTCCAATCTCGGAGCTTCTCAAACGAAACCACAAACAAAACTCATACCTTACATATTGAAAGAAATTCTTAGTCTCAAATCACGAAAATTATCCGATGCTCAAAAAGTAAAACAAAACACCTTTCACTTCTACCGAAGCTCTCTTGGCCTCCCGTGCAAAACGTTTACGTCTGACTCATACTTTGAGCCGTACTCGAGGTAGTCGCGGTTTGAAAGCTACTCTGGCTATCGAGGAACAACAAAAGGGCTGACTCCCTATCAGCTCCCTCAAGACGTTACAGTCCCCTGCCAATTTGCGTCCTGGCGCCCCGCTTTCAACATGACCTCGATTGACCGCGTCGCTACTCCCCACCTGGTCTCGTCTTGCCACCTTGCGCTTCTTCGTACTGCACGCTGAGCTTCGAAGAGAACGACGGAACGACGGAACGACGAGGAATTTAACTGCCCCGTGCCCTTTGTCCACGTCCGTGCAGAACATGCTTCGCGGTCCGCCTTTGACCGGTGGCTCGAACGTGTTTGATGCGTCAACATCGTCAGTGACGACCGCACCTTTCCTTTCCTCGCGCCCTGCCCTTTTGGGTCTCTCGCCGTCTTTGGCGGCGCTACATTAGTCACCGTTTTCCTATCTTTAGGGCGCTTCTTTCTGCGGCGCTTTTTTTTTTTGCATTTCCTTTGATGTCGCCTTCTGGCGCCTCGTGCTGGCCGTTACACATCTCATCGGCCCGGATCGGTCTCTTACCCGCACAGTCTGAATGATCCTTAACTAAATCATTCCTCTCTTGGCTACCTAGACTGGCGGAGAGCCGCACCGATCCCTGAACAATGCAGTTGTTCTCTCGTGAGCTACGGAGCTCGCAATCCTGAGAGCTGCCCTCAACTGCATCGCTCAGCTCGCACTTCACTTCTGCACGCAGATCTGACTCGACATGGGTGCTCGCGTCTGTCAAGTCCGCAGTATTCTATACCTCGCTAACGACCTCGCTACCATGAGATGCGACGCACACGCGCGCTAACTGTGCCAATTCATCCGCAGCTGGCCTAGCTGCCTCTACAGTGCTCTGTTCGCACAGCACCTCGTCGCTCTCACTACGGCCTTTAACGGCCTCTGCTGCCACTAAGGCTTTGTTAGCTGCTAGCACTTCGAGTTTACTTGTGAACGTGCTGCTAGTCTCGCAGGTACTGCTACTTCTCTCGGCTTTCGACTGACATCTCCTATTTACTTCCTGCCATTTTCGCTGCGTCCAGCCTACAGATTTCTCAAGCCGTTGTTTAGTTCGACTGCCTGCTCTAAACATTGAATCTCATTGTTCAATGCAGCAACGTACTGCCTCGTTACTTCTGTTAGGCCTTCTTCCTGCGAAACCCCTTTCAGTTTCCGCCTAGCTTCTTTCTGTTTTTGCTTAAATCCTTCCCGTTCTTGCCTAATTGCTTCCTGTTCCCGTTTTATGTTTAGAATTCGTTTACTTATATGTTCGATGAATTTCAAATCATTGTCACTTTGGAGAATGGTTTTACGAATCTCTGCTTCCGTCAAGTCCTTCTCTACGTCTACCTCGATCTCCTCACACAATCACAACAGGTCAGCTCTCGTCAAACACATTAGGACCATGGTCGCTACCTTAAGCTTTGGCTCTGCTGTCACACAATACTTGCTGCGATACCCCCGCAAATCAAAATACAAGTAAAAGATCCCAGCGAATCAAATTCCGTCAAGTCCTTCTCTACGTCTACCTCGATCTCCTCACACAATCACAACAGGTCAGCTCTCGTCAAACCAAAACCAAACGCTTACAGCCAAAACCAAACGCTTACCCACTGAAGCAGCCCCATATCACCAGTCCTTCTCCGCCGTACCCAGTCAGTTGCAAGAGGTGGTCAATCCCAAGTCGCCTCCAACTACCAGGATCAGGATACCGGGCGGTCACCATGTGCCAACGTCCGTCAGCTAGCCGTTGCTGTCTCCGAGTCGTAGGCCGATCTCACCGCTGCCAACCAGACGTAGGGATTGGAGCGGTCGTAGTTGTAGGGAGGACCTTGACTCTTCGTCGGGACTTAGGAGAGCAGGATTTATTTACATGTTATTTACAGTTGAACATGAGATACATCGACAGTCTAGCGTGACTCCCAAATGGAGCCCGCAAGACGAGCATACAGCAGACAGCTTACGAGCACACAGCTCACGAGTACATTTCGAGCACGACAACGAGCACACTCTAGCAGCCGACAATCGCTGCTTATAAGCACTCTGTCGATGTCATAGTTCGATGCCATTGAAGATAACCCGCCCTTTTGGAGGAGGCGTGCTCTCGACTTGGAGGAGGATGAGGGCTCACATACATGTGCCGCACACACAGGTGTAATGGTCCGGAGCCTACGTCAGAGGGGCTTCGTAGAACTTTGAGCCGTCCCGGGTGGCGCGTCCGGGTAGCACATTGTCTGGTGTCTCGAAAAGCTCATGGGGAGGTTCCGCCAATTACTTCCCCTCGAGAACTCCCCTGAGCTGACCCCGCGCCAGGTGGCTGCCGGTTATCCGCAGTTCTCTGAAGTGCGCCCCGTCCCGATTAGATTGGAACACGTGCAGCGGGCTGAAATAGCTGCAGGCCGATCCCGACAGCCGCCCCCTGCTATGCTTCCCTTCCCCTGGAATCCAGTTTGTAACCCTTAATGACCATCGGTTATCTTCCCTCATTACATGTCCTGCCCATGCCCATTTCTTTTTCTTGATTTCAACTAAGATGTCATTAACTCGCGTTTGTTCCCTCGCCCTATCTGCTCTTTTCTTATCCCTTAACGTTACACCCATCATTCTTCTTTCCATAGCTCGTTGCGTCGTCCTCAATTTAAGTAGAACCCTTTTCGTAAACCTTCAGATTCTGCCCCGTACGTGAGTACTGGTAAGACACAGCTGTTATACACTTTTCTCTTGAGGGATAATGGCAACCTGCTGTTCATGATCTGAGAATGCCTGCCAAATGCACTCCAGCCTATTCTTATTCTTCTGATTATTTCAATCTCATGATCCGGATCCGCGGTCACTACCTGCCCTAAGTAGATGTATTCCCTTACCACTTGCAGTGCTTCGCTACCTATCGTAAACTGCTGTTCTCTTCCGATACTGTTAAACAATACATTAGTTTTCTGCAGATTAATTTTTTGACCCACCCTTTTGCTTTGCCTCTCCAGGTCAGTGAGCATGCCTTGTAATTGCTCCCCTGAGTTACTAAGCAAGGCAATATCATCAGCGTATCTCAAGTTACTAAGGTATTCTCCATCAACTCTTATCCCCAAGTCTTCCCAATCCAGGTCTCTGAATAACTCTTGTAAACACGCTGTGAATAGCATTGGAGAGATCGTATCTCCCTGCCCGACGCCTTTCTTTATTGGGATTTTGTTGCTTTCTTTATGGAGGACCACGGCGGGTGTGGAGCCGCTATAGCTATCTTTCAGTATTTTTAAATACGGCTCGTCTACACCCCGATTCCGTAATGCCTCCATGACTGCTGAGGTTTCGACTGAACCAAACGCTTTCTCGTAATCAATTAAAGCTATATATATATATATATATATATATATATATATAAGGGTTAGTTATATTTCGCACATTTCTCTGTCACCTGATCGATAGTGTGAATGTGGTCTATTGTTGAGTAGCCTTTACGGAATCCTGCCTGGTCCTTTGGTTGACAGAAGTCTAAGGTGTTCCTGATTCTATTTGCGATTACCTTAGTAATTACTTTGTAGGCAACGGACAGTAAGCTGATCGGTCTATTATTTTTCAAGTCTTTGGTGTCCCCTTTATTATGGATTAGGATTATGTTAGCGTTCTTCCAAGAATCCGGTACGCTAGAGGTCATGAGGCATTGCGTATACAGGATGGCCAGTTTTTCTAGAACAATCTGCCCACCATCCTTCAACAAATCTACTGTTACCAGATCCTCCTCAGCTGTCTTCCCCCTTTGCATAGCTCCCAAAGCTTTCTTTACTTCTTCCGGCGTTACTTGTGGGATGTCGAATTCGTCTAGACTATTCTCTCTTCCATTATCGTCGTCGGTGCCACTGGTACTGTATAAATCTCTATAGAACTCCTCAGCCACTTGAACTATCTCATCCATATTAGTAACGATATTGCCGGCTTTGTCTCTTAACGCATACGTCTGATTCTTGCCAATTCCTAGTTTCTTCTTCACTGCTTTTAGGCTTCTTCCGTTCCTGAGAGCATGTTCAATTCTATCCATAATATAGTTCCTTATGTCAGCTGTCTTACGCTTGGTAACTTCGAAAGTTCTGCCAGTTCTATTCTAGCTGTAGGGTAATTGGTTTTCATACATTGGCGTTTCTTGATTATATCTTTTGTCTCCTGCGATAGCTTACTGGTATCCTGTCTAACAGAGTTACCAACGACTTCTATTGCACACTCCTTAGTGATGACGATAAGATTGTCGTTCATTGTTTAAACTCTAAGGTCCTCTTCCCGAGTTAAAGCCGAATATCTGTTCTGTAGCTTGATCCGGAATTCATTTATTTTCCCTCTTACCGCTAACTCATTGATCGGCTTCTTATGTACCAGTTTCTTCTGTTCCCTAGCTCCTCAAGTTTAGGCTAATTCGAGTTCTTACCCTCCTATGGTCACTGCAGCACACCTTGCCGAGCACGTCCACATCTTGTATGATGCCAGGGTTAGTGCAGAGTATAAAGTCTATTTCATTTCTAGTCTCGTCATTCGGGCTCCTCCACGTCCACTTTCGGCTATCCCGCTTTCGGAAGAAAGTATTCATTATCCGCATGTTATTCTGTTCTGCAAAGTCTACGAACAATTCTCCCCTGCTATTCCTAGTACCTATGTCATATTCCCCCACTGCCTTGTCTCCAGCGTGCTTCTTGCCTACCTTGGCATTGAAGTCGCCCATCAGTAGTGTATATTGTTTTGACCTTACCCACCGCCGATTCCGCATCTTCATAGAAGCTTTCAACTTCCTGGTCATCATGACTGGATGTAGGGGCGTACACCTGTACGACCTTCAATTTGTACCTCTTATTAAGGTTCACAACGAGACCTGCCACCCTCTCGTTAATGCTATAGAATTCCTGTATGTTACCACCTATATTCTTATTAATCAGGAATCCGACTCCTAGTTCTCGCCTCTCCGCTAAGCCCCGGTAGCACAGGACGTGCCCGCTTTTTAGCACTGTATATGCTTCATTTGTCCTCCTAACTTCACTGAGCCTTATTATATCCCATTTACTGCCCTTTAATTCCTCCAATAGCACTGCTAGACTCGCCTCACTAGATAACGCTCTAGCGTTAAACGTTGCTATGTTCAGATTCCAATGGCGGCCTGTCCGGATCCAGGGATTCTTAGACCCTCTGCTGTGTCACAGGTCTGACCGCCGCCGTGGTCAGTTGCTTCACAGCTGCTGGGGACTGAGGGCCGGGGTTTGATTGTTGTACTCATACAAGAGGTTGTGGCCAAGTACTGCACCAGGATGGCCAATCCTGCTCTGGAATGCAGTAGACATAAAAACATTTGAAGGCCGAATCCACTCTGTGAAGGTGGATTGCCAGCGAAGCTGTTACCATCCACTTAACCTATTATAGTCTAACGAATGAAATGAGTACGCCGTGAAATGCAGTGTATAACCCGCGATGGAATCATCTTCACCGCGTACGTTTCGCCGCGCGCGCACTTCCAAGGACGACGTAGAGCGGTTTATGCGAACGCACCTCGCGGTGTTGGCGATAGATAACACGTACTACGGCTTTCGTCATCGTGGGGGACTTTAACGTCGACATTTCGAAACAGGAAAACAAGTGGTTCTAGGCGCCGAGGGAGGCAACGAAGTCGTCTGCATGTCGATCGGTACGTTGACCACCTGTCTTTTGATGCCGAACATCCCGCCTCCATGAGAGATGCACCCGATCGACATGAACGGGATCCGCGGTGCAACCACCCGTTCTTCGACAACGTTCAGCGGGGGCAGATGCGGCGGAATCGGAGGGTACGAATATCCGCGAGTCTTAGAAAGGAGAAGCAGTTTACCTTCGAGTAGAGAATCCTTGCGGGTCATACACGGCCACTCCAGGGATCCCTCACGCACGATGAACCGCTTGCCGCACGTGTGCGCTATGTTTTTTTGTGCTAAATCTTCGATTTCTAGCAAGCCGAGTTTTCTGTGGACCACCACACAAGAATCGCCGGTTGATAGAGGTAAACAGCGTCGCTGTAAAGTAGGCTCATGATGGTTTATTACAATATAGGCAGACTTTTTTTTTTCTTCAAAAATGTTACCCAAAATGATCCATCGACCTATGTCCATGGTCAAAGAATCTCTACTTACATTTGTGAATAAAACTAGCAGAAATACTGTGCTAACGAAGTTCCTCCGTCACACCTGCTGTTCCAGCAGCACTGGTGCCAGTTGCACTGGTGTGCATGATGTATACAAGGTGTTTCACGTAACTTGTGCTAAGGATTTAAGTGGTTAGCCGCAGCTGAATGGAACTAATGGCATATGGGTTGCCATCACATGTGGCGCACCTTAGAGTATTTTTTTATATTCAGCTCAATTAATTAACTAAGATAAATTATGCACAATTTTTCATATTCACTTTAGGACCAATTGCGTTTCGCTGTGTTGTAGAGGGGGTTCAGAAACGACAGATTCAATTTCTTGTGACAACGTACAGTCACAATCAAAAATACGCGGCGCACGGCTCCGGACGCAGGAGCAGCTGCTACCTTTCGGTAGCAGCCGCTTACTGTATATGCTACCTTTGGTAGCATATACAGTAACTCTAGCCCGATGGAGTTCCGCAGTGTGGCCCCGCAGCCCCTCCTGCGCCCGGAGCCGTAAAGCGCGCATTTTTTATTGCGACTGTACATGCTGCATGGCGATATTTTTTCGGCGTTAGATGAAAGCTTAGATGAAATATGAAATAAGATCACGTGACTGCGCTTGCGCCCCCCCCCCCCCCCCCCATCGCATTGCAGCACTCTCAACTGTGCGTCGAGCCTAAAAGGGACGACGGCGCTTTCTTTTAGTGTGCCACCGCCAAAGGTGCTGACGCACTGCGAAGCCGTGCCTTGAGCCTCTGCCGCTCACTTCACAACGGTCCGCGCGCACGGTTCTTTTGCACAACACGATAGCGCATGGGCGCAGTCGCGTGGCTTTCTTCAAATGCCAAGAAAAATCGCCACGCAGCATGTACAGTCGCGGACAGAATAAAATGGACCACGGGATCTTCGAAAACGTTAAATTCCCGAGCAGCCTGTAGCAGTAACCAGTAAAACTGCCCACGACAACGTTGTTAGCATATTCTAGTCGAGGTCCAAAATGCAAATACCAGATAATATTCCGTCCGCGACTGTACTTACGTTGCCACAAAAAATTGGATCGGTCGTTTCTGAACCCCCTCTACAACGCAACGAAACACAATTGGCCCTAAAGTGAATATTAGAAAATTTGCATAATTCATCTTAGTTAGCAAACTGAGGTCAACGAAGAAGCGGAATATAAAAATACCTTAAGGAGCGCCACGTGACGGCAAACCATATGCCATTGGTTTTATTCAGCTGCGGCTACCCACTTTTTTTAATCCTTGGCACAAGTTACGTGAAACACTCTGCGTATACTTCTGTTAGCCACCGTAAAATGGTTGATCGCCTGCAAAGCATCTAATGAGGACAAATTCTCTGGCAATTCTGACAAGGATGCAGCTTGTGGGTCAATTCGAGATTTAGTATCCAGGCTAAGAAATAAAGAAGTGTCATGTTCAAAGTAATGGGTTGACCTATTTCAAACTAATGCATTTAAATTATGGGGTTTTACGTGCCAAAACCACTTTCTGATTACGAGGCACGCCGTAGTGGAGGACTCCGGAAATTGACCACCTGGGGTTCTTTAAAGGGACACGAAAGTGAAAAATGATTTCTTCTGCATCAGTAAATTACCGTTCTACAACGCCAAAAACACCACTCTTACAACAATAAGACGTTTGGCAAGCCAGAAAAAGCGCAAAAACTAAATACGGGTGGCGACGCCTACCTAAGTTCCCACACCTGGGGGCTGACGTCTTGGATTTTGAAGGCATCTTCTAGGGCCAATTGTATATACAGCGGTACAAATTGACTACATTGTGTTCTAAAGGAACCAAATATTAAACATGGCAAGTTTCGGCAACCTTTATTCAGCCAACGCTGCCTAAATGCGAAAACACTTTGGAATCTGACGTCACGCTGACGTACCGGCGCTGGGGTTTCGGCGCGAAGTTCAATTACTGATACTTGGACCTTCATTTTCTCATCTAATAATCGAACTATTTTTTTTAAATGACTGCCTGCAGGATTCCCAAACAACGCTTCATTAGACTAAGCTGGTTGTTTCGCTTTATGTCCCTTTAACGTGCACCTAAATCTAAGTACACGGGTGTTTTCACATTTCGCCCCCATTGAAATGTGGCCACCGTGGCCGAACTAATGCATTTCGCAGCATGTTTGATATATAGGGGTCAGCCTATATGTATTAGTGTTAGACCTATTCCAGACTAAATACAGTAGGTGGCAGGTTTACATTACTACTGCGACATTTATATAAGCCATGTCTGTGCCAGCTTCTGCTAAGGTTCTTGTGACCTCCAGCAAAGTGCATTCATTCATCAAAGCAATGATCAAGGACACCAGCAGATCTCTGTCTGCTACTGATTTCACTCAAGTGCTCATTTTTCTTTTATTCATGCACTCATTTACAGTATACTAAAAGGGGATGAGCTGATGACCATGGTGATTTCATGAATTGAGAACTAAAATATAGTCCATTCCACTGCATTTGAAAATGTCTACATGATATAAAACCTTTCCAATGCACTGACAAATATAATCTACATGGGTGGCTTTGGGAGCACATTCTCTTTTGCTGACTGGTCAAACAGACTTTTTTGCCCTTGTTTCAGTTTTTGGCTCAGTTGCACTTCAAGTCTAGCAATTTCTTTCGTCTGCTTCAATGTCTTCTGGCGGAGGGCGTACAGCTCCTGAGAAGGAAAAAAGAAAAAGGCATTTTCACCATTTATACAGTAATTAAGGCCACCGGAAAACGTCTGCAGGAACTGAATATGTTGGTCTCTGCACTTGTTCAAACAGTTTAGCTTAACATTCATGAATGGATTCATAGCTACGAAGTTAGATGGCTTCTATTATAAAAGTGGATTACTGCAAAATTATCAAGAATATCATTACAAGAGCTGGCTAACACAAAGCCAATCTTGCAGTACCAAAACTGTAACTTCAGTAATATTGATCTGGTTTCTCGCAACTTATGAACAGTTTGGCTCCATTTGTGTTCCTCACTTTTTGCATAGGTGAATGCAAAAGGAAGTAGAGACTCTCGCACATAATGGAGGAGCAGCTCGCAGCTTTACTTCAATAGACATTAGTTTTCCAATTCCACTCTCAGTGGCATTTTTGTCAAAACAAATTAACAGGTCGCATACACAAAAGCTGATCCAGCTTGTGTCTGCAGTTGTCAATAGAAAACTGCAGTTGAGATGAGACAGTCGCTGCCCATGGTGTGATCTCTAGAAAATATTTTTGCGCTGTACATTCTTTAGCACATATCTTAATTAAAAGAGCTTCAAGACAAGTAGTCTACTTATAAAAGAAACGCATAACTAGTTATTACACCTGGACTGCCTCTAGCCCAGATTCGAGAGAAAAGCCTGCCTGCCACACCAGCCTTGTCAATATTGCTGCAAGTCTGAAGACTGACGCATTTGGTCAGCCATTGCAGAGGAAGACAATGTGAAAGTGCCTGTATACCACCTTGGTCACTGTTATGTCTGTGCAGCTGATTTTGTACCGTAAACATTAAAAAATATAATGTTTCATGCAACAATATCATGAGAAACATACTAATAAATGCACTCATACTCTAGTTTCTTAGGAAAGAGTATGAGAGAGTGAATAAAAGTACGAGTAGACGCAAGCGAGCACCAGTAAGTGGGAGTGGGCATGAGTATGAAAGAGAGCAAATGCGAACAGGCGAGTAATATTGCGAGTGCAAATGAATGTCAGTGGACATGGATGAGTCAAGTGAGTGATAGCTGAAAAAAATATTTGCAAGTACGTGTCCATTTATTTTGTAGACCTACATTTATACAGGGTGTCCCAGCTAACTTTAGCCAGAGTTTAAAAGCATGCGAATGCCACATAGCTGGACAGAAAAAAGGTAATGTTGTTTGCCGTCACTCATACCCCTGTCACACGGGAAGACTCAATAGCATTCGATGCATCGGATGCCATTCAGTCTCTTGCGGTGCTATACAGTAAAATATAATGGCATTCGCAAATGATAGCAATGATGATCTCTAACAAAATTTTCTTTTGGGTCCACAGCCGCTGCAGTTGTACCCACGGCACCGCACGTCAAACACCGACGAACCACCACGAGAGTACATAACACCACTGTTGCCATTGCTAAACACACACATCCAATATGGCTGACTGCCGCGACAGACTCCTGATACAAAGAGTAATAGCGTTTGAGCCCAGCCGTGGAATTTCATTGTGACAAAAATAATTCTTTAAAAGTCAAAAAAATATCTTCTGACTTCGCTGATGCACGGATTATTTTTTCGTGTTGTGTGCCACTGTTGTCTATCTGGGGTCAAGAGTATACATTCGGTTCGAAATCGAATGAGTTCCCCTAACTCATTCGATGGCAAATATTCCATTCGAATGACATTAAATTTTCCAGTGTAAATCCCGATTAGTGAAATTATATGCGAATGCCACTCGATTTGAATGGCATTAAATCGAGCGTGACAGGGGTATTAGAGAGACTAAAACTACTTTTTTCGTTCTGCCTAATTAGATAATTAGTCTTAATTAATCAAATTCTCAAATATAAGTAGATTAAAAGTATCAATGAGAAAATTGCAAAGTGACATGAAAAACTCCCCATACAGCTTTCTGTTGCTCAATATGTGCTACATAAAAGTGTTTTTCTGAGTGTGAAAGAAGACCGCGAATACACACAAAGTGCCTCGAGCGGCCAGTTGCGCGGCAATTTTGTGAGCATTTGCGGGCATACTGGACAGGGCAATCAGAATCAATATTGGGAACATTCCCATGACAATAGAAAAACTAAAGCTCTGGACATAACAGGCAACATGGTGGCACTGGTGTGTTGAAACACTGAAACTTGGGTGTACCCCACAAAATACAGATTGCGGTGCCGAAAGTACAGGCTGCGTGACCTGCCATGAAGATGAGTAAAATACTGAGCGCTCTCCTGTCACTGGGCCCGTTTACAGGTATACCCACATTGCAAGTTCAGCTATGTGAGCCATTGGAAAATGTTGAAGCCCTAGGGAACACCGATGCAGCTTTTAATTTCATTACACGAAATATGCTCCCCGTTCAGTGCCACCTGAAAATGGCTAAGGTCGCACCAGCCGGCCTCCTCCTAGCTGATCGAACTCGTCTACCATCCCTTGGAGAAATCTCAATGACTGACTGCTTTCGGAAAAATGTAAGTGTCCCATTCATTGCGGTGCAAAAGCTCTGCACAACTACAACTGGCCACAACTGGTGCTTAACACTGGGCATACGCATAGTGTTTAACCATGCCAGTTGCATAATAGGATTGCTTCCTCAAGATCTGGCACCTGACCTGGCAGCCAAAACAGCCATATAAAGTGCTTTCCTCGTGTGTGCGCTCTATTTTTAACTTGGTGAGACATGTGGCCACAAAAACTCTCTTTGAGCAATGGCACTTCGTCATTGCCTAAGCTTTTATCTTACTTTAGTCCCAGAGTTTGTGCCCTTTCAACATGCTTATGTGCGCTAGTGACCATACTACCAAAGGCCCAAAAAAATGAACATGTTCATCCTCCACCACCGCTTTCTTTTCCTGTGCTGGCAACATCTATGATAACTATACCTTTGTCTTCTGCTGCATGGGTACCCGTTCGTTGCGACATGGACGCATGCTTAGATGTGGATGTCTGTCGACTGCATTATCTGCTTACAACCGGGCAATGCATTTGTTGTTTCATGCTCTTTACTGCACTCTTCTGCATTTGCTGTCCTGGTATTCTACCTATCAGACAGCCTACTGCACCTACACTTTCGAACTGTGTTGGTGTCCAGGGCAGCGCTTCAGCCCCGCTCTGTCCTCTAAACAGCGCAAACACTACTTCTCCAGAGAATGCCGATGACTCTGTCCACTGGAATGTGTTCCATTTTGGGCCAAACTTATCGGAGAAGTCCGATATCCAAGCATTGCTAGTGAAATTTCGAAGGTGCTTGGCGTTGTCACCAAGCAAACTTGGCTGTACTACACTTGTTCGTCACAAAATCAACACTGGCTCCCATGCAGCCATTCGACACAACCCTCGTCGTGTTTCTGCTTCCGAACTCGCTGAAATTACAACTCAAGAGAAAGATACCGTATTTACTAGCATAATGATCACACTTTTTTGTCAGAAAAATTGACGCAAAATCAGGGGTGCAATTATTACGTGGATTAAATTTCCTGCGGGGAAAAAAAAAAAAAAACTTTTTTCGGCCCGCATTTGCTGCAGGACACCAAAACTAAAATTGCGGCCGGCGGAGCAAGCTGAACACGCCAAACGCGATTTTTTCTTCTTCTCGCGAGTACATTACGTACATTGAAACAGTTTCTTCCATCTCAGTAATGAATAATAATGTTAATATCGGCAAGTTTGCGGCAATAACGTAGCCATGTCCACTTTCAAGGGGACAGAAACAGATGGGCGCGCTTAGCTGCCAGTGACATAGAAACACATGGCCGGCATGCTACGGAAACTGCGGCATCTGTCTTCACTACGATCCTAATACGGCATGGTTCCGCTAAGGGTGGGTGAATATCTTAGCTGTGTTACAAGCGCCGGCGTATGAATAGGATACACTTTTAATGTATCAGTGTAAACTGGCAACGATAGTAGCCACCTCGCGATTTGTTGCGTGCCCACAAGTGCAGATGAGAAGAATCGAAAGGCACCGTTTTTGTTGTTGTTGACAACCATTATAAAGCCTACACATAATAAAGGCAAGTTTGGTTGCAGCTTTTTTCTTAGTCATGGAAGTGCGGAAAGTGATGAAAGTAATGAAATCAGGCATCTACTTAAGAATGTTTGGTGCCTGCAGACTGCTTGGTTTGTCTTGAAGAATCGTTCACGTAGCATTCGACAGATGGTAAGCACGATCAATATTAGCTAGACTTGGCACACGAGATATCGCTGCGGCAAGTTCGGGGTACGATCATTACACGGGAAATTTAAAAATAGAATTTTTATTACAAAATTGAGGGGTGCGATCATTACGCGAGTGCGATTATCATGCGAGTAAATACGGTGTGTTACAGCGTGGCATCATATATTGCTCGTTCAGTCTTTGGTTGTCCCCAGTAGTTCTCGAGAGAAAGAAGGATGGCATTATGCAATTTTGCGTAGACTATCACTGCCTTAACAGCATTACCAAGCCAGATGGATACCCTCTTCCCCACCTCAATGATGCCTTAGATCGGCTTTTTCACAACACTACCTCCTCTCCAGCAACTGGCAGGTTGGGCTTGATGAGAACGTGTAAAAGAGTGTTTTTATCACACTGGATGGCCTGTACCATTTTAACCGCCTTCCTTCTGGTCTCTCTAACGTACCTGCAATGTTCCAACAACTAATGGAGTGGGTCCTTGGACACTTGAAGTGGCTGACAGCATTGGTGTATTTGGATGACATCGTTTACGCTCCCATGTTTTCTGAACGCCAACAACATTTGGAGCTCGTCTTGCGCGCTCTAGATGATGGTGGGCTCCGCATAAAGCCTTCGAAGTGTTTCCTTGGCTATCGAGAAGTTACCTACTTGGGTCATGTTGCAAGAAAAAAGGGCCAGGGTATCAACGCTGACCCTTCAAAGCTGTAAGTTTCAACAAGGATTTCACCTCCTACAATGGCCAAACAAGTTAAAAGTATTTTGGGCTTTGCTTCTTACTTCCGCCGACACTCCACCGACACTCACACACTATCGATAGGATGCCCCTAGCATCATCCACACTGACGCCAGTGATCTTGGCCTTGGGGCGGTTCTTCTACAATCCGACTCCAAAATGACGAGAAGTCAGTTACCTATGCCAGTCGCTGCCTCAGTAAACCAGAAAGTCGATACCATGCTTCAGAACTTCAGTACCTCGCAGTAGTCTGGGCCATTGTGCAGTTTTAGCCTTACGTCTATGGCAAGCATTTTACTATTGTTACTGACAATGTTGCACTGCGCTGGCTCCAAACAAAAAAAACCTAAATGCCAAACTTGCCCAGTGGGCTCTCAAACTTCAAGACTACAGCTTCATGGCTGTTTATCGCAGTGGTTCTTGTCACCAAGATACTGACTACCTTTCACGCAACCCTGTTGTTACTAACTACTCTGTGCCGGCATTTGCAGTACTTGATCTCCGAGCTGCACAATCAAAAGATATCGAAATCTGTGACATCGTTCAGCGCCTTTCTGGCAATACCAGTACACCTAAGCACCGCCTCGAGAGACTCATCAGCTTATGCAGTTCAAGATGGCTTCCTTTATCATCGACTCACAGGAAGTGAATTTTACCTACCTGTGGTGTCTATGACCATGTGACCATCCATACTTTTCATGTGTCACGACACCCCCTCTGTTGGCCATTTGGGTCAGCAGAAGACTCTGGCTTGCTTTAAGGAAACATTTTGGTGGTCTGGTATGCGTGCCGATGTATACCCTGTATGTGTCATCCTGCACCATTTGTCAAGCTCGTAAGGTTGTCACAAACCCACAACCTGTGCCCTTACAACCAATCACCCTCCCTAACGTACTGTTCAATATCATGGGTATTGATCACATGGGCCCATTTCCTTGCAGCAAGCCAGGCAACAAATTTCTCATTGTGACCACAGACTTTACCCAGACTACCCACTTACCTTACACAGACCTTACACAGACTACCCACTTAGACATTCTGTCCAAGTGGGTAGTAGTTCGAGCCATCCCTGATTCTGCAGCCGCTCATGTCAAGACCTTTATTAATGAGCGCCTCATATTCCGGCATGGCATTTACGTCGCACACCTTCAAAACTTTCTTGTCTAAACAAATACGACACGCTGCAGCATCCCCTCAACATCTACAAACAAATGGACAGGTTGAGTGCACCAACCACACCATAAAAGACAATTTCTTTCTATGTCTGTCCTACATATGATGACTGGGATGACTATGTCGCTGCTGCAGTTTACGATCTAAACACGTCCCAACAGGAAGTCACTCGCACCACGCTCTTTTAGCTGCTCTACAGGAGAACGCCTTGGTTACCGCAAGAACACCTTGGCTTTGAAATGTCTCTGTAAGAACGACCAGCAAAAGTGGAGCACCACCAAGCGCAGTTCGATATGTCTTCTAAGCAACGTCCTGCTTGGCCTTTCCAACCAAGCCATCTAGTATTGGTTTGACAGGCACTGCGTTTACCTCGGTGCTGCAAAAAATTCTTGCCCTGGTTTTCTGGCCCCTTCCATGTTGTGGAAATACTGGGTCCTGTGACGTTTCGTTTAGCCACGATTCCCGAACTTGATGAAAACCGCTGCAAATGCACTTTTCTTACTCATGCCAGCCAGATGAGGCTTTATGTCCCTCGTGAAACCTGTACTAAACTCCTGTCTTACTCCTGTGCAAACTCGAGGGGAAAAGGGGCAGCAAGTGTAATGGTAACAAAGAACGTCGCAAGTGAAAGAAGAGGAAGGGCAAGTAGTAGCAGTGGTTCAGGGGAATACCTATAGTTGGTTTTTGAAACGGCCGAGATTTGGGTGTGTCTCGCACCATTTGTAACCCATTCAAGGCGCCGGACTCATGTTGCACTATTATTTGTGTGACAAATTGCAGTAAATGACAATCTAATTAGTAACTTTAACTAGTAACTGGATGGAAGATTTTGTAGTTGATCAATTGATGCCAGTGAGTTTACAATACAAGGCACCTCCAAATAAAAATTAACTGGGTTTTAAGAGCCAAAATCACAATTTGATTATTACACATGGCGGAATAATTTTGACCACTACGGGTTCTTTAACGTGCATAGAATGCAAGGTACATGGCGTTTTTACATTTTGCTCCCTTAAAATGCAACTGCTGTAGCCAGGATTCAATCCGCAGCCTCGAGCTTAGCAGTGGATCCTCCACTTGGAAGAAATCTTTAAACTAGCACCAGTTTCAAGATAAGCACTCAAATTTGCAACAAAATGCTGCTTCATTTTTTTTAACAAAATGCCTTTTTAAGCAGTGGAGGACAAATTTAACTGAAACAAATTCAGTTCATCAGACATTTTGGTAACATATTTTAAAACTGATGCCAGCCTGAGAATTCATTTTAAGTGGATATGGTTGGCATACTTACTGGCTCAAATTTGTAAATTGCAATTGGTGCCCTAAATTGATTAGTAAATTATATTACTCAATTCTCCATTTTAATTTCTCATGCAACTAACGTCCTCCTTTTTGAGTTTTCCGGCTCAAGTAGAATAGTGCTGTCAACTACAGGTAATTTGTAAAATCCTGTTCAGGTTTAATTAGTACGTCTAGTATGGATGACAAAAAAAAAAACTTGCACTTTCGACCTAAAAGCAGAGCAACGATTGCAATAGGAAAGTAATACACAGCTATACAAACTAAGGATAGTAGCTTTATCGGCTGCGTAAACTTGCAAACATTCGCTTACTAACTAAACTTACAAGCATGGTGTCAAAAAAAAAAAAAATAGATTATGGCGTTTACGTGCAAAACCCTGATCTCATTATTAGGCATGCCGTAGTGGGGGGATTCTGGAATAATTTGGACCACTTGGGGTTCCTTAATGTGCACCTAAATCTAAGTACACGGGTGTTTTCGCCTTTCGCCCCCATAGAAATGTGGCCGCCGTGGCCGGGATTCGGTCTTGCAACCTCGTGCTCAGCAGCCCAACACCATAGCCACTGAGCAACCATGGCAGGTTAAGCATGGTGTCAGCACACACAGGCAAACATGAACGCATCACACTTTTTGAGCGCGGACACTCGCTGTCAAAATGCTGGCTTTAGGAAGTGCAGTAGCAGCAACAAGCGAAGTGACCTTCATGGCGTCTATTGCTTCAATGCAAACTGAGCGGCAAGAATGCAGCACGCACAAAGTTATGAGCCGTCGATGCACCTAGACTGCCCTCAACGTAGATTGCTTTCAAGATATCGCTCATGTGGCCACGGAATACGCTAGAACAAATCGCACAATGACTGTCATGTTAACGTGATTAGCATTCAAGCAATGTAGTGACAAACCATATTGCTGAACACATTTTTATAGGATCTGTAGAGGCAAGTCTATTGTATTGGCTATCAGGGTCATACAGTTAAAAATGTGGGGTTTTACATGCCAAAAGCGCGATCTGATTATGAGGCACGGCGTAGTGAGGGACTCCGAAAATTTGGACCACCTGGGTTTCTTTAACATGCACCTAAATCCAAGTACATGGCTATTTTTGCATTTCACCCCTATCGAAGTGTGGCCGCCGTGGCCGGGATTCGATCCCGCAACCTCCCCCACCCCCCCATGCTTAGCAACCCAACACCATAATACCACTAAGCAACCACGGCGGGTTATGGGTCATACAGTAAAACCTAGCTGATTTGACCCTTGTTAATTCGTAAAATTGGATGATTCAGACTCATCCTCTGGTCCCAGCAGGGGTATGCATTATTTAATGGCATCAAACTCTCTTTAATTTGGACGTATCTCACCTGTTTTTGTCTCATAGTCTTTATTTTTGTGTTTACTGCCGTACATGACACCGCTCTGTCCTCGTACCTTTAGAGCCATGGTCACGTCAACAGGAACAACGGTTTCCTCCGCAGCGGTTGCAGCAAACAGCATTTTCATTTTGACTCAATTCACGCATTGGTCGCACGTTTTAAAAATGGGTGGTCGCCATCTATGATCATGTCGATAGCAACCACGGTTTTGTCTGTGGTGGTTGCTCCAAACAATAGTTTTGTTTTGACTGTGCGCAAGCTTGGTCATGTGCAGTGCTGGGCAGTATCGAAGATACACATATCTTAGATACTTAGATATTCTTTTGGTATTTTGTATCTGTATCATGATAGGTCTGGCAAGACCTGTATCAGTATTTATCAGTATCAGTATCTATATACATTGCATGATAATGATTGTGTCTGCAAAGTACTACACTGCAACATGCCGCGGAAAGACCTGAAATTTCAAACCAAACTCAGTTTTCCCTTTTCCTTGCGGCCGCCGCGCTCCAAGCCGGAGGATGATATACACGTGCTAGTGCGCCTACGTACATGTGTTCGCACTGTGACGTCACTCGTGGTGACACGTGACTTCGAGAATTACCCAAGGCAATATCTGTTATTTGTCTATTATATTGCTTTAATAGATAAATTAGAGCTTGGAGAAATAATAAAACACACACACCAAATGTCTATGTTTTTGTTTTACTTTGCACCGAAGCAAGAGATTTACTTCTGTTTCGCCTGCTTGTTCCCACGTCGTGCAGTCACGCACACAGACATCAAAACTGTCATTTTCCACCGTGTTCCAGTGCGGGATCATGCTCTGTGATCCACTTGTCTGCCTCAATATTCGTGTAGCACTGACTTTTACTGACAGTCAGATGCACTCGTGCACAGCACGCAAAATCGTGCGCTGCGTGAAACAAGACAACAGAACAGCTCCCGCATGATGCCATCAGCGGAAGTACCGTAGTTATTCGAATCTAGGCCGAGTCTTTTTCAAATATTCCTATTCCAAACTCTAGGGTCAGCTTAGATTCGAAGATTAAAAAAAAACGCGCCAGTTCTTCATTGAAACTGCTAAATATGGTGCGTAGCTAGCGCCATCTAGAAAAGTCAGTATTGCAGCCGCTACTAGCCGTGCCAGTAGCCAACTGTACACAAGCGAGGTCGCCATTTTGACCTGTCGTGTCGGCCACATCGGTGTGCGGCGTGGTGTTATCACAATGGCACCAAGCAGGAGATGCCACTACAGTGCCACTTTCAAGCGAAAAGTTGTGATAGCCGCAGAGGCTTCGTCGAACCTTCAAGCCAGGCGGGACTTCGGCGTCGACAAGAAAAACATCCATCGTTGGAGGGGACAACGACAGCAGCTTTTTGCATGCGCCGCAACAAGGATGGCATTTAGCGGACCAAAGAAAGGCCGCCACCATGAAGTGGAGACAGTTTTGGCTGACTTTGTTCGGACGCAGAGAGCAGCTGCCTTTCCAGTGACAACAGAAGTGCTCCAAGCGAAAGCTAAGGAACTTTCGAGGGAGCGAGGCCTAACGCCAAAGAATTTAAAAGCCAGCCGGTGCTGGCTTCAGAAATTCATGAAGCGCTTCGGCTTCAGCCTCCGACGTCGCACTTCAATCACCCAGAAGCTGCCAAGCGACTTCAAAGAAAAGCTGATAGCTTTTTAGCGCTACGTGCTGCGAAAGAGAGAAGCGGCAGGCTACAACCTTGGGCAAAACGGCAATGCTGACCAGACAGTTGTGTATTTTGATATGCCAGTGGCGTACACTGTGAATGAAAAGGGTGCCAAGGAGGTGAAAGTGCACTCTGCAGGCTACGAGAAGCAGCGCACAACTGTGATGCTGTGTTGTACAGCTGATGGACATAAACTCGCTCCTTATATGATATCTAAAAGGAAGACGCTGCCTGCTCAAGAAACTTTCCCAAGAAATGTGATTGTGCAGGCAAATGAGAATGGGTGGACGACTGGTGCGATGGTGGATGAGTGGGTTAAGACTGTGTGGCGACGGCATCCAGGAGCCCTTTCGACAAAGAACTCGCTCCTTGTCGTCGACTCTTACCGTGGGCACTTGACCGACAACGTGAAGGATGCGCTTGCCCAAGCGAACACTGACCTCGCTCTCATACTGAGCATGCATGCATGATGGGCAAGTTGCAGCCATGTCCATCAACAAACCTTTCAAGGATCGTCTTCGGAAATATTACACGGGCTGGTTGACTGACGAAGACCACATGCTAACGGCAATGGGCCGCATCAAACGTGCATCGCCATCGCAGTTGGCGTGCTGGGTAACTGCAGCGTGGGACGACATCCCAGGTACTTTGATCGTGTGTGCCTTTAAAAAGTGCAGCATATCTAATGCGCTTGACGGTACCGCAAATAGTCCACTGTTTGAAGGTGACAGTGACAAGGAACACAACGACGAGTCTAGCAGCGACAACGACATTGAATGAGCTCTGCACGTTCAGATTCAATAAATGCTGTTTGCTTTTTGTGAACGCTGTCCTCGCTTTTTTTGTTCGGCCTACATTCGAGGCAATTTTTTTTTTGTTGGCTTCGGACTTTAGGGGGTCGGCTTAGAATCAGGGTCGACCTAGATTCGAGTAAATACGGTATGTCCCGCCGCGAGAAAGCGAGAAGGAGAAAAAGTGGGGCTTGTGATGTATCTGTCACGCGATCCTCAAGGTCCAGTATGGGAGAATGCAGGGAAGGAATTTTGCTTGTGGAGGCTAGACAGAGCAAGTGAAGAGAGTGTTGCGCTTGGCAGTGGAGCTCGCCTCCTGAAATCATGGGTTCACAACACTGAAATATTTATCTCGGCTATTAATGAGCCGATATGAAAAATTTTTGAGGAAGAATGCTCCCTAGAGGACACTTAAGTACTTCCAGCGTATAACCAAAGTTTGCTATGGGGCCTGGAGAGGGGCCCTTTAAGATACAAGATACTGCTATCGCAACATTAACAAGCAAAAATATATATGTTGGCTGAACTTCGCTTCTCAAGCTGATACTGTTGCCACTAAGCCACCTGAATAAAACTAAAGGCAGCGACTTTCTTTTCTATTTCCGCCAGAGCCCTCCAACAAGGGCAGGCAATGAGGTCTGTGCATCCCTGCCGGTAGAGCAGAGTCACGTATTGGCGCTTGTGCCGTCTCGCCAAAAACAAGCACGTGAATGTGTGCGCGCAGCCAAGCTTTTTTTTTTCTTTTTGTTTTTATTTGCGTCGGTGCCATAACACTTGCTCACAGCCACCATACTGTGCTACTTGTGCCGATGCGTGTGGCATCCTTTGCGCAAATTCTGAAGCCGCTATACCGTCGTTGTCGAAATTTCTCTTGAGTGGTGCTTTGTTACGAAGTCTGAAGAATGCAATAATGGGGTTGCCTTGCATCTAGAGGTTTTCACACATCAGTGATTTGAAGGATCTCGTAGATGTAAGTGACCGTTGTGAACCAAAGCGTGGATAGCGCTGCTTCCAGGAGACTTGCGCATGAGACGGCTATTTTGTGTACGTGATTGTTGCTCGCAAAGCAATTTTTTGGACTACGTTTTGTGATAATAATTCTGCAAAATATGAATAAGCTATGAAAGCTGCATGTTACGGACGAATTAGCGCTTGTATATAACCTAATAGTCGGCAAGCAGCAGCGACTCGCATCAATTACAAAAGCGACAAGCAAAAACCGCTGACAGCACAGTATATGAAGGGCTTTCATGTTAAGCAGCTAAAGCAACACCAATAAGTTGTTTCTGAATGAAAATATTATACATTGAGCAAGAAAGACAAAAGTTTGAAGATAGACATTTCATTCAAATTACAAGGTTGGTTGGAATTAAGAAATTTTGAAGCAAACATTCTTGTGCATACATGTTATCTTATGATACAAATAGAAAGTACTGTATCGGATACAATAATTGTGATAGTACCATGTAGCTGTATGTCAAATACTTCTGGCCTGAGTATCTTCTATTGTATCATGAGAAAATTGAAAAGTATCTTTGCCACGACCTGGTTGTGAGCCTTCAAAAGCGCATGGTCAGCATTCCGGATAGTGTCAATAATGGCCACACTTTTGTTCACAGCGATTGTGGCAAATGGTATAGTTTCATTTTAACTCGGTGCACATGATGGCCATGTGCTGTTGTTGATTAAGTAAATGGGTGCCGATTTAGTAAGCATGTGTTTGTTTTTTTTGAACCCTTGCTAATATGACATTTGGTTAATTGGTCATTTTTTTTCTGTCCCTTGAAATCCAAATTATTTTACCTTTTACTGTAGAATGTATCTAGGATCGGCCCACTTCACTACAACACTCACTTGCCCTCATGGTCATGGCCAACCCTGACATGACTACGGCTCAGTGACAATGAAATGGCATCGATGACAACAGCATGAGAATAATTGGATGACGAGTATGACGTAACGACGACAGTATGACGAGAATAGGATGACAAAGCTGAATAAAGACGATGGAATGAAGACGACAGTGTGACGATGAATGCATGAAGACTACTATGACCCCATTGCAATGACGACGATGGTAAGACAACGGCGGAATAACCACGATAGAACGATGACAGCATGATGATGGAATGACAAAGAAGAAAAGACAATGCCTGGGTGAATATATATTCAAACAAGATTGTCTCAATATATATATATATATATATATATATATATATATATATATATATATATATATATATATATGTATGTCACTGGTTCAATTACAGCCAGCACTGGATAAACTTTAAAGGGACTCTAAAGGCAAATATTAAGTCAAGCTAAAGAGATGGACGAGTGCTCGAGAACACCTAAGGCATCGATATTATTGTGAACAGAGCTTTAGTAATCAAGAAATCGAAGTAAACGCAGGACACGATTAGAGACTACCCCGGGACATTCAAGTACTAGCCCAATGACAAAGGCGCTCTTCATTATATTTTTATTTCACTACTACTCAACCACTCGTAATAAATAAATCATTGAATTGAATTATAATTCTAAAGAAAATGCTAGGTACTTGTCCAGTTCTATGTGATAGGAAAAAAAAACTCATTGACGTTACCCTTGACAATGACGAGAGTGCTGAAAGGTATCATTTTCTCCACTCTGTGTCGCCCGTCCTTTCGCATTTCAGTAGTTACATTATTGTGGAGTGCTGCTCTGGTTTTGCTGTCTTGTGGAACTCGCACAAACTGCAATTAGCAGAGAATGCCACGTCCATGTGATGTCATGGGATTTAATGGACAGTCCACCCCACTTGACCAAGGAAAGGCTGCTGCGGCGAATCGAACGCTCTGACTGGGCTTGGTTTCTCCATGGCTGCGTGTTTGCATGTTGCGGAAAAGAAAAGGGGGGGGGGGGGGGCGCAGTCTGTCGGGCGCCCAGATGTAATTTTCTCACAAACCATGTCTTTTCTTGGCACAAAACAAGCGCTGCGAGGTTTCTGAAATGGTGTTTCAACAGTCCACATTGACTCAGTATTTGCATTTAGTGTTCCTTTAAAGAATTTCTTGTCAGTGAAGAGCGGCACCTGCTCAGTGACCCAGGTTGGTGTCGGAGGGATTCATTAAAAGAGCGGAATATACCCAGTGACCCAGGTTAGCTGATGGTTAATTTCAAACCCTGTTCCCTTAGAACAGCAGCCTGATGCCGTACCCATTAGATCATGGACTACTTGGTGACTAAAGGTGGTGGGAAAATGGTTAGAGACCCAGCCAGACAGAAAAATAGGCAGAAACAGTCACCTAAAAGTGCATTAAGTTCCCCAAAAATGCTGATCGCATTAAAAAATTTATTTCGAAAAAATTGCGAGGCAGTGCTCTATCTGACACATTCCACATCTTAACAGTTGTTATAGGGCGGCCCCTTTAATTCAGACCACCTGAAAATGCTTGAAGGAAGTTGAATACATTGGTGTTTGCATTGGTTCAACCTAAACTGCATGCATACTGCCCTCATTGTAATGTGGCCAGGAATGGAACCACCAAGTTCATGCTCAGCGGAACAGCATTTTTTCAATGAGTCACCAAGTGGGTATGGCTAGAGTGAATGATTAGGAAGTCGAATCCTGGCCAAGTGCTCCTTGGGCAAAGGCTGGTAAAAGGTATGCAGACACCAAAAAGGTTTTATACATAATTAATTATGGGGTTTTACGTGCCAAAACCACTTTCTGATTATGAGGCACGCCGTAGTGGAGGACTCCCGAAATTTCGACCACCTGGGGTTCTTTAACGTGCACCTAAATCTAAGTACACGGGTGTTTTCGCATTTCGCCCCCATCGAAATGCGGCCGCCGTGGCCGGGATTCGATCCCGCGACCTCGTGCGCAGCAGCCTAACACCATAGCCACTGAGCAACCACGGCGGGTAGGTTTTATACATAAAAATTTGGTAAACTGACAAGAAAGAAGCCAGCAGGGAAACATGCAGGGAAGCAGGTATGTGCTTAGATTTATAATCCATGTCAAGGACAGATCAGACTGTTACTCACTGACCTTCTTATATTCATCCCGCTCTTTCAGAAGCTTGCTCAGATAGCGGATCTTTTGCTTGTGATTCTGGTGACCCATCATTTCGGACACCTTCCCGTGCAACTTGGCCAGCTCGCTCTCTGTTGCCTCGTTTCTCCTCTCGAGAAGCTGCTTCTCCAGCTCGTACAGCTCTAGCTGCTCCTACAGTGAACAAAAATACCACAAATAAAGCATAAGTGTCCAATTTCACCCTTAATGCACAAATGCTGGAAAGGGCAACTATGCAAAAAGCTATTAGGATGCTTAACCTTGAGGAAAAAAGCATTTCTCTCATTGAATTATGAGGTTTAACATGCCAATGCAAACATGGCCTATGAGAAATGTAGTGTGGGACTTCAGATTCATTTCGATTGACCACCTAGTGTTTTTAGATGTGCACCTTAAGCTTAGTTGATGAACATTTTTGCATTCCGCCCTTGCCATAATGTGGCCATTGCAGCCTAGAATCGAACCTGCAACCTCTTGTTCAAAAAGAATCCTAGCTCAACCAGTTGGTACTTGCTGAGATGACTAAACACAGACACATACATAACACAAACACAAAGGACTGTGCGAACTGCGTGTTACAGGGCCTGTGAATATCTGTATAGGAAGTTCATGTGTAAAGGACGGCTTAAAAGGTTTAAAAGGCTTAATGTGTCCATGTTTTGTTGCTTTTGCGCTAAATAATGAGAGTAACTCAGCAGTAGGATGCCACAGACACTGAGCTGCCACAGCGAGTATAATTTTTCGAATATGTAAAGGAGTACAGACAAAATTTCGAAGTCGAGTTAACGTGAGAGATCGATTTATGTGGGCACACACACATCGTCTGCAAAATATAAGCGGCAAATACAGCTTAGAACATATTTAAAATCAATGTTAAAGTAGGTGCACGCAGCCAACTACGAAACGCAGCACCTCGCGACATCGACAAGAAAGGAATGAAAGGAAAAGAAACAACCGAGAAAACGCTACGACACGAGTGTGCGCTGCCGTCTGGGTGGGCCCTGCGAGCAAGTTTCTCGCCGCTCCGATCGTCCAGATGTGCCTTTTTTACCCTCCCTGGTCGTGACGCTGACCTCTTTCGCCGCTGAGGGCGGCACAAGAATCGGCTGATACTTGTTTCTGACAACTCATAAAGTGACCTCGAAAGTGTGCATGTTATAAAATGTTGCGCAATATAGCAAATCAATGTGATTTTGACTCGCAAGTGGTCAGCACAGCTGCCACTGAAATCGTCCCTGCAAAGCAGCTCGCCTGGCTAACATGTTTTCTCCTTGCTACCAACATCGGGAAGACTAATTGTATTGCCACTTATGAGCGACATAAATGTGCAGACGTTGATTGTGTTGACGAATATAGATGCTTTATTACCAGCAAGAGCCGCTGGCCTCGGATACGATGGTTAGCGAGCTAGACCTATATACTGTTTCCTAGCGATCACCAGCTCGCTTGGCTCGCTTGGCGTCGATAAGCGGCAGAAGTGGTCCGAGTTCATGCGCGCCGCTGGATGCTTAGAATGGACCCTGCTGAAGGGCAGCCAGATTTGCTTGTTTCATTTCGAGCATGCCTAGCATAAACAAAACCGGTTGAGCTTAGAGCAGTCTGATGATCTTCCACCAAGACTATGTACTCCCAAGCCTGAAGTTGTGTCGACCTTTATCTCGCCTTGTGTCCTGCTCCGGAATATGCTTCATTCCCAAAGCGCGTTCGACGAATGGCTCGTACTACTTGTATCGGTGCGTACGCACATTGATAGCTGTCGCTAGCTGCACTTTCTGAGTAGCTGCTTTGTAGTGGATGAAATCAAATGTGGTTGGCCACGTCTAATTCGGCGCCGACTACCGCAAGCAGGAAGTAGTCGCCGTTGGAGGACGAAAACAAGGATGACTGATGTCGAGGACATCGAAAAGCACATGCAGGTGTAGGACACGAATTAGCAAGACCAAGCTTTCGCGCCGGCGAACGCGCTGGTGTGAGCACGTCACAGTTTTGTGCAATCACGTGTCTAGCTGTGTTTACATTCCTTTTTTGTCCCATCTCGTTGCTCTCCAAACTGAAACTTAGACTGGTCACTACAAACAAGACTCAAAAACATTACCTGTCACCCTCTGAAGCCAGTGCTGTTTCGTGTGATGATTACTGGGTCATTAGCTACTTATTGCAGCAGAAAAAAAATTTAAAATTTTTGTGTCAGTACTCAGTTTGTAAAGCCAAACCTGTTGCTTTGTAGCATAAAAACAGGCAAATATTTCCATCTCACAAACCTGGAACGGTGAAACTCTCATCTGCAGAGCCTCGAAGCTTGCCTTCCATCTGCAAATTGGGGTAGTAATTTTCAAAGGTTGCACACAGCATCAAAAATACTGCAGTTCAATCGTACACAAATGCCATAGAGACCATTCCTTTACATTGCATGCAATGATTCCCTCGGAGGACTAATAATTCTTTACACGTATTGGGGACTCAAATCCAGCCATTTCCAGTTGTGCAGCAATGACAAATGTGAGGTGTACAACAAGCCATATAGCACTATTTCTGAATATGAAGCACAGCAGGAAAACGTTTTAATGTGGATATGTGACCTGGGAGAATGACTACAACAGCCTATGCCATACTTTTTGAAGGTCACACTTAGAGACATTTACCATCAAATTTCAACGCTCAATCTGGCAATACTAAAATAGAATGCACCGGGAAAGCAGGGAATAGGGCCTCGCTATCATATCGGACAGAAACGCCCCGTAAAAAAAAGGCACAATGAAGTCAAACTGAATGTCGCGGCCAGTTGCGGCAGATACTGATACAGCACATTATGCCTGGCACATATTTGCCACTGCGGCTGCGACGTGCTCTATCTGTATTGGTTGATTTGCCATCAATCTTTCTTGGGTATTTCCGTCAGACGTAATAGCCGAATCGCCTTTTCTGGACTCCTGGCATGCTTAGTGTCAATATTGCCTGGTTTGAGCGTTGGAATTTGGTTATTAATATATCAAATTAGGTGTGATTTTCACTATCTTGAAAAATGGGGTAGCATAAAAATATATCGGCCCCAAATTTGGTGTATAAACAACTGCCCCCAAGGTTTTATAAAAAGTTCACTAACAAATTTTAGTTAGTCTTCTGAAACTTGTGTTATTAGTGGCATGTTCACCTATGTGCACCTCACAACTACTCTGCAGAAACACCACATTTGCTACACTTGCAGTCGTTTCATAAAAAATCCGTATAATCTGAAAAAGGAAAAACGCCCTGTATTTACGCAGCAATATTTCTTGACATTTCTGAGGCCTGCTACTGCCCATCCTATCATTCCTGGCTGTGCACGCCAAACTACATTGTGTTGCTGAGACACAGTGGGGCAATCTTTTCCTGACAGACATTGAGAGGAAGCGTTAGTTTAAGGCCAACTCCAATTTGCTTATTTGAATACATGTAAAACAGAAATGCATTCATGGGACATCCACTAGACCGATTTGAATGAAATTTGTTGCATCTGAGGAAAAGGAAATTTTAGCAACCAACTGTAGGATGCATAAGTCTGATTTAGGATCTCACACTTTTTACAAAAATGGTTGAAAATTTATAATTAAAAAAATATGGGAGCAAAAACCTTACAAATTTCTAACTCCACCAAAAACAGATATTGCAGTTCAGTAAACTAAATCTATGTGTGCATCTAAAGCAGACAAACTTGATATACAGTCAAAATTCAGCCAAACGAAACCCAATTTTACGAAGTTCTCGATCTAATGAAGAAATTTCTATTCACTGACAAGTACCCATAAGGTTCAGTGTTGTCATCAACCTGAAGTCACAAAATAGCTTTCATTAAACCCAACTTGAAGAAGCTTTTCCAGAAATAAATGAGTAAAAAAAGCTGCGATTTCTTTCTAATTTTGATGCAGACTGGTTTTTCTTCGAGCTTGTGCTCTAATGCTATTGTGTTAAATCATCTAGGCACCCTAGTCACAGCCCTAGCTTTATTTTGACGAGGCTGCACGCCGTGCCCATGCACGGAACAATGGACTCTGCAGCCGTTAGCGTTCTCATGTACCAGATGGCGCTAGGGACGGTGGTAGTTGGGCCACCCTCGTGGACTTTTTACACTTGCAGGCGTGGGTTAGTGACAAATACAATGCCACAGTACCTTTTGGGTGTCACTGTTAGAATTTTAGATTTCACCGAAAAATCCCTAACTCGATTTTTCGAACTTCCTGATTTAACTAAATAATTTCAGCGTGGTCATCGCTTCGTTATATGGAGTTTTAACTGTACTACAAGATTATAGCTAGTGGAGACACTCAACTCTTACAAGTCCCCTGATGTTTTCCCTGCATGGCTCTCGTGTCACCTGTAACCCGGCTTCTCGGCGTAGCTAAAAGCCGGCGCGGGGAGTGTGGTTGCAGATTAGTACGCGAGATGGCGCAAGTGTTGCACTGCTAACTTGGGCACTAAAGGGAGTAAGTAGCCTGTTCCTCTTTGGTCTGGGGTCGCCTAGCTGCATGGACATTTTGCGCACTTGCCGTCTGTCCAAGGAACCGTCCTGTGAAAGACTTAGGATCAGGACACTGGAACAGACAAACACGACCGTTCAAATGTGCCACCAATCGCATCACCGTAGATGCAAAAGATTAGGCACTGGTTTCTAGAACGAGGGCGAACATATTTGCTAGCTATATCTAGTCGCAGCGAGTTTTACCTCCCCGATTTGACGCACGCCCATCGAAAAGTTCAACTGTTAATAATTGGGCTGGCTAGAGTGGTGTATAAAAGGCGCAATAAATGCCCTTGTGATTGCCTGCACTACTGTGTTGTCGTTCTATGTCCCAAGAGCATATTTAAGAACCCACAAGCTTATGTGAAATTGTTACAGTGCTTACGAGGGCTTTGCAAAAGTCCTCACAAATTAGTTATATTTCAGAGTGGTCTGTAATATACAAAAATTGTCCACTTTGAGAAATGTGATATCATTAGTCATTACAAGTTACAAAGTTGAAAAAATGGTACTTGAATTCGCTTTTTTCAATTTTTAAACATTTTCATTAAAATTTATAGCCTAAATAAAAGATCTGCTTCCTAGATTTTAACAAATATTTAACTTCCTTTCAAATGCAAGAACCTCATCATATTCAGTGCAGTGCATGTCAAACAAAGCATTTTCTTTGTTCCCATGTTTCATAGGGACACTAAAGGAAAATACTAAGCCAAGTTAGATCAAGAGTATTCATCTAGAATAATATTGTTTCCTGCGTGGCAATATATATATGACTGTTGCCCAGAAAATTGCTGCCAAAGGTCCCAGTGCTGCTCCTCTATGTGAACCGCCAACACTAAAACTCAAAAGTTGACCTACCTCCACATGACCTCCTTCTATGCTAATGCTAAATCGCTTTGAAACTATTTACCTCTACATGGACAGTGTACTGCCAGACAGTGGCGGCTGCAGATCTGTTTGCATGAGTTGCTCTGCGGCTCAGCTTGGGTTCAGGATACCAAATATCAGATGCGGCGGCCGGAGCGAGGCAAGGGTGGTTGCCACATCAACAATTCTTAACGAAGAATGCGATGCGGCTTGCAGTAAACCCAGCAGCCACCCCCTGAGCATCAGCAGTGCTAAAGTCACATACGAGATGACAAGGGTCCTAAAGTCGTTGACTTTGAGACCCTTGTCATTTGTCAGGAATTTGTCATTACAGAAGCGTCACCTTTCAGTATAGCTGAACTATTATTCAATAGTGTTTCCCATCTGCAAAACTATATTTGTCATTACAGAAGCCTCATCTTTCAGTATAGCTAAACTGTTATTCAATAGTGTTTCCCATCTGCAAAACTATATTTTAAAAAAATTAAGTTTTCTCTAGGAAAGAAATTTCTGTGCTTGAATGATTTAAAGCAACTTCAAGAAGGCTCTCATACCTTAAAACTTTTAGTGCTGCAATGTCCATGCAGGGAGAGATGTGCCACACTATGAAATGTGCTGTCAGCACATTTAATTGCAAAGTAAAAGCTACACAGCACAACCATTACTGCTTGCGCAGTGGAACCTCAGTCGAGTCTACAGTGGAACCTCGATTATATGACTTTCTAGGGACCATGCGATAACACTGTATAACCCAGGCGTTGTATAATCTAACCAACAAGAATTATGTATATAATACACGATTTCGTATGACAGAGTTTCAAGGAGTTTCAATTTAAATTATATAATAATGCTCTGCAGGAACAGCATATACAATATGATCTGCATGCCATCCGGCAGATAATTGGTTCGATCTTCGCACATGCTTTCGCACTTTCAGAGTTACACTTTTATGAGACTCAGTGCTGAACGCATCAAAGTATAGAGCCTACAGCGCTCTCGGCACTGCAAAGGTAGCAAGTTTGGCACAGCGCCAAAAACACTGTCGGCCGTGTACACGGAGGTGTCTGGCGACAGGAGCAGGCACTTCAAAAACGTAGAGAGAGATAGTGCAAAGGAGATGGTAACGAAGACAATGGCAGGCAGCAGTTGGGCGACACTAAGAGGGGGAAGGAAAAGGAATGATAGGAGGGCGATGAACGTGACGAAGGAAAAAAAAATATTAAGTAATACACAATAATAATTAATAATAATATTTGGGGTTTTACGTGCCAAAACCACTTTTGATTATGAGGCACGCCGTAGTGGAGGACTCCGGAAATTTTGACCACCTGGGGTTCTTTAACGTGCACCTAAATCTAAGTACACGGGTGTTTTCGCATTTCGCCCCCATCGAAATGCAGCCGCCGTGGCCGGGATTCGATCCCGCGACCTCGTGCTCAGCAGCCCAACACCATAGCCACTGAGCAACCACGGCGGGTATTAAGTAATACACCAACAGTGATTGTTAACATAAGTGAATAGCTCCAACAGACAGATGAATGAGCGAGCGGCAGTACACCCCTCCTTCCTGCGAATCATTGGAACTTGGTTGTCTGAGAGCACCCGCCGTTTCCCTTGGCACCTTCCTTCGCCTTCCCACTACGAAGGAGTGAGGAACAGCCTCTCCTCCTCCTTCCCCACAACTTGGTCGCATAAGAGCTCAGGTGACATTATCTCCCTCCTCAATACTCGCTTGCCCGAGCATGCAACCTTTCCCTCGCCTTCTGGCGACGAATGAGCGAAGAGTTCTGCCTTGAACGAGATGGCTATGGTGTCTGCAGCTGGTGTCCTTTATGCTCTTCCCCATTCTGTTAGCAATCATTTCCTCCTAACCTTTATGTTTTTGGCTCTAAAGGTACAACCAAATAACAGAGCATGAATCAACAAACAGGAGCAAGGCTGGGACCATAATTTTGTAATATTTATCTCTATGCAGTGTTGAGTGACAGTAAAATGATTGAGTGCAAACTAACCTCTCAGCTTCAGCTGCCATGGAGTTGAGCTGCTCAGTCAAGTTGTTCATTTGCCTGAAAAGTGACAAGCAAGTGATGTTTCCAATCACAAAGTGCACTAAAGAAACATGCAAGAAAAGCTAGCATGTTCCACACCTTCAATACAAAAATTTACTGCAAAGAGTAAAAACCGGAAAAAAAAGGGGGGAGCATATGTGCAAACATGCACTGAAATGCACACTGACACAAACGTGTGCACACCAACATACACACAAACACAAACAGGAGGCATGAGTAGTTGTGGACATTCAGCAGGTTAGACGATAAGCAGCACGACCGTTGACCGTCACTGTTGCACCACATAACACGCAAATACCTTGCGTGAGTGTCCCAACTGGAAGAAAGAAAGTGCTCTAAAGACAGCCACCACGATAGCCTAGACACCATCACCTCGTAAAATTCTGCAGCCACCTGCATCCTGAACAGCACAAAGAAACTCATCAGCTACTGAAGACTAGCCTGGTTCATATCTAGTGCAATTAGCCACCATACATGCAAAATGATCTTTTTTAACTTTGACTGGACATGCTTTATGCAGCAATGCAACATGTGGTATACAATAATAATAATTATGGGGTTTTACGTGCCAAAACCACTTTCTGATTATGAGGCACACTGTAGTGGACGACTCTGGAAATTTCGACCACCTGGGGTTCTTTAACGTGCACCTAAATGTAAGTACACGGGTGTTTTAAAATTTCGCCCCATCGAAATGTGGCCGCCGTGGCCAGGATTCGATCCTGTGACCTCGTGCTCAGCAGCCCAACACCGTAGCCACTGAGCAACCACGGCGGCTTCTGGTATACAAGTGCTGCTCTGAATTAAGTTTTGACTAGCTGGATACTTATGCAGTGAAACAAAATTTAATCAGACAAGTCTTTTCGCAAAATGCCTATATTTGAATACAGGTACCATGCTGAAAAACAAGCTTGAAGATTTGTCTCAGCTTCATTTTGAATAGACACAATCAATGAATGCCAGCATTAAATTCTGGAAGGACTATCCGAAAACATTTCTGCACATAAAAAAATGAAAATAGGCGCCTGGTATGCGAGTAACTCAGTAATGTGTTAGGAAAAATAAAGAAAGACTATTCTCACTTGGAAGTCACAAATGCTTCTACAAGGAATTACTATAACAAAATTAGGGAAAGAAGCCATGATGATGCAGAGTTTGTGCACTATCACATCCTCACACCCAAATATATTTGCTTCACCAAGAAAAGGCAGACGTACTTGAGAGAAGTGGCATTCTATATACCGAGCACACCCAACACACCACTCATTACGCACCAAATTAAACTGGCCTGCATGAGAAGAACTGCTGAGGCTTATACAGTGCTGGCAAATGGCCACGTCCTCTGCTATAGAGGACTACCAGATAAGAAGCATTTCGGAGTAGAATTCCTAATCCATAAGGACATAGCAGGCAACATTGACGAATTGACAGCATTAATGAGAACGAAGCAGTAGTCGTAATAAAGCTGAATATGAGGTATGGAATAAAGGTAGTACAAACCTACGCTCCAACCTCCAGTCATGATGATGAAGAAATAGAACAGTTACATGAAGATGTTGAATCAGCAACGAGAAAAGTGCAAACTCAGCATACTGTAATGGGTGATGTCAATGCGAAAGTGGGGAAAAAGCAGGCTGGTGAACAAGCAATTGGCAACTAAGGCGTGGATTGTAGGAACACTCAAGGATAGATGTTGATAGAATTTGCAGAAAGGAATATGCTGCGAATAATGAACACCTTCAGGAAGCGTTGGAACAAAAAGTGGACCTGGAAAAGCCCTAATGGTGAAACAAGAAATGATATTGATTTCATACTTTCTGCCGATCCCAGCATAGTGCAGGATGCAGAAGTGATAGGCAGGGTAAAGTGCAGTGATCATAGGCTAGTGAGGGCTAGGATTCACCTCAATTAGAAGACCTACATGCAGTAAGGGTGAAAGCAGACTGTTTCAGGTTGGAACTTGCAAACAAATATGCAGCCTTAGAACACAGATCTAGATGACATAGAGGCCATGAATGAAACCGTAACTAGGCTGGCTTCAGATGCAGCTATTGCTGTGGGAGGTAAGGCACTAAGGCAACCAGTAGGTAAGCTCTCCCAAGTAATAAAGGACCTAATAAACGAACGACAAAGAATGAAAGTGTCCAACTCAAGAGATAAGACAGAATTCGCGGAACTGTCAAAACTGATCAACAAGGAGAAAATAAGGGATATTCGAAATTATAACTTAAGAAAGACTGAGGAAGGGGGCAGTAATAAATGGACGCAGAAGGAAATCAGTGAGAAGGAAACTTGGCATAGGACAAGCCAAGATGTATGCACTGAAAGATAAGCAGGGTAATATCAGCAATCTCGCACCTACAGTGAAAGCAGCAGAAGAATTCTATACTGACCTGTACAGTACCCAAACAGCCACAATACCTCTATTCGAAGTAGTAATGAACAGGTAACAGAGGCTCCTATAACTAGCAATGAAGTTAGAAGAGCCTTGCAAGACATGAAACGGGGAGAAGCGGCAGGAGAAGATGGAATAACAGTCGATTTAATGAAAGATGGAGGAGACATATTGCTTGAAAAACTGGCGGCCCTTTATACAAACTGTCTATCGACGTTGAAGGGTCCCAGAGAACTGGAAGAAGGCCAACATTATACTAATCCACAAAAAGGGAGATGTTAAAAAACTGGAAAATTATAGGCCCATTAGCTTACTTCCAGTATTACATAAAATATTTACCAAAATAATCTCCAATAGAATAAGGGCAACACTGGACTTCAGTCAACCAAAGGAACAGGCTGGTTTCAGGAAGGGATGCTCTACAGTAGATCACATCCATGTCATCAATCGGGTAATCGAGAAATCCACAAGTACAATCAGCTTCTCTGTATGGCTTTCATAGATTACGAAAAGGCATTTGATTCAGTAGAGATATCAGCAGTCAGAGGCATTAGGTAATCAAGGAGTACAGGACGCTTACATAAATATCTTGGAAAGTATCTGCAGAGATTCCACAGCTACCTACCTGAATTCTCCGCAAGTAGGAAGATACCTATAAAGAAAGGGGTCAGACAAGGAGAATCTCTCCAATGTTATTCACTACATGCTCGGAAGAAGTATTCAAGCTATTAAACTGGGAAGGCTTAGGAGTAAGAATCAATGGTGAACATCTCAGCAACCTTCGATTTGCAGATGACATTGTCCTGTTCAGCAACACTGGGGATGAGTTACAACAAATGACTGAGGACCTGAACAGAGAGTATAAGAGTGGGGTTGAAGATTAATATGCAGAAGACAAAGATAATGATTAATAGCCGGGCAAGAGAACGAGAGTTCAGTATCGCCAGTCAGCCTCCAGAGTCTGAATGAGTACACTTACCTAGGCCAATTACTCGCAGGGGACCCTGATCACGTGAAGAAATTTACAGAATAAGAATGGGTTGGAGTGCATTCGGCAGACATTATCAGATCCTGACAGGAAGCTTAAAAAATGAAAAATTAAATTATTGGGTTTTACCTGCCCAAACCACTTTCGGATTATGAGGCACGCCGTAGTGGAGGACTCCGAAAACTTTGACCCCCTGGGATTTTTTAATGTGCACCTAAATCTAAGTACACCGGTGTTTTCACATTTTGCCTCCATCGAAATGCAGCCGCCGTGACCGGGATTCGATCCCACGACCATGTGCTCAGCAGCCCAACACCATAGCCACTAAGCAACCACGGCGGGTGACAGGAAGCTTACCATTGCCATTGAAAAGAAAGGTACAATCAGTGCTTTCTACCGGTGCTAACATACGGGGCAGAAACTTCGAGACTGACAAAAAAGCTGAAAAACAAGTTAAGGACCGTGCAAAGAGCGATTGAACGAAAAATATTAGGCGTAACGTTAGAGACAGGAAGAGAGCGGTGTGGATCAGAGAGCAAACGGGGATAGCCAATATCCTAATTGACATTATCAGAAAGAAATGGAGCTGGGCAGGGCATGTAACGTGTAGGTTAGATAACTGGTGGACCATTAGGGTTATAGAATGGATGCCAAGAGAAGGGAAGCGCAGTTGAGGACGGCTTAAGACTAGGTGGGGTGATGAAATTAATTTGCAGGTGATAGTTGAAATCGGTTCGTGCAGGACAAGGGTAATTGGAGATCGCACGGAGAGGCCTTCGTCCTGCAGTGGACATAAAATTAGGCTGATGATTATGATGTTCTTACTGTCATAAGCGAGTAGCAAAGGAAGGAAGTGGGCATATGCAGAGGAATATAGCCTTGAAACTAAGCTTTCTTTGCAAATCCTCCCATACTTACCCAACTATGACTGGGTGCTGCTGTCTTGGTGAAAAGTGTACACTTAAATATTGAATTAAGTGCCCAGTGGTGGGATCAAACCTCAATCCCCCAGCACAGGAGCCCGATGCTGTAATCATTAGGCCACAATCGCATGTGTACTTTTATTGTACCAATGCCTACTGGCTCTTTGAGATGATCCGCATGTGTCTCATTGCTTAGCACAGGTGTGCAAGAGCACATACATGTGCACAAGTTTCCTTTATGTCAAAGATGCAGGAATGAAATGGGCATACTTTTAGCATATGATGTACCGCTTTGGTTCATATAGATTCCAAGACGTGTGTTGGAGCTGCATCATTTGTAATATTCAGTTGTATTATATTAGAAAAACAGTTTTGGTGGAAGAAAGGCGGTTGAGGAAGCCAAGTGGTTAGCATGGTAGTCTACAGTATGATAGCAACATGCCCCCTTTACAAAAGGGAAATGTGAAAACTTGCTCACAGCGTAAACCAAATTGAAGCCACATACTTTTGTCCTACAATAAATTATTGTACATTGTGGTCTTCATAGCACTCAGTTTCTCGGTGCTTTTCCTAATTACAACAGACGTGTCATACTTGCCAAAAATGATTTGTCATTTCTATGAATGTAAGCGGCAAGTTCAAATATTTTAATCTCACGAGATAAGGCTGTAAATTTGGCAAAAATATTCTAAGAGGCAAGCTTCACCAGTACTCTAGCAGTATCTCCATGGACCAACAGAAGCCGCAAGCAATAAATGTATCATTTCCCTATATTAGTGATACCCACACTGAATGAATTCCATGCCTGTTTGTCGGGAGATTAGGAGCATGTAAGCAGGCACAGGTGTAAGCTGTCAGCGACAAAGGAATCTGGCGGTGTCTGATCAACTATTGTCAGAGAAATGAAGATCAGGAGGTGACAGCACTATAAATGAGACAAAACAATTGGTAGCAATCTGTGCATGAATGCATAAGCACAGAAATTTTGTTCACACTTGTGTACATTTTGTACCTAAGCTTAAAGGAAGATATGCAATAGGCATTCCTCAAAATCAAACACCAGATTAGACATAAGAGAGACCATGGCTAGTGCATGTGTACTCTTAGGCTGAGTGTTACATACAATTAGGCCAGCTCCAATTGCAGCATAATTATCTACAAGCTGTACGCACAAAATGAGTTAGTTCCCTAGCAATGACACTTTTCACCCAGATTTTGTTTCTGGCATGCATAACCAGTACAAGAGCAAGTTGCATGCTTCATCTCTTCATCAGGGCATGCCATGCCAATGCATTGAATCACAAGCTGAGAGTGCTAATGCAGTCTTGTATTACAACTGCCTAAAGCGATGGCCTTAGCCATTAAGCATATACAGTTACACTAAACATCAGAAGCCTCAAGCACATATGGCACTGATTTGATTATGCTTTCATAGCCAAAGTTGTAAGAGCCGATGTGTTCCATAGCTGACACAAGTTGTCTGACCTCTCAAAACAGAATTGTTCAGAGGACATAAAATTATCTGCATTGGTATAACGAACTTTCATTTAAGAATTTTAAGTTTCATGAACTTTTCAGCTGCAAAGATGACTGCAGTAAAACCTCGTTAATACATATCTTGCAGGGAAAGTGGATCAGGTATACACTTAGCGATGTACTAATAAGCCGAGAATGGCAGATGAGCGGCTATACATTAGTGGCCAAAAAACATTTGATTCTTACTAAAACACTCACGCATGCAAGATTTATTTGCGAGCAGGATACAAACAAAAAAATCCGATTTTCACTTGTCACCATAGCGGCCTTGCAGCGATGACGTTATCCCCAAGCTCAGTGAGGCCGAGAGCCAGTTTCTCCAACAGTCCCCACTTCTCTGTGATCACCCTCAGGACGGTCAATGCACTAGCTGCATCATATCCGGGAGGGCCATCATCCATGTCATCATCCATGATGACAACGTGGAAGTGCCTAGAAGCTATAGCAGCAGGAAACACTTCATGGCTACCATGTTTTGACATCACTATTGGCGGCTATTTCAGTCCGGGAAAGGTCCGTGCACCGCAATTTTGCTATCTATGATCTGCACGCACAGCATTTTTCCAATGCTGCCCTTGTACATGCCGAAAAATTAAGTAACTACTACGCGCTAATCGTTGGCATGCGTTAAGCGACTACGGCTTAAGCAGTCAGCCAACATAGGTTCAATGGCGGCAGGGCGGGGGGGATTCATTGCAACTATTTAACTGGAATTATTAAGCAGGTATGCATTCACGAGGTTTTACTAACTAGAGGGGTTCCACTGTATTTAATGGCTCAATTCAATACAGCAGCGATGAACTCAGACTTAAGATAAAGCAATATTTCAATGGTGGCTCTGACCTGGTGTGCAACACCAGTCATGTGCTGCCAGTGCTTGCAAAAGGAACCGCACAGATGGCATGCAAGCATACAATGCATATCTTCCATTTCATTAAATTTAGTACCTCTAGTGCATTTTATTCAAGCAAACATTAGGAGTACATGTAAGAACTAAGTTGTTCTGCTGAGATGCAAGTGAATGACAGCAACTCCAGCAACTGACATATTTTGAAAGCAACAGTGCTAATTTTATGTAAAAAGGTGTGCTGTGTGACCTTGTGTTTTATAGAACATCACATTAACCACAACCTCAAACTGCAGTACATAAAATGAAATTCATTATTGCCTGAAGGCACAGCACACCAAGAGGCACAATGAAAGAAAACAAAATATATTGCAGTTCAGACCAAAGCCAGCTGTTGAATAACAAATACAAATTTCAGCTCAACGAACATTGTGAACATTGTCTCCAATGTGTCATCCTCATCATTAAACTTTTTTTCAGGTCACATGTGGTGCATATTAATGTGGAACTTAAACTTAGCAAATCTTAATTATGATAGGTTTTCGAAGGTTTGCATATGGGTGAATGAGAAAATTTGCATCTTGCGTATATGTAGATAATTGCCCACCTCACTCTGGCTGTAAGTCCCAAAAGGGAACATTATTGACTAAGTTGTTCTGCTGAGATGAAAGTGAATGATGGCAACTCCAGCAACTGACATATTTTGAAAGCAACAGTGCTAATTTTATGTAAAAAGGGAACATTATTAACAAAGTTGTTCTGCCGAGATGCCATGTCAGCTCAGAAGTGTCAATTTTTCCACTACACTGCTTCATATTGTATGTCTTTGACTGAGCAGATTCGTTTTGGATGCTTAATTTTTAAATCTAGAGTATGTGTGCAACAACATGATTCATTCTTTCCTAGGTACAACTGAAGTGCAGCTAAGCAAATTACAAGCAAGGAGAGAGAAATAAAAGACAACTCACTCATCTTTGACTTGTGCTAGTTCTTCTGACAGCTGCTTCAATTGGTCACGCAGCTCCCTCCTCTGCCTGTCAAGTTCACTGCATACACATTTGTACTTGTCAGCACGGAGCACAGCAGCTTCGAGTTGCTGAGTGCAGTTGGTCAGTTCTTCATCTCGGCGACGATTTTCACAGGACAAAACTTCAGCCTTTTCCTTCCAACTATTAAGGTTGCGTGTGGCATCCGAGAGCTTAACTTCAATTCCGTTCCTGATATTCTGGCACGACTTAATACTTTCTTCAAGTTGTTTTCTTTCTTTCAGCAGTTCAGAAATATTGTTTTGTGCTACCCTGTTTGCATCCTCCAGAGCAGACATTTTCTTGGCAAATTCACTGTTCCTGCTACGAAGGCTGTCAACTTCAACAAGTGCTGAAGTGAGTCTTTCTTCCAAGCTTGTATTGAGGGTCAGTATATCCCCAAAGTCTTCAAGTTCCTTTAGCATGTCCTGCTTTAACTGCTCATGAATGGAAATTTCATGATGCAAAAGAGTCACTGAAGACTTAAGCTCAGCTTCCTCACAGTGTGCTTCATCAAGTTTAGATTGAAGATCTTCAATGCAGTCTGTTAAGAGCAAATGCTGATGTTCCCATTTGCTTTTTAAATCTTCAAGAATCTGAACATTTGCTTTGAGAACTTCATTTTGTTTCTCAATTTCCTCCATTTTCATGTTGAGAATCACTTTCTCCTCCTGATGTTGCACAACTTCCTGATGAAGCTTATGGAAGTTGCTTGCAAGATCTTCTAGGCTTCTCTCTACAGTTGTCTTCTCTATGTGCAGCTCTGCCAACCTCTTCTCCCCTTCCTCTTTTTCAAATTTCACTTGGGCAAGTTCATCATTCAGGGCAATAAGCTCTTGTTTGTAGTCAGCAAGTGACTGTGCTTTGTTTTGCAGCACTTCATTTTCAAGGACCAATTGTTCGATTTGTGTGCCCTTGGCAGTGTTTTCTTTTTTCTGGCATAAAAGCTCGTGATGAAGCTCAGTATGCTTGGCCTCAAGGTTTTCAATGCTTGTTTTCAGAGCAGAATTCTCTTTGCAAGTTTCAGCAACCTTCTCCTCAAATTCGTGCTTTTCTGCCTTCACACGGTCCAAGATTGCATTCAGCTCTTGCTTGCAATCAGTAAGTGACTGTGCTTTGTTTTTCAGCACTTCATTTTCAAGGACCAATTGTTCGATTTGTTTTCCCTTGGCAGTGTTTTCGTTTTCCTGGCATACAAGCTTGTGATGAAGCTCAGTATGCTTGGCCTCGAGGTTTTCAATGCATGCTTTCAGATAAGAATTCTTTTTGCAAGTTTCTGCCACCTTCTCCTCAAGTTCATGCTTCTCTGCCTTCACATGGTCCAAGATTGCATTCAGCTCTTGCTGGCAATCAGCAAGTGACTGGGCTTTGTTTTTCAGCACATCATTTTCAAGGACCAACTGTTCGACTTGTGTGCCCTTGGCAGTGTTTTCTCTTTCCTGGCATACAAGCTTGTGATAAAGCTCAGTATGCTTGGCCTCGAGGTTTTCAATGCTTGCTTTCAGAGAAGAATTCTCTTTGCAAGTTGCTGCCACCTTCTCCTCGAGTTCATGCTTTTCTGCCTTCACATCGTCCAAGATTGCGTTCAGCTCTTGCTTGCAATCAGCAAGCGACTGTGCTTTGTTTTTCAGCACTTCATTTTCAAGGACCAATTGTTCGATTTGTGTGCCCTTGGCAGTGTTTTCGTTTTCCTGGCATACAAGCTTGTGATGAAGCTCAGTATGTTTGGCCTCGAGGTTTTCAATGCTTGCTTTCAGAGAAGAATTTTCTTTGCAAGTTTCTGCCACCTTCTTCTTGAGTTCATGCTTTTCTGCCTTCACACGGTCCAAGATTGCATTCAGCTCTTGCTGGCAATCAGCAAATGACTGGGCTTTGTTTTTCAGCACTTCATTTTCACAAACAAATTGTTCTATTTCCGCTTGCTTGGCAGCACATTGCTTTTTGTGACAAAGTACTTGTTGGTGAAGCTCACTACACTTGGCCTCAATATCTTTTATTATTCCTCGCAGGGATGACTTTTCTGTGCAAATTTTTGCCACATTTTCCTCCATTTCTTCTTTTTCGGTTGTGATACTGGCCAGCATGTCCCTCAAAGCCTTAAGTTCTTCTTCAAGGAGAAAAATTTTGGCCTTGAAACTTGCATTTTCTTGGTCATACGCCTCCACGATATCTGTTTGGGAAGATATGTTGGTTAGGACAAAGTTTGCAAAAGATGTATAGCGAGAAATCAACCACTAGTAGAATTTTACAATATTTTTGTCCATTTTTGAACAACACTGATTGCATAGTAATATTACACTAAGGTAGAACATAGCAACAGAAAACATTACAAAAGCGGACAGCAAATTTATATACCAAAAGCAAGAAGTATCCAAGAGCTGAACAGGTTAAAATGGTACATCCTATGTAGAACTTACGCTGCGGCAATCTATGCAAGAAGTCCCATGCACACATAGTCAGGGTTTCAGACAGCAAAAATACATGCAAAGGCACCCTTGCAAAAAAACCAGGGCAGCTATCTTTGAATATGGAATTGCATGCTTCAGACTATTTGGACAACATCTAGTGCACCACTTGCAGTCCGCAATAAATGAACCCCAATAATATCTTTATCTCAGATTAGAGAATACACCGATTTATTGAGAACTTGTATCTAAATGTTACAAAAAAATGGAGTTTTAAGAGCCAAAACCCCGATCTGATTATGAGGTACGCCGTAATGCGAGACTCCAGAAATCTGGACTACCTGGGTGCACCTAAATCTAAGTACATGGGTGTCTTCGCATTTCAGCTCCATCAAAATGTGGCCGCCGTGGCTGGGATTTGATGCCGTGAACTCGTGCTTAGCAGCCAAACACCATAGCCACAAAGCAACCACAGCGAGTCTAAATGCTGCAAACTTGGCACTGTTACCAAGGTCTAGACTAGCTGTCTGATCGACAGACAATCCCATGGCAACACTGTTTTATGCCACACTGGGGCATAAGGTTCTTATCAAAGCCATTTGTGTTGCACATTTCAATGAGACTTGGCATGCAGAAAAAGGCAATATACAACTTAATACTGACTAAAAAAATTGCCTTATTTCTTGATGTCACTTCCTACAACAATTTTGCATTTCTACGTTAAAGGGACCCTGAAACAATTTTGACGATTTTCTACAAACGTACCGAGTCAGAGTAGGTCCTTCTGATCATTAATTGATGCATGTAAGTGCTCCGCGCAAAGCGTGCAATTTATTAAAAGGTTCTAAAAACGCACATCGCTGCTGATCGCAGCACACTGCTCGGTGGAATTTTAAGCCGCCCCTACCCATATGACGTAAATCACCCATACGACGTCTGTGGGGCAAGCTATCCCATTGGCTGACCAGGGCGCGTGATCGATAATTTTTCCAACATTACGGTAAACAAATTATGTTCGTAATAGTTGGAATGTTAGTTAATTTGTTTTTATAAAAAGAAAGTAACATAAAGAGTATGCACAAGAACAATTTTTCAGGACACTTAAGCACTTCCGGCACACAGCAAGTGTCGTCTGCTTGTGTTACAATGTGCTCCGTCTTTGACGAGAGCTCCGCCGTCAGTGTCGGTCTCAAGTCTTTTCGCGAGCATCATGATTCGACTTTGTTGTGTTGTGAACTGCAAACATAGCGACTGGCAATATGTCAAGCTGGGACATCGTGTCCCTCTGCAAGGCAGCAGATGAGTGAACTAGCTGCAGCGCATCAGACTGCCACTATCCGATCGGCGCCAGGATTTGCACGTTTGCGGACATAACTTTACACTGGAAGATTACTAATGCAATAGCGTTCCGCGAGTCTGGTGTTAGGGCAAACACAAGCACAAGGGAACAGGGCCTGGCCACTTGACTGTGTTGTTTAGCAGAAGCGCAAATGTGAGTGGTCTGCACACAGTGCAGCCACTTGGTGGCACAGAGCTCAACCATACACAGTAGCAGTAACGAAACGTATTCTTTGCTGCTGGTGTAAACTTTCCGCAGGAGCGTAATCGTCAAAACGTTTTTTTAAATGTTTAAAATGTTTTACACTTGGTTAGAGCAATATTAGCGCTTTGTTTGGCTGGTTAAGTTCTGTGCCAACAAGTGGCTGGACCGTGCAGACCGATCAGGCTGCTCACGTACGTCTACGCTAAAGTTCCTTCATCAGTTTGAGTTTATGCCTCCAGCCATCTGCCGAAACGCCCAGCTTGCCTGTGGTTACCGGAATACCAGACACGTTCGGCGCTTCGACAGAATGCTCGCAACACACGCTGCTTTGATAGCTGTTGCTTGGGGTCAACTGCCAAGCAAGCTGGTGGAAAGTTTGGAGAGACTGCGCGCTCACTCCTAGAGAACCGGAAGTTGACAACACGACGTACCATCATGATGTAGAGACAGTGAAGGCGGAGCTTAGCCCCGATCAATCAGCGAACAAGTTGAGGGCCAAATGCATGACTGTGGAGGAGGGTAACTTGTAATCGTCCATAGCTCTCTTAATATTGTAAAGAATGGCGAGTTGCGCAACAAGATTGCCACCTTGCCACCCGATTACGACAAGGGGTGCAAGACGCGCACCTCCCCCTCTCCGTCGCTGCAGCTGCGAGGCGTTCAAAGAAGCGACCTTTGCGCTGGAATCCGCCGCCTTCCTCCAGCCCCTTCGTCATTGTGACGGGACGAGTTCGGTGTGTGGACAATGATTCCACGCGGAGCTGATTTGACCCGCCTGGTCAAGCTGCCGCGGGAACGACTTATTTTTGCGCTTCTCACGGTTCTGCATGACGCAAAACAACGAGCGACCCTCGAGCGGCGTCGATATTTTCCGGAACGCCACCCCCTTCAACGCCGTCGCTTGGGCTTCGGAATGTGTGTGCCTTTGTGTCTGTAAACTGATCTTCAGAGCAGCTGCGTGTTGGTGATGTGAAAACGAACAGCCGCCGCGTCGTAGGACCGGCGGATCGAGTGTATAAAAACTGTGGTTGTGCGAATGTTGGACACACTTCTCTTGAGCAGTCATGTTAGACTGAGTCACTTCTCTCATGCAGTCATGTTGGACTGTTACTCTTTTTCTCAAGCAGTCATGTTAGACTGAGTTAATTTCTGTAAATAAACCCTTTTTCCTCGTTCTCGATGAGAAGCAGTTCTTCACTTCATCAACGATCTCAGCGTAAATAAGTTGGACGACGGCATGGGCCAGCTACCTTCGAATTCATGCCGTACTCCAATCTTGGCAAAGGACCACGGACGAAGGGATTGAGCCCCCAATCCTGACAACTGGCTGACAGCGGTGAGATGGACTTTGCGACATGGTGCTGTATCTGCGGTGAGTGCTTGGTTTTTGCTTTGACTCTCTAGGCTTCATTTTGTGGTTGTTCTGTTTAGAACAGTAGGGAAGCTAGATTGTTGTGTGTTAGCTAGGTTGTGTTTTACTAGCTAGATTTAGAGAGCAGAATCAAGGCAGTAAAGCAGCAGTCATGGAATTAAGGACACTGCTGAGAGACGAGTTGTTGATTGTTGGTGAGGAACTGGGCCTAGATGTACGTAAAGAAATGCTAAAATCAGAATTATTGCATATCATTTCCGAACAGGCCAGTGAGGAAGAAGTTCAACTGGGGTTTGAACTTCTGAAAAAGAGAGAAGAACGAGAGGGAAAAGAAAGAGAGGAACGCGATAAAGATCGCGAGTTAAGAAAAATGCAACTTGAACTTGAAAGCAAACGTTTGGAGTTGTCTCAAGGAAGTGAAGGCGCTCTAAGACGATCAAGTGAGGCAGAATCATACCGCATGGACAGGCTATTAAAGCCATTTGAGGTCGGGACCGACATAGGCTTGTTCCTAAGCAATTTTGAAAGGACTTGCGAGAAGATGAACTTCGGCCCGAGTACATGGCCACAGCGGTTGCTGTCTATGTTGCCGTGTGAGGCGGCGGAAGTAATCGCCAGACTGAGTGTGCAGGATGCATATGATTATGCAAAAGTTAAGGCTAGTCTCCTGAAGAAATACCGCCTTTCAGCCGAAGCTTTTCGGCAAAGGTTTAGGAGCACAGGCAAGAAAGATAGCGAGGGCTATCCGGAGTTTGCGTATAGCTTAAAGGCCAACCTAGTCGAGTGGCTTAAAAGCGCGGAAGCATACGACAGCAGAGACATGATCATTGAATGCATGTGTCTAGAGCAGTTTTACAAAACCATCCCCCAAGCTGTGAAACTGTGGGTGCAAGACAGAGGTAATGTAAACACTGTGGAAAGGGCGGCTGAATTAGCCGAAGAGTACGCAACCCGTAGAAAATTGAACGCCGAGGAGGGAAACTGGGACGGTCGAAATGGACCGCGGAAACCATTTCCGTTCAAAAAGGGTGCGCAAACTAGACGATCAGAGCCTGTAGACCTGGCGGAAAAGCCCGCAGAAAAGAGCGAGGAGAAACTTAACGGAGAAACCGCACAAAAAGAACAGAAAAGAAAATTCGAATCTGTTAGACCAATTCGCTGTTACAAATGCCACAAACTGGGACATATAGCTGTGAACTGCGAGAAGTCTAGCGTAGTTTTTTCCTACGTGGAGGAAAAAGATGAGAATATGGAACTTTTAAGTCCGTATCTCCACAACCTGCAAGTTAATGGAAAACCATGCCGAGTGCTAAGAGACAGTGCCGCCACGCTGGACATTGTCCATCCGTCTTACGTGATGGTAGGTGACTTCACCGGAGAAGTAGCGTGGATAAAACAGGTTGTAGAAGAACACAGCGTGTGTCTGCCCATGGCCAAAGTCAAAATCAGTGGACCATTCGGGGAGCTAGAGACTGAGGCTGCAGTTTCCAAATTTTTGTCACTGCAGTATCCCTACATCTTTTCGAATCGTTCGAATCAGTTACTGCGTGACAGAGGGCTCAAACTGGGAGAGGGCATAGTACAGGCATTGACCCGAGGCCAAGCTCGTAAGATCGCGGCGCTTTCGGCTGAAAATGCTCAAGCTCCTCCAGCTGAAGCAGAAAAGGGGATAGCTTCAATACCCGAATCCGAGCTAGGCCCGAGGGACAAAAGAACAGTTGAGGAGAGCCTGCCAGTTGACCTGCTCAATGAGAGCGTAGCACTAGAGTGTCAGAGTTCTAGCCTGCAGGAAGAGCAAGCAGACGCGCTCACAAGCGAGACAGGGTCGTTATTATCACCGGCCTCAAAGAACTTTGATCAACTCTTACGCGTGGATAGAGAGTCACTGGCAGCCGAGCAAAAGAATGATGAGAGCTTAGCTAAATTACGTGACACAGCTAAAGAAGGCATTGCTAGGCGCAACGTAACGATACATGAGAGAGGAGGATTGTTGTATCGGCATTACAGAGATCGAAAGGGTAAGATTTTAGATCAGTTAGTCATACCTACTAAGTATAGGGAGGACCTTTTGAGTCTTTGTCATGGAAATGGGTGGTCCGGCCACCTAGGCATAAACAAATCAAAGGAAAGATTGCTTATGGAATACTACTGGCCTGGCTGTTTCAAAGATGTAGAAAACTTTGTAAGATCATGCGACGCCTGCCAGCGTTCTGGTAAACCAGGAGAGACTTGGAAAGCTCCACTGAAGGTAGTGCCCTTAATAACAGAGCCTTTCAGACGGCTTGTAATAGACACGGTAGGGCCTCTTCCAAAAACCAAATCAGGCTACAGGTACTTGTTTACCATGCTGTGTCCGGCCACCAAGTTTCCAGAAGCAATCCCTTTGAAAGAGCTCAGCTCCACTGAAGTAGTAGACGCGCTTTTGACAGTGTTTGCACGAGTTGGGTTTCCAGCCGAAATTCAGGCAGATCAAGGGTCAGTATTCACGAGCGCACTGACTTCCACATTCTTGCAAAAGTGCGGGGTAAAGTTAATACACAGTTCTGTCTATCACCCTCAGTCAAACAGTGTAGAGAGGTGGCATTCGGTGCTTAAGCGAGTTTTGCGTGCGCTCTGTTACGAGCACAAGGAGGACTGGGAGAACTGTCTGCCGGCAACTTTGTTTGCTTTGCGAACGGTTCCACATGAAGCGACAGGGTTCTCACCAGCAGAACTAGTGTATGGGAGGACACTCCGTTCTCCACTGAGAATGTTAAGAGAGATGTGGGAGGAAAGAGGGGAGAGTCCAACCGTGGTTGAATACGTACTAAATTTACTGGAACGGCTAAGCGCGACCCAAGAACTAGTCGGAAAGAACATGGCACTAGCTCAAAAGAACGCCAAATTCTATTACGACAGGAATGCGAGGCTTCGTACGTTTAACGCCGGAGACCAGGTAATGATCCTCAAACCTTCAAGAAAGAACAAGCTTGAAGTTCACTGGGACGGGCCCGTTAAAGTGTTGCACAAACTTTCAGAAACTAACTATGCTTTGAGAATGCCCGGTCGCAGGAAGGAAGTGAGGATATATCACTGTAATTTGATGAAGCCGTATGTAGAGCGGAGCGGAGTCGTTAACTATACTGTCAAAGAGCCGGATGGCATCGGTACCAAGTTTAAGGAGGATAGGGCAACCTCCAACTCTGAAATCGGCCTAGAAGAAGTAGTAGAACACTCGGTAAGCTCGCATGCTCTAAGACCCGAGCAGCTAGATGAGCTAAAAGGGGTGTTAGGGGAATATCTCGACAGATTCAGCGATCGGCCGGGTAGAACCGAACTGATAACGCATGAAATTGAGCTGACCTCTACCGAACCAGTAAGATCAAAACCTTACAGGGTGTCTCCAAGACAGAGAGAGATTATGGAGGCAGAGATACAGCGCATACTAGAGTTGGGAGTTATTGAGCCCGCTGAGAGTGACTACACGTCACCGCTAATACTCGTAGAAACCCCTAACAAGGACCCTCGTCCGTGTGTTGACTACAGGAAGTTAAATGCGATCACTAGGGATCAGCTGTACCCGATACCCAACATTGAGGAACGAATTGAAAGAGTTAGCGCTGCTAAATACATTTCAACTATAGATCTCGTGCGGGGGTACTGGCAAGTTCCCCTTTCAGAAAGTGCCAGCCGCTATGCTGCATTCATCTCGCCTGTAGGCACTTTTCGCCCTCTCGCACTCAGTTTCGGGCTGAAGAACGCGCCGTTTAGCTTCTCTAAGTTAATGGATATTGTCCTAAAGGACTTGCAGGAGTTCGCCTTACCTTATCTTGATGATGTAGCCATTTTTTCGGACAGCTGGGAACAACACGTATCGCACCTCAAACAGGTGTTCTCACGGTTGAGGGAAGCCGGCTTAACGATGAAAGCGGAAAAGTGTAGGTTTGGTTGTTCGCAGGTTACTTATCTGGGCCATGTTGTTGGTCAGGGCATGAGACGGCCGGCTGAGCTGAAAATAGCTACGATTGGAGATTTTTCTCAGCCGCGCACGAAAACGGACGTTCGTTCATTTTTGGGACTTGTGGGGTACTATCAACGGTACATTCCGAATTACTCGCAATTGGCAAGTCCATTAACAGACGCCCTCCGAAAGGGAGCACCGAGTAACGTACACTGGGATAAGGACAAAGAGAACGCTTTTCAAAGTTTGAAAACGCTATTGGTTTCTCGCCCTGTGCTTCGCGCGCCAGACTACACAAAGGAATTCATAGTTCAATGCGACGCAAGCGACAGAGGTATGGGCGTGGTACTTAGTCAAGTCGGCGACGATAACGAGGAGCATCCTATCCTCTACGCCAGCCGTAAACTAAATGTAAGAGAGGAAGCCTACAGCACTTCAGAGAAGGAATGCGCTTGTTTGGTTTGGGCCGCCCAGAAGTTGTCGTGTTACTTGTACGGAGCGAAGTTCATCTTCGAGACCGACCACTGTCCTCTGACGTGGCTCAATCAAATGTCACACAAAAACGGCCGCTTGCTCCGATGGAGCCTCACTCTCCAAGAGTACAACTTCTCCGTTAGATATAAGAAGGGAAAGTTGCATAGCAATGCGGATGGTTTGAGCAGGCTAATTTGAATTCTGCGTTTGGGGGTCCCGCCTAAATTTTAGGGTTACTAGTGTTAATTTTATTAAGCGAAAAAGATCCCCTCTCATTCAGCAGATTTCCCTCCATTGATTGCTGAATTTGTCAGCAGGAATTTGCTTCAGAAATTGGCATAGTGAAATGCAGCATTTTTTTTGTTTCTGCACTTATGTTGTTTTTTTTGAAGCCTAGCGAGTCTAAAGTGAGAGCCAATGCACGTCATCTCGGCGCAGAGCCGTGTTGTGGGGTTCATTTTGCAGTTGCCTGTCCTTGTTGGATGTTTTGGGGCGGTGACATCAATGCACAAGTGGTCGCTGCGAGCCAAGACATCAATCCCCCCCTGACCAGCAGCCGTTCTCTTCCTGCCTAGCGGTTGTCAGCGCTAGACAGTCGAGACTTTTCGGGCCATGGAGGCGCTGTAAAGAATGGCGAGTTGCGCAACAAGATTGCCACCTTGCCACCCGATTACGACAAGGGGTGCAAGACGCGCACCTCCCCCTCTCCGTCGCTGCAGCTGCGAGGCGTTCAAAGAAGCGACCTTTGCGCTGGAATCCGCCGCCTTCCTCCAGCCCCTTCGTCATTGTGACGGGACGAGTTCGGTGTGTGGACAATGATTCCACGCGGAGCTGATTTGACCCGCCTGGTCAAGCTGCCGCGGGAACGACTTATTTTTGCGCTTCTCACGGTTCTGCATGACGCAAAACAACGAGCGACCCTCGAGCGGCGTCGATATTTTCCGGAACGCCACCCCCTTCAACGCCGTCGCTTGGGCTTCGGAATGTGTGTGCCTTTGTGTCTGTAAACTGATCTTCAGAGCAGCTGCGTGTTGGTGATGTGAAAACGAACAGCCGCCGCGTCGTAGGACCGGTGGATCGAGTGTATAAAAACTGTGGTTGTGCGAATGTTGGACACACTTCTCTTGAGCAGTCATGTTAGACTGAGTCACTTCTCTCATGCAGTCATGTTGGACTGTTACTCTTTTTCTCAAGCAGTCATGTTAGACTGAGTTAATTTCTGTAAATAAACCCTTTTTCCTCGTTCTCGATGAGAAGCAGTTCTTCACTTCATCAACGATCTCAGCGTAAATAAGTTGGACGACGGCATGGGCCAGCTACCTTCGAATTCATGCCGTACTCCAATCTTGGCAAAGGACCACGGACGAAGGGATTGAGCCCCCAATCCTGACAATATGAGATGTTTCAGACAAATTGTGGTGCGAATGATTAACTCTAGTTGTACCCTACGCATCTACAAAATTTGTCTGAACCATTTCAGGGGGCCTTTAAGTACAAACATGGCTGCTTTATTGTGTAAATAAGTGCGCTAGAAAATTCACAATACATGTATTGTTATTGTAGGCTACTGCCCCAAGAACAGTGCCATAAATTTACCCAACGTTGGTAGCTAGCGGCAGCTGAGAACCTACACTGTCGCGCGACAGGAGTGACATGGTCCCTTGTCGCCCAAAACGCGGCAACAATGCGATCAAGCTGTGCTCCACACATCGCCTCTTTTTCACCTCGATTCGACTTGCATTACTTAGCACAGCCTCTTTGGGGCACCTTCAACTCTCCGAATTTCGTTATAATTGTGTTAAGTGCGAGTGGAGTCAGTTCCCCCGTAGCAAACACTGCTGCTCTCGTTTTGTATAGCTGAACTAGTCTGCTGAACACACCTGAACCATTCTATAGAACAAGGCGTGACACTTGGCAATCCCAGTGTTCTTTAGGCAAAGTGTTTATGCTTTCTTGAAGGATAAATGCTTGCCAACACAAACTGAGGAACTTCCTGGAGAAGAGTATTTGTGTAGCAGATATGATGAGATAGCTCACATTTGTGAAATTTGAATAATGAATACCTTGTGGTGTTCAACATGAACGCATGTGGATATTGTAAGAGTTGGAGTCGGGCACGTAATAAGAGGCAGCTGGCCCATGCCGTCGTCTGACTGATCCATGCTAAGGACATGGTTGAAGGGAGGAATTGGTTCTCATCGAGAACAAGGATTTATTTACAATATCTACATGAAGGATGGAGAACATTACATTTCATGAGTCTAGCATCCCTTCGTCTAATTTGAGTGTTCAACATCATCGAAGGACCTGCCTTTGAGGGCAAGGATTTACACATTCACTTCTGCAGTTTTGTTTCACTGAACACACCGAGCTGAGAGGGTCCTCGTAGAAAGGGGTTGTCGCGCTTGACTCAAGCTACCGCATTTTGATTCCGGAGCCGACTCCGCAGTTAACAGCCATGTATGCCAAACGACCGTGACGATTACCGGAGTCTGTGGGAAAGTGCCGTTAAACACCATTTTCCAGGAATTCTCTTGCTATAGTTAGACCGTGAAGGCGACAGTAAACTAACTAACACTACGCGGTCTGCCAAATCTGGCTAGCCTTGCTAATGCCGTTGAGCTGTCTGAAGAAGGCACATTGTTGGCTTCACTAAGTGAGAGGTCACAGCGGGCTGGAAGAGGTTCGAAGGTCACTACCTCCACAGGCCAATCGTAACAATATATAAAGGTGGCATCGTAACAATATATAAAGGTGGCAAGCACTGCAAATGACAACTCCCTCAGCCCGAGCCGAGTACGAGTCTGAGTGCATCAACATACTGTATACACTCGTGTAAGGGCTGCACTTGTCTAGAATCTCAGTTGGGTGTGGCCCTTACATGAATCAGGCCGATGATGGCCTGCTAAAGGTTCATCCTGTTTCTGCAACTGTAGCAGAGGGTAAGAGGCACAAATGACATGTTATAAGCATTTTTATTTTATTTTGCTGGTCCAAACAGTGCTCCCTTGCTCAAACAGTGGCATTGGCAGAAAAGCAGCTATCGTCACCTAGTGGCAACAGAACTAAGTTGCTTTCTAGCGGGATGTTTTCAATTCTCCAAGAAAATTTTGCCCTACAATGTGGGGCTGCGGCCCTCACACAAGGGCAGCCCTTAGGTGAGTATACACAGTAAATGTTCTACTAAATGTAGTTTTGAAATACCAACTGCACATAAGATTTTTACCGTGATCGCACCAATTTCTAAAGGTTCCTTCTGTTCATGCGAACAAGTGGAGTGTACTAGACTATGGTCGAGTGGGCCGAAGGGCGCTCTCTCCCTGAGGCGCTGCGTGTGGAAAAATTTTGAGAGGGCACTGCGAGTGAACTGGATTTGGGTGGAGACGCGCTTCGTGGCATTATTCAACGTAATTTCACTGCGGGCCCCAAGACAGATTGCACGCATACGCTCTTATAATAGTGCTTCATTTCCACTGGAAACTTATACTGACACCTTTTTGCTACGTATCCAACATGAAGTCTTCAATGTTGCTCTCGTTGTGAAGTGCGTCGTCTGCTAGCGAGTGCATGTTCGTTGGGCGGATGCTCGCGGATGTCCAGTTTTTTCGCAGAAAGTCTCTGCAGTAAGATTTTTTATTGTTTTACTTGCATTGGTGCACCCACGAATTTTGTCAGCTGGTACCAATTGTAGTTTTAGCAAGGTGAACTATTGTTTCTAACATTGTTTTCTAAATGTAACAATTTTTTCCACAGAGGCCGCCGATCTGCAACATGAAGCTACGTAAGAAAATGTTATTGATATCGGGTCATTTGACATGCGCTTCTTGTCGGTGAAATATTGATCAGGGACAACGATCAAAGATAATATTATAGTGAAATAAGCCAGGTTCACTAACTACATGGCGTGAAGAGATGCAGATGTCCAATGCACTTCTAGGTAAATCTAAGCGTACATAAACATATATATCCACAACTTATGTGCAACAGAAAAATTATCAAATATTCTAAATGCACTGATTGAAAAAGTTAACTACCGAACGAAATAAACGTGTTTCTTTTAAAATCTGCACCAGTGCCAGGTGAACCAATCGACTTTCCGAGAAAAGGAATCAAGGTAATTATTGGACGTTAATAAGATCATCAGTGTTAGGGAAAAGACACTGTCTATGTACTCAGACTGAATCAGGGAGACCGGGAAGTCTTTACCAAAGTAACCTCCGTGACGTGTCTGGCGATCTGCTTCAGCGTGCCAGCAGGCAAAATGAGGTAGAAACAGTCTAATCGAATGGTATTTGCATTCAGATCGTGTTCGACTTCAGAATTCACTGTTCAAAATTACTTAATAGCTATTTGCATTCAAATGTAACGAATAACAGCACTTTTGAAGTCTCGAAGGTGAGGAGCCAATGCAAGTGAGGGCTCTTATCCCGAATGATTGTGCTGCTGGAGAGTCGTGGCTGTTGCGCAGAGGCACACCAGGTCCTTAAAGAATTATTGCCCAGGTGCTAATCAGTTCTGCTGAACAAGTTCCTAGCTGTCATTTAATATAAACAGCCTGTTTTCAGACAGCCTGTAAATCTGCAAACTTGATTGAGGCAAGGAAATCATTTTTTTTGACAGTCACCATGTCTGCAAAACTGCAACCCATTAAAACTGGGCACCCAATGTGGTAACACACTTATCTTCAACAAACACAGCAGATCTACAAATATCTATGTGTATGTGAGGCATGCCGTTCCTTTAAATGCTTCATTATTGTCCTTATGATAGTGCACCGGATAACTGAAAGCAGCCATTTATAATACAGAAGCTGCTTAGTTGAGCGGACGTACAGTCGGGAACTGCATTACATTTGCGTATGAAACATAAGATAAGCGTAACATGTTTATCTCAGAAATCGGACTCGAGAATAATTTCTTCCGTTTACACTCCTAGAAAAAAAGTCGAAAGGCGCACCTACCTTCTTTTAATTTTTATTTTTAGAAATTCAAGAGTTTTACATCTGGGGATATGATTATGAGGCACCCTGTTCAATTCTCCCCACCTGGGGTTCTTAAACGTGCACCTAAACAGAAGTACACGAGTGTTTTTCCCATTTCGTCCCCATCGAATTACGCGACATGGCTTGAATCTGTGAGCTCGAGCTCAGCAGCACAACGCCAAATACACTATGTAGCCACTAATTGAACTACCGAGCCAAGCAGCCAAGCAGCCAGCATCCAAGCTGTTAAGGGCTACTTTACCCACTATTATGTTAGCGTGGAGAAAAAAAATCCCAAAGATAGTGCAATGCCGGGCCGCCCCATGGCGGAGGTGCAGTTTGCCATCAAAAGGCCAACATATAAACACCTTCGCTGGTCATCCTTCACAGACTGGAAGGGCACCTAGTTTTGTTAAGCATGGACTGGACAAAAAATTTAACACGCTTACGGGCCAAGAATAAGCATATATAGACCGTTTTTTCATGGGCACCACCATATTGCCCCGCAGTGGCGCCATCTATGGGCAGTCGGCAAGCTGGCTTGGGCGAGCGCTCCATTTTGCATGGCAGGTATACACTCGGCAGTAGTTTCTGGCATTTGTTTTCGCGCTCGTGTGGTCTATTTAGTATGACGTGGAGTCTCCAATGCGGAAAACGGTTCTGTGAGACGTACTGAAGTGGTTTAAGTCAGCATGGCCAGACTTCCTGCTGGCGTTGAGAAAGACGGAGCGCACGTCACGATGTGTGCCTGCATGTTTGAGTCTACAATCAGCCTCAGAGATCAATTGTGCATTTCTGAAAGTTCTATTCACTAATGCGACCTTATTGCCGTATTATCCTCTAGTTCTAAGCTGCGGTTTAGGAGCAATGAAACATACGCGACGATCGTAACAGCGTGGGTACCGTTCTGCCACGATAGTCCTGAGCTGTGCTGTCACACTTTGACAAGTTCAAACTGATAGCTGCAGATTACATTGTGTGATTACTTGGTTCTGTGGATGAGGTTTCCACGCATGAATAACACAGTTTTGGTTAGTGATAACAGCATACCTTGCAGTGTGAACTATACTTGTCCAGCAAAGCGACCGTTTACGAACTGTGCGAGCATCCTAAGCAGTGGTAGGTGCTGGATGACAGATATCTTTGTTCTATATAGCGCATTGTACAAGCATGCAGGATCAACGTTTAGAGATCTATAGACGTTGCGTGAATACCTTCTTCCGCAAGCGGGATAACCGAAAGTGGATGTGGAGGAGCCCGAATGACGAGACTAGAAATGAAATAGAATTCATACTCTGCGCTAACCCTGGCATCATACAAGATGTGGACGTGCTCGGCAAGGTGCACTGCAGTGACCATAGAAGGGTAAGAACTCGAATTAGCCTAAACATGAGGAGGGAACGGAAGAAACTGGTACATAAGAAGCCAATCAATGAGTTACCGGTATGGGGAAAACTAGAGGAATTCTGGATCAAGCTACAGAACAGGTGTTCGGCTTTAACTCAGGAAGAGGACATTAGTGTTGAAGCAGTGAACGACAATCTTATCGTCATCACTAAGGAGTGCGCAATAGAAGTCGGTGGTAACTCCGTTAGACAGGATACCAGTAAGCTATCGCAGGAGACGAAAGATCTGATCAAGAAACGCCAATGTATGAAAGCCAATTACCCTACAGCTAGAATATAACTGGCAGAACTTTCGAAGTTAACAAGCGTAAGACAGCTGACATAAGGAACTATAATATGGATAGAATTGAACATGCTCTCAGGAATGGAGGAAGCCTAAAAGCAGTGAAGAAGAAACTAGGAATTGGCAAGAATCAGATGTATGCGTTAGGAGGCAAAGCTGGCAATTTCATTACTAATATGGATGAGATAGTTTAAGTGGCTGAGGTGTTCTATAGAGATTTATACAGCACCAGTGGCACCCACGATGATAATGGAAGAGAGAATAGTCTAGAGGAATTCGAAATCCCACAGGTAACGCCGGAAGAAGTAAAGAAAGCTTTGGGAGCTATGCAAAGGGGAAAGGCAGCTGGGGAGGATCAGGTAACAGCAGATTTGTTGAAGGATGGTGGGCAGATTGTTCTTGAAAAACTGGCCACCCTGAATACACAATGCCTCAAAACCTCGAGCGCACCGGAATCTTGGAAGAAGGCCAACATAATCCTTAGCCGTTAGAAAGGGGACACCATAGACTTGAATAATTATAGACCGATCAGCTTACTGTCCGTTGCCTACAAAGTATTTACTAAGGTAATCGCAAATAGAATCAGGAACACCTTAGACTTCTGTCAACCAAAGGACCAGGCAGGATTTCGCAAATGCTACTCAACAATAGACCATACTCACACTATCAGCCAGGTGATAGAGAAATGTGCGGAATATAACCAACCCCTATATATAGCTTTCATTGATTACGAGAAAGCTTTTGATTCAGCGGAAACTTCAGCAGTCATGGAGGCATTACGGAATCAGGCTGTAGATGAGCCATATGTAAAGATACTGAAAGATATCTATAGCGGCTCCACAGCCACTGTAGTCCTCCATAAAGAAAGCAACAAAATCGCAATGAAGAAAGACGTCAGACAGGTAGATACGATTTCTGCAATGCTAGTCACAGCGTGTTTACAGGAGTTATTCAGAGACCTGGATTGGGAAGAATTGGGGATAAGAGTTAATGGAGAATACCTTACTAACTTGCGATTCCCTGATGATATTGCCTTGCTTAGTAACTCAGGGGAATAATTGCAATGCATGCTCACTGACCTGGAGAGGCAAAGCAGAATAGTGGGTCTAAAAATTAATCTGCAGAAAACTAAAGTAATGTTTAACAGTCTCGGAAGAGAACAGCAGTTTACGATAGGTAGCGAGGCACTGCAAGTGGTAAGGGAATACATCTACTTAGGGCAGGTAGTGACCGCGGATCCGGATCATGAGACAAATAATCAAGAATCAGAATAGGCTGGGGTGCGTTTGGCAGGCATTCTCAGATCATGAACAGCAGGTTGCCATTATCCCTCAAGAGAAAAGTGTAAAACAGCTGCGTCTTACCAGTACTCACGTACGGGGCAGAAATCTGAAGGCTTACAAAAAGGGTTCTACTTAAATTGAGGACGACGCAACGAGCTATAGAAAGAAGAATGATTGGTGTAACGTTAAGGGATAAGAAAATAGCAGATTGGGTGAGGGAACAAACGCGAGTTCATGACATCTTAGTTGAAATACAGAAAAAGAAATGGGCATGGGTAGGACATGTAATGAGGAGAGAAAATAACCGATGGTCATTAAGGGTTACGGACAGGATTCTAAGGGAAGAGAAGCGTAGCAGGGGGCGGAAGAAAGTTAGGTGGGCGGATGAGATTAAGAAGTCTGCAGGGACAACATGGCCACAGTTACCACATGACTGGGGTAGTTGGATAAGTATGGGAGAGGCCTTTGCCCTGCAGTAGGTGTAACCAGACTGATGATGATGATGAGTTGTTGTGCGGCGTGACTATGCGAGGTCGTACTGTGGCGGCAGGCCCATTTTTCTTTTTTTTTTTCTCAAGAAAGAGGATGATAACCAAATTTTTTTTTTCGGTTGTGTTCGTTCCATTCTGTACGACGCACTGATGTACGTATCACGAAAATTTTGTCCGTAAAAATAGCCATAAATTATTTTATACGATCCATCTCATATGGCTTTCCAGGCCAAAAAGGCAATGCCGAAGCACATAGCTTATATATGCATCCTGCTCGTTCACCAACCGCAGTGATCGCTGTGTTGCGCAGCGCCATCGGCTTCATGCAGGAGGCTAGCACAGGAATATTGCTATTTCAAGCCTACTGGAGTTGAAATGCATCAGAAGGATGCCGTTGTATCACAAATGTTTGATAGCGCCTGCCGCTTAGATGTTTCATGGTTGCCTTAGGTTTGCCACACACGAGCATGCGCTCTGTGATGTTTTATACTTTAGTCCCTACGCCAGGCGATCACATAGTGAGCCGATTTAGCATTTCATACTGGTAATACAGAGACGCCAGTTCTCTTTGTTGAATTAAAACCGATATAGCTAAAATACTAGTTCACAACACACACACACCGGGCCTGATACTGCGTGTCAGATGTTTGCGCCCCCAAGAGATGTTTCCGCCTGCTGTAGTTACCGATGCACTGAAAAGCTTCCCTGACGACTTTAAATGAACTGAGATTGCGTAAATTTCACTAAGTATGATCTAAAACATCTCGAAAGTGTTCCGCAACACGCAACAGCAATACTCTGAAGCCGTGCCGAGCCGGATCGCACAAGCCAGAGAGGAGGAAAGGCTCATCGCGCACCCTTTCCTTCTCGCCCTAGGTCTATAATAGCTACCTGAAACTTTTCTACGGCCAAGTGCCAACCGCAATAAAAGAACCCGTGCCAATTACGCCGCATTCTGTTATGCGAGGAAGACTGAGACATGAATGGAATGCTGTACTGCAGTTTCTTTTTTTCGATAAGAATACTTCCCATCAATCTGAGTACAAGGCGCCGGATGGGGCCGATAAGTTTGTTTGTTTGAAGCGGCAACAGGAAGTTTACATAAGTTTTTTCTATCTGTGTTTCGCAAGGCCTACTGATGGAAAACTATAGGCGCAAAAATTTGTTAACCAGTTAATTTGTTAAAACGTTGTTTCATGCACTGAAGCACCCACGTAAATGGAACGCCAATGCATTGCTCCGCAAAGTTCAGAAATTTGTGTGTGTGTGTGAGTGTGTGTGTGTGCGTGTGTGTGTGTGCGTGTGTGTGTTTGAATGTGTGTGTGAGTGTGCGCGCGCGCTTTAAGATGACGATCCCTTTGATGTCTCCACATTTCTCTCCTGCAGCTGCATTTGGGACGCTGCTTACGTTTAGTACCTACCAACATGTCGCAAGTCGAGTCAGCAGCGTTCAAATGCCAGCTACCTTGCACCTCCACCACTTGAGAAGCAACAGTTTAACCGACGCTTTTATTCCCCAAAGCACTACCTAGCATGCTGAAGATTAAACGCGATGGTGATGGTTATGTACATAATGTAGATGCTTACTATATATATAGATAGAGAGAGAGAGAATACAGAATAGGATTTCTAATCCATAAGGACATAGCGGGCAACATTGACGAGTTCTACAGCATCAATGGGAGGGTAGCAGTCATCGTAATAAAGCTAGATATTGCCACCTAGTGTTTTGAGCCAGCAAACGGTCAGCATTGCGTGCTCAGCAAAAACGGCGAAGAAGACGACGAAGTCAAAGATATCGTGCCAGCTGGAGAACTGTCCCTTTGTGTCTGGCATTTTTCGTGTCTGGCTGCTGTTAATGTTGCTTACTCTTGCCTTGGCGCACGACTAACTGGTGGAGGTGCTGGGTAATCTAATGTATGCACCAAACCCCTCCGAGCAGCAGGAGCTCCAGCCCCGTACCGGTGGTTACACCTGTACACCACGCCAGCAGAAGGATCCGTGGACAAGCCCCTGAGTTTGGATTCCTCCCAGAGAAAATGGCATCTCCGACCACCCCAACCGCTATAGAAGGCACAACGCCGATTCATTGTACGCTACTCAATCCGCAAACGCCGAATCCCTTCCAAGGCGCCACACATGAAGATGTTGAAGATTGGCTCGTGCACTATGAATGTGTTGCCGTGTTCAACAAGTGGGAGGGCGCTGACTAACTGAAAAACGTACATTTTAACCTTAACAATGGCGCACGTGTTTGGTATGAGAACCGTGCAAATGGCGTCACTTCATGGGCAGAATTAAGACACCGGATTCTTGAGACGTATGCAAGCCCTGATCGCCGCGAGCGACCTGAGCGCGGTCTTCAATCCCGTATACAAATGCCGAACGAAGGTGTCGCAATGTATGTCGAGGACATGACGCGTCTCTTTCGACGAGCCCAGCATGTCGAAAGGAAAGAAGGGGCGGTACCTGATGTGCGGAGTGAAAGAGCAGCTGTTCGGCGGTCTCATGCGCAGTCCTCCCAAGACTGTCAGAATTTCTGAGGCTGTCACCATGGAACAGATTCTTCGGCAGCAGGCACCATCATACGAACGCCAAGTGAACGCTGCCTCACCTATGGACTTCTTCGGAGCTCTTGGGGGCCACGTCGATTTCTTTCAAGAGCTCATTCGTTCCGTAGTCTGTGAAGAACTCCAGAAACTGTCAGTACCCTGAGAGCCAACGCTCAACTCCTTGTCCAACATTCTCCGTGACGAAGTCTTGCATGTGCTAAGAGAGCCGCCTTTCAACACAGAAGCTCGACCGCTAAGAACTAACAGCCCCATATGTCACATGTCATATTCGCAAGCTTTCAGGCAACCTGCCCCACCTTCCTCCCCGCTTTGCACCGCGTGCCCGACCATGCTACAGCCTGTCCAAGTGGCCTCGTATTACCAGGACCACCAACAGGCCCCAAGGAAATCAGACGTGTGACGGGCACCTGATCGCCGTCCCCTTTGCTTTCACTGTGGCAAAGCTGGGCATGTCTACCGACAGTGCTCCTATCGAGAGCTCGGAGTACACGGATTCTCAGCACACTCGCCGCAACCTAGGTTCGGCCAGCGTCGTCCTGAAATTGAATAAGTTGCCCAGCAGCGCGGATCCCTGTGAGCTCAACACCAGTCACGCTCCCCTTCACCGTAGCGGTTTTCTCCAACTCGCCGTACGTATTCAAGCATAGTGCAGGGTCGGTTGTCCAGCCCGCGCCGGGAAAACTAACCACAGCCGCCTTCCGGGGCATGGCCGCTCAGTCTGGACGTGCTCAAGGACCCCTATAGACGTGGACCGACGTTACATTGACGACAGTAGCTGCTGATTACGGAAGAAGAATTTCCTTGGACATTCCTATACTACTCGGCGGTCGTGAATTGACTGCTTCAGTGGACACTGGAGCGGATTATTCTATAATCAGCAAACAACTGTCCACCCTTCTGAAGAAAGTGACGACACCTTGGAATCAAATGCCAGTTCGTACAGCTGGCGGGCACATGGTCACACCACTCAGGACGTGCACGGCACGAATACAGATTCGTGGCTTTACATTTGTTGCCAGCTTGAGCATTCTCCCTCAGTGTTCTCGAGACCTAAACATCGGCATGGACTTTCTAAAGGAGCACAGAGCTATCATCGACGTTCGTCAGTGCCTCGTCACTGTCTCGACAAAGAGTGCCGCAGCGACAACCTACACCATCCACCCTCGAGCATCTCTTCTTGTCACCGATGACGCTGTCACGTTACCACTGCGTGCAAGTGTCGTGGTTCAAGTGGCATGTGACAGACTCTTACATGGTGAAGCGGTCGCAGAAAGCAATCGCTCTCTCCTGCTTTCTCAAGGTGTTTGCATAGCAAGAAGCCTTATTGATCTCCATGATGGCCACTGTGAGATTCTTGTCACAAACTTCAGCTACGAACACCGGCACCTTTTCCCTGGTAGTGTAATTGCCTACGCCGACCCGATCGGCGATGTCACCGACCCCCTTATTCAGAAATGCATCTTAATTTGAAGCCCATGCTTGACTTGATTCAAAAGACGCCTGTCGCCAACGCACAAAATGAAACACAATGAGCATCTTCTGTGCGCTCGCATCACGCATCATTTATATCAAGTCAAGCATGAGCTTCAAGTTAAGTTGCATTTCTACATACGGAGGTGAGTGTTTTATTTCCGAGGCAATCGGCACTTCTGAAACACCTCTACGCAACGTCACCATTAGTCCAACGCTTCCTGACGAGAACAAACAACCCCTGCACCAACTGTTGCTCAAGTTCCACTCTTGCTTTGCACGGTCGAAGATACCTCAAACATCGCTTACGAAACATCGTATTATCACCCATGACGACGCGCCCCCCATACAGCAACTGCCTTATCGTGTTTCCCCGACCGAACGACATGCGATTCAAACGCAGGTGAAGGAAATGCGTCAAGACAGCGTTATACAGCCTTCATGCAGTCCCTGGTCATCGCCAGTCATTCTTGTTAAAAAGAAAGATTGCACACTTCGGTTTTGTGTTGACTACCTGAAGCTAAACAACGTCACAGAAAAAGACATGTACCCCTTGCCTCGTGTCGAGAATTCCCTGGACAGGCTGAGGTGCACGAAGTATTTCTCCTCTATCTGAAAAGTGGCTAATGGTAAATTGAAGTAGAGGAGTGGGACCGCGAGAAAACTGCTTTGGTGACTCCGGACAGCCTTTACGAATTAGGAGCACTCCCTTTCGGCCTCTGTTCCGCTATGGCCACATTCCAGCGAATTATGAATACCGTTCTCGCTGACCTTAAATGGGAAAGCTGCCTCGTCTATCTCGATGATGTCGTCTTTTCGGAAACATTTGACAAGCACCTTCGACGCCTTTGGTATCTACTCGAAGCCATTCGATCGGCTGACCTTACACTTGTGGGGATGCGTGACTCTCACGCGTCCCCCGATATGTTTTCCCACGTAGCTCCCACCTCCTGTAATCCAGCTTCGCCGCATGGCCTGGTGCCCACGGCAGTCGGTGTGGTTGAAGCGCATTGCGAGAGATGGCGCGAGTGTGGCTCTGGTAATGCCCCCTAACAGCAGGGTTACTTGGGCGCAGAAAGGAGAAGGCTCTTCCTCTTTGGCTTGGGGTCGGCAAGTGGCGCGGACATTTCCGCGTGTGCGCCGATCCATGCTTCTGCGAGACCATCTCGCGAGGCCTCGTTCAAACGCGCCTCCGTTCGAGTGACCGTACGCGCGAACGACCGGGTGCTTGTGTCCAGCATGGGGCAAACATATTCACTCGTTATCCAGTCGCGGTGAATCGGACTTGCGCAATTTGTCGCGCGCTAATAGGCATATTTTGTGGATAGCAACTCGGCTAGCAGGCATTAGTCTATGAAAGGTGCAATAAATGCCCTTGTGATTGTTTGCACTACTGTGTTGTCATTCCTTTGTCCCAAGAGCACGGGTGAGGATCCCACACACACAACCCAGAGAAATGCCATTTCGGTTACAAGGAACTGAAGTTCCTTGGTCACATCATGAGCGCGGCTAGTGTTCAGCCCGATTTTGAGAAGACTGCTGCCATAGCTGCTTTTCCCGCTCCAACTGACAAGAAAGGTGTCCGACGATTTTTGGACTTTTGTGCATATTATTGACACTTCATTGAAAATTTTTCGTAGATTGCAGAGATGCTATTTCGCCTTACGCGTGACGACACACTATTCCTCTGGACTGATGAAGAACAGACCGCCTTTGCGGAGCTACAACGTTGATTGTCTTCTCCCGTGCTCGGTCATTTTGATGAGGATGCTGACACAGGAGTATGCACCGACACCAGCAACATTGGTCTCGGAGCTATCCTGGTGCAACGGCAAGACGAGACTGAACGAGTTATCGCCTACGCGAGCCGCACTCTGTCACGCGCTGAGCCCAATTATTCCACCACAGAGAAGGCGTGCCTCGCGGTTATTTGGGCTACTACAAAGTTTAGGCCGTATCTCTACGGGCAGCCATTTAAAGTTGTGACCGATCATCACGCTTTGTGCTGGTTGACCAACCTCAGAGACCCTTCTGGACGATTGGCACGTTGGAGTCTGCGGCTCCAGGAATTTAACATCACCATCGTATACAAGTCAAGCAGAAAACATGAACATGCCGACATGCTATCACGAGCACCTGTTGAATCTCAGAATCCTGACGAGGCAGACGGCAGCGCGTTCCTGGGAGCCCTCAGCAGGCTGGATCTGCTCGCTAAACAGCGATCGGACGCTGAGTTAAGGCCCGTCATTGATCACTTAGAAGGCGGCGTCGCGTCCATTCCTCGCCCTATTTTGCGATGGTTGTCATTTTGCCTACAGGAGGGCATCTTACACAAAAGAAACACAGGTGCCAGTAACAAACCACATCTTCTAGTAGTGCGTCAAGCCCTTCACGATGACATCCTATTAGCCTGCCACGACGAACTGACATCTGGTCACTTGAGCTACTCAAGGACTCTGGACAGGGTACGAAAGTTGTACCACTGGCCTAGGCTGACTGCATGCGTCAAACGCTATGTGAAAGGATGCCGTGAATGCCAGCGCCACAAGTCGCCACCCTTCAAGCCTGCAGGCCTTCTACAACCCATCGACCCTACGCGTATGCCATTTGATGAAGTTGGAATGGACCTTCTTGGACAATTTCACTTGTCTTCCTCCGGCAATACGTGGATCATTGTCGCAACTGATTACTTGACGTGTTATGCTGAGACGAAGGCACTACCACGCGGGACAGCATCTGAAGTTGCCCAGTTTTTTATGCATCACATTGTGCTTCGGCATGGCGCACTGTTATTCATCATCACTGACCTAGGGACGGCATTTACAGCGAAGCTTCTGGACGACATCTTCAAGTTGAGTTACACGAGTCATCGAAAGGCCACTGCATACCACCCTCAGACTAATGGCTTGACAAAAAGACTAAACAAAACATTGGCAGACATGATCTCTATGTACGTGGATGTGTAGCACGAAACGTGGGACAAAATCCTGCCGTACGTAACGTTTGAGCACAACACTGCCACGCAGAAAACTATACGATTCATGGCGTTTTGCCTCGTTTATGGTTGAGATGTTCAAACTATGCTAGACGCCATGATTCCGTACGTAGACATCGGTCAGCTCAACCAGTTAGCTCCCGACGTCGAGGAGTACATTCAGCGCGCCGACGAAGCACGTCAACTGGCCTGTGTGCACATAAGACAGCAGCAGTGTACAAATGCAATAAGGTACAATCTCCACCATCGACAGGTTACCTATGAGCCTGATGACCAAGTTTGGCTTTGGACCCCCATTAGACGGTGAGGCCTCAGCAAGAAACTCCTTAGCAAGTACTTTGCACCATACAAAGTACCAAGGCATGTAAGCGACGTGAACTATGAAGTGATTTCAGATGGAGACCTGCCATCGCCCAAACGCCATTTACCACGCCCAGAGACTGTACATGTTGTCCACCTCAAGCCGTATTTTACACGGTGATGTTAAGTGTACTGGTGAAAGTAGATCAGTAGATGCAGATCAGTTTTATGAAGGTGTGGAATTAGCGATGAGAGAAGTGCAAACTCAGAATACTGTAGTAATGGGCGACTTCAATGCAAAAGTGGGGCAAAAGCAGGCTGGTGAACAAGCAATTGGTAACTACGGCGTCTATTATAGGAACACTAGAGGAGAGATGTTGGCAGAATTCACAGAAAGGAATAAAGTGCGAATAATGAACACCTTCAGAAAGTGTAGCAACAAAAAGTGGACCTAGAAAAGCCATAATGGTGAAACAAGAAAGTGATACCATATTTTCTACCAATCCCAGCATAGTGCAGGATGTAGAAGTGTTACGGAGGGTAAAGTGCAGTGATCATAGGTTAGTTAGGTCTACGATTCACCTCAATTTTAAGACAGAAACAGTAAAGTTAGTCAAGAAGAAACAGGCCAACCTAGATGAAGTAAGGGTGAAAGCACACGAATTCAGGCTGGTGCTAGCAAACAAATATTCAGCTTTAGAATAGGAAGGTGAAAATAACAGAAGTAATGAATGAAACCGTAATCTTGACCTGGCCGATTTCGAAAGCAGCAGTTGAAGTGGGAGATAAGACACCAAGGCAACCAGTAGGTAAGCTCTCCCAAATAATGCAGGGCCTAATAAAAGACAAAGCATGAGAGTGTAACTCAAAAGATCATATAGAATTCGCTGAACTGTCAAAACTTATCCAGAAGAAAGTAAGGGATATTTGAAATTATAACCTCGGAGAAATTGAGGAAGCAGTAAAAAGTGATTGCAGCATGAAATCTGTCGGAAGATAACTTAGCATAGGACAAGGCAAGATGTATGCAGTGAAAGATAAGCAGGGCAACGTCGTCAGCAATTTCGCTGATGTAGTAAAAGCAGCAGAATTCCACACTGACCACTACAGTACCCAAAGCAGCCACACTACCTTCATAAGAAGTAGTGATGAACAGGATACAGAGGCTCCTTAATAAATAGCGATGAAGTTGGAATAGCCTCGCAAGGCATGTCCCAGGGAAAAGTGGCAGGAGAAAATGGAATAGCAGTCCATTTAATCAAAGATTGAGTAGATATCCTTGCAAAGCTTGCAGCCCTTTATACGCTATGCCTCCCAAGTGTACCAGACAGCTGGAAGAATGCCAAGATTATACTAATCCATAAGAAGGGAGATGAGACGTTAACGAATTGAAAAATTATAGGCACATTAGCTTGCATTCAGTATTGTATAAATATTCATCAAGATAATTTCCAATCAGGGCAACACCTTACTTCAATCAACCAAGAGAACAAGCTGGCTTCAGGAAGGGACATTTTAAAAATTATGGGGTTTTAATGCCAAAACCAGTCTGATTATGAGGCACGCCGTCATGGGGGACTCCAGAATAATTTGGACCACTTGGGGTTGTTTAACGTGCTCCTAAACCTAAGCACGCTGGTGTTTTCACATTTCGCCCTATCAAAATGCGGCCACCCTGGCCGGGGTTCGATCCAGTAACCTCGTGCTTAGCATACCAACACGGGAAAGGATCTTCTACAATGGATCACGTCCATTTTATCAACAGGTAACTGAGAAAACCACGAAGTACAATCAACCTCTATATGTGGCTTTCATAGATTATGAAAAGGCATTTAATTCAGTAGGGATAGCAGCAGTCATGGAAGCATTGTGTAATCAAGGAGTACAGGAAGCATACGTGAATACCTTAAATATCTATAAAAATTCCACAGCTACCACTGCTCTCCACAAGAAAAGTAGAAAATTACCCATGAAGAAAGGGGCCAGGCAAGAAGACAATCTCTCCAATGCTATTCACTACATGCTAAGAAGTATTCAAGCTATTAGAGTGGGAAGGCTTAAGAATGAGAATCAACGGCAAATATCTCTGCAACCTTAGGTCTGCAGAAGACCTTGTCCTGTTCAGCAACAATGCTGATGTATTGCAACGAATCATTGAGGACCTTAACAGAGAAAGTGCATAAGTGAAGCTTAAGATTCATATGCAGAACACAAAGGTAATGTTTAATAGCCGAGCAAGGAAACAAGAATTCATGATCACCAGTCAGCCTCTAGAGTCTGTACAGGAGCATGTTTATTTAGGTCAATTACTCACAGGGGCCTGACAATAGCCTGACAATGACGACGATGAAATAGAAGAACTGGACTGTGTTAGTAAATTACTATTCTACAATGCCAATAAAGCCGCTCGTACAGCAAAAATACTCTTTGTAAGCCAGAAAAGACAAACGAAAGACGGGTTGCAACGCCGCCTTGTAGTTCGCCATGACGTCTTAGTATTTCACGGCATCTGCTCCAGTGAAAATGAATGTCATCTATACCAGTGTAAGACAGGACTTAAGTTTCAAAAACATGTTGCCAATCAGCACTGTCCAAATGAAGAAAATATAATGAAATCCATGACGTCATACTGATGTACTGGCCCTAGAGTTTCGATGTAAAATTTAAAAAATTGAACTTCGAACTTTCTTTTCTTTTCTAATAATCAATCTATATTACCACGAAATAAACAAAACTATAGAGTTCTTCAAGAATACATCTCATCAATCATAAATTATCTAGTGTTTCTCTTTAGTGTCCATTTAGGGTATGCTTCTTAATAGTGTTCCATGACCAAATAAATTTAATGTTTCGGACATACATTTAGATTTCTCAGCAGAATAAGATTGCACTGCTTAGCCTTCCTAGCGGCTCATTTAAGCATCCATCTCATAGTCATCTGTAGGTCAGGTCCAAACCATGTGCCTCGATTGCTGGCCTTTAGAATTTACTCTTCCACTTCCACTTCTAATTAAGCTCCATGGAAGGTGGGGAACCTTAGTTTAATGAATGCCCCACACATTACAACCATGCCACTCCACGCCACCCCGACCGCTCCCCTCCACCAATCAATTTACGCTGCCCCCACAATATTGGTGGCTGACTACAGCTTCCCAACATCTGGACAAGCTATTACTGGCCTCATTCTTGAGATGCTGCTTTGACATGCTTCTGGGGGCAGACATGCCCTGAAGGCAGCACCATCTCAGCTTAGCCATGAAGATTGGCGTCGAAATGAATGAATGAATGTATGGTGTTTATTGGCGCAAGGGTCAGGTATGGCCCTTGCGCTAGGTCCGTGGTGATGAGTTCGCAGTGTAGTTATGAGTTCTACGAAGTTGATGTGACGTGGCTGCAAAGGGGCCTTAAAGATAGTTGCTCTAGAGTGCGTAAAATCTATCTAATAAGATTATGTCGATGACAAATGACATGTTCTATGTGCAATAAAATCCATCGTGAAAGAATGATGCAATATAGAAAATATGCGAGATGGTAAAATTACTTGGAACACTACTGCCTCACCAGAGCTCTTGAAACACAAGGGCCTAGTGGCATGTGCTATATGAAACAGCTATCACAGCGGCATCCTCTGAAGAGAGGAGACACCACAAATGTGTGGGGCTAACAACATGTAATACAACATCTTTCAGGAAACCTAGGACTGCGTTGGTGTCAAAGAGCGGTTCTGGGACGAGTAACATTACAGGATGAAGGGGGATGTGCTGCCTGTATGCTAGAGGAAAATGTTTCTCTCAGACTCAGCTTCCTGACACTCCAGGAGGACGAGGAGGATGGTCGGTCTCTCCCTGCATCTACCACAGGTTGGAGGATCATTTCGAGTGAGTAAAAAGTTATGCGTGCCAAATGTGTGTCCTATTCTGAGACGACAGAATAGGACATCTGTTCGCCATGATTTTGTTGCAGAGGGCCAAGAACCTAACTGTGGCTTTATCACATGCAGTTTTTTCTTTATTTCTGCGTCCCACATGCATTGCCAGTGGTTCCATAGTTTCCTTCTTAAGAAGGGCTTCAGGTCTGTGACAGGGACCGAAGAAGTAGGATTAACTGCATGCAATGAAATTGATGTGGCCATATGGTCCGCTAGAACGTTACCCTTGATGCCCCTATGGCCAGGCACCCAGCATTTAATCACATGCTCGTTAGATACATATGCTTTACACAGGACAGAATAGAGTTCATTATTTACTGGATTTTCATGCTTGCAGAATATCAAGGCCTTCACAACACTTAGGGATTCCGTATATACAACCAATTTTTGGAGTTTTGATTCCTTATATGCTTCACTACCGACAATAGTGCGCAGGCCTCGGCCGTAAAGATCCTTATTTCTGGATGTAGTACATCGGACTCCGTGAAGGATGGACCGACAGCTGCATAGGACACTCCAGCATGTGACTTGGAAGCGTTTGTGTAGAACTCTCTGCACGAGTGCTTGTACTGAAGTTCTAGGAAATGCATTCAGATTTCGACCTCTGGAGTGTGCTTTGTAACTTTTAGAAAGGATACGTCACATTCTATCACCTGCCACTCCCAAGGAGGTAAGAGCTTTGTTAGGTGCATTAAGCGATGCTCGAAGAGTGGGACATGCATTTCATCGCTAAGCTCCTTCACACGCAGCAAGAGAGGTTGTCTTATAGAGGGACGATTGCTGGAAAAGTGTAGCACACGTCATGTCGGTAATATTAAAACATGGATGTTCAGGGTTAGATAGCACTTTAAGAAAATATGTAAAGCTGATGTATGATCTCTGCAGGTGGAGCGACCACTCATTCGATTCGGCATATAAGCTTTCAGTCAGGCTTGTTCTGAAAGCACCAGTGGCTAAGCGGATACCTAGATGGTGAACAGGATCCAGCATCCTTAGCGCTCGGGGTGGCAGAGTTATACACTATGGCGCCATAATCCAATCTTGACCGAATTGGGCTCTTGTAGAGATTCATTAGACACTTCCTGTCACTACCCCGTGTAGTCTGGGATGGAAGTTTCATTAGGTTAATTGTTTTTAGACATTTTTCTTTAAGATATTTAATGTGTGGAATGAAAGTGAGCCTATAGTCAAGTATAATACCTAGAAATTTGTGCTCTTTGCTGACAGGTATTCGTTGTCCACACAGTTCCAAGCAAGGATCCGGGACAAGGCCTTGCTTGTGAAGAGAACACAAGAGCTTTTGTGAGGGTTGATTTTGAATCCATCTTTCTCTACCCACTGACACTTTGTTCAGGCTATGCTGTACCTGTCACTAGCACACTGCGAGGTTACATGATTTGAAACCTACTTGAATGTCGTCCACGTAGACTGAATAAAAAATGGCCAGTGGTAATGAAGCACGAAGTGTTGTCATTTTAACAATAAAGAGTATGAAGCTGAGCACGCCTCCCTGGGGTACACCAGTTTTCTGTATAAAAGGACGTGATAGTACATTGCCGACTTTTACCCGGAACGTACGATTCGACAAATAGCTTTCTATTAGGTTTAGCATATTGCCATGAATGCCCATTTCTGACAAGTCTCAAGATGTCGTAGCGCCACGTTGTGTCGTACGCCTTCTCCATGTTGAGGAATATGGATAAGAAAAACTGTGTATAAATGCGTCACGGATATATCTTTCAATACGTACAAGATGATCGGTTGTGGAGCGCCCTTCTCTGAAGCCACACTGATAAGGATCAAGCATTTTGCTCAGTTCAAGGAAATGGATGAGTCGCCGATTAATCATTTTTTCGAATACCTTACAAAGGCAACTTCTGAGGGCTATCAGGCGGTAACTTTCCACTGAGAAAGGGTCTTTGCGTTGTTTCAAAACAGGGACCACAATGGCTTCTTTCCATGCAGTTGGAAGGTATCCTGCAGCCCAAATGATGTTGAAAAGTGCGAGTAGTGTAACGTGGGTGTCAGTGTGCAAGTTTTTGGTCATTTCATACATGGTTCTGTCAGATCCCGGTGCAGAGCTCTTGCATGCGCTCAAGGAAGCTCTCAACTCGGCAATACTAAAAGGACGGTTGTACGGTTCACTCTGTCGGCATTTTCTTATGAATGGCTTACATTCTTCTATTTGCTTATATTTGAGAAACAATTTTGAATAATGGGTTGAACTTGACACGCTCTCAAAGTGCTCCCCAAGTGAGTCTGCCTGATCTTGCAGTGTATCGCCCTGTGTATTTACCAAAGGGAGTGAATATGTTTGTCGCCCTCTTATCCCATTAACCTTGTTCCAGACTTTGGCCTCATCTGTAAATGAGTTGATACTCGGTAATAACTTCTGCCAACTTTCTCTTCTGGCCTTTCGTCCGGTTCTCCTGCCTTGGGACTTTACTTTCTTAAAGTTGACAAGATTTTCTACAGTGGGAGAAGCGCATAGCAACCCCCCCCCCCACTTTGTTTCCTACGAGCGTTCCTACATTCGTCGTTTCATCACGGGACACGCTGTTCGCATGCCACACCACTTACTTGAGATATGCATTTAGATGCGGCATCTATAATGAAGGCTGTAAAATACTGCACAGCAGCATCAATTCCTAAAGAAGACATGTCATCCCGTGACATACTAGTGAGAGTTCGGAATTTCTCCCAGTCGGCTGTATCAATCTTCAACTTAGGAGCCTGTGGTGGATATTCGTTTTCTTTAGATGTTCTTAGCAGTATGGGGAAGTGGTCGCTCCCGTAAGGGTTGTTGGTAACTTCCCATTCAAGTTCAGGCAGTATAGATGGGGAAACTATACTAAGATCTATTGAAGCAAAGGTTCTGTTTACAAGAGAGTAATATATGGGTTCCTTCTTATTCACCAGGCATGCACCAGTAGAAAAAAAGAACAGTTCAAAAAGACGACCTCGCGGATCTATACGAGGGTCGCCCCACAGGTAGCTGTGTGCATTGAAATCGCCAAGAACAACATAAGGTTCTGGCAATTCATCTATAAAGGACTGAAATTCATGTTTGTTTAATTTGTAATGTAAAGCGAGCAAGTAGTGATAAGTTTGTTTAGGAGAACAACTCGAACTGCCACTGCTTAAAGGGCCGTTCGTAGCTGTAAACGTTGACACCCTATGCTTTCTTGAATTACAATGGCAACACCGCCCAATGATGCTATCGCATCATCGTGATCTTTGCGAAAAGTAACATACTGTCGAAGAATGTGTTTTGAATTTAAGTGTGTTTCCTGTAAACACAGCACTTTTGGATTGTGTTCGTGAATGAGTTCTTGCACATCATCAAGGTTTCTTAGAAGACCTCTGACGTTCCATTGCATAATTTGTGTATCCATAATAAAACAGAACATAATAAAACAGAGCCCTTTCGAGGCCCTGTAACGGTGGGTTTGTCCTTTCTGGAGCGTTTGAGGGTGCCTCGCTGCTCCTTAGGCGCTTGGTGCACCGTGAGGATAGGTGTAGTGTCCATTGCCTCTTGTGAGGCGCCTGACACGCGCTCTTGCGAGCGAGAAGTTTTCCGAGAGAGTCCCGCCTCAGAAAGGCAAGACCCCTGCACCCACCAGCCCAGAGGTCGATGGGGCTCCCTGTGGGATTTGGCTGTGCCGGCTGTTGCCAGCGCTGGAAGGGGCCGGGCGCCTACCTTTGGGGCCCCTATCAGTCTTACGGGATCACTGCTTGTAGCGCAGGTTGCCACTGATAACTCTTGTGGGGCCGGCAACCCAAGGGTAGCCTGGCCTGTTTGCTGGTTGGGTGGAGTAGGCTTACCCACTTCCACCCTGGGGGCAGAAGCCAAAGTTACCAGGTCGCTGCGCGCGAGCTGGGCACTTGGCATTCGCCGCTGCGGCGCCGCCCCCCAACGCGCCGTATCAGCATAAGGTGTGCTGTGGAAAGGTGAGCACCTTTTATGGGCTTCCTTAAACGAAATATTTTCCTTGACTTTGAGGGTGATTATCTCTTTCTTTCTTCCAGTTCGGACAGGAGCTTGAGTAGGCTGGATGGTCACCACTGCAGTTTACACAGTGAGGTGTGCCACTAAAGTTGTCGGAGGGATGGCCCTGCACTCCACACTTTGCACAAGTTGTTTGATCACGGCAGCTTTGCGAGCCATGGCCGAACCTTTGGCATTGAAACAACGTCTAGGGTTTGGAACATATGGTTGGACAGTTAGCCTACTGCATCCCATTTCAATGGTTTTCGGCAGAACGCTAGATGCAAATGTTAAGACAAGGTGTTTGGTCGGAATTTCTTTGTTGTCCCGTCTAAGGATAATACGCTTTACATTGGTCACATTTTGATATTTCCACCCTTCCAGGAGTTCAGCTTCTGTCAAATCCTGAAGGTCTGCCTCTGACATGAATCCGCGTGAGCTATTCATTGATCGGTGTGGTGTAACAGAAACTGGTATATTACCAAATGTCACCAGACTGCCTAGCTTCTCGTACTGATTTTTCTGAGGGATATCCAAAATAAGGTCTCCACTTGCCATTTTCGTCACTTTCTAACCTGACCCTAAGGCTTTGGTCAAAGATTTTGAAACTATGAATGGTGAAATGAGTCTGGCCTGTTTTTCAAAGTTCTCACTGTGTACAACATGGTATTTCGGAGAGGTCTCGTTTGTGCAGGTGAAACGTGTAAAGTCTTCGGTGCATCCCCTATTGTGAGGGTGACGATCAAGTAGGCAGGGAAATGTGCAGGTTCCCATAGTATTTCGGTCTGTTTTCGGCAGCAATGGCAGCCACCCACCACGGAGCCCAACATGGGGACGCTGCAGAACTTAACGCGTAAGGCTGCAGGCGCCAACCATACATTGCCCCTATAACCTAATATATTATACCCAAGGGAGGGCACATACGCAAGGTTTTAACACTAGCCGCCCTAGGAAATTCGGAAGCGATGGAAGAGAAGAGATGATAGGACAGTAAAAGAAAGAAGATAGGAAAGAAAAAGATTGGAGAAGGGGACAGGAAAACGCGACTGCCGATTTACCCCAGGTGGGTCAGCCTGGAGGTGCCGTCTACGTGAAGTAGAGGCCGAAGAGGCATGTTGCCTCCGCCGGGGGGCCTTAACGGTCCGAACACCCGGTATCAGCTCAACCCCAAGGATACCCTTTTCCCCGGACACGGCTAAGCCGTGCACGGCTACACACGGGAGGGTCCAACCCTCGTGTGCTCGAGTACGTGGTGTCGCAACACACCAAACGCCTGCTGACGCAGATGCCCCTGCAGGGGATTGCAGTCAAAAGCAGATGATCCCTGCATTAAAAATACCTTACACACCCAATAGAGTGTCTTCTTTCTCTCTGGCTCATTTCAAGAACTCAACAAGATAAAGCAAACCGAAGAGTAATGACGTGTGCAGAACACAGGTGCACTTTCAGCTGCTTTCAAGCTGAAAGCAGCTCATTCATGACCTTAAATATTTCATAAATTATCCTTAATTTGTAAATTGACTGTTGCAGCTGTTTTTGTGCTATGAAAAGAACCCACAAAAAATGCTTCTTTTACCATAGTTAGGGTGTATCCAACTAATAACAAATTTTTCAATATGGTAACAAAGGTCACTCTTTAATATCTGTAGGCCGAAATCGCAAAGCTTTTCATTTGTAAGTGCTGTTAGCCATTGGCCAGCCGCTATGCCCAGCATCGCAATTGGCTGGCCCCCGCTCCTACAAGCAGTTCTAGCATAATAATGCTTTGCGAGTATAGCTAATGTTTTGTGAATATTGGCTCAATATTTTAAAGGTCGTCCAAACAACTCTGCAATTTTTTTCCTACTCTGCATGAGCTAATTCAGCCTTGCTTGAGTAAGTACCATGAACAGCTTGGCACACATCCTGAAAAACTGTTGCAGTTTGTGGAGACTCATCCCTGCTCTTGGGACAAAGGAACGGCAACACAGTAGTGCAGACAATCACAAGGGCATTTATGCACCTTTTATACACCAATCTATAGCCAGCCGAATTATTATCGATAGAGCATGCTGACGAAGACGCGACAAATTAGAAAGTCCGACTCATCGCTACAGGATAGCGAGTGAACATGTTCACCCCATGCTGGACACTAACGCCTGGTCGTTCGTGCGTATGGTCACGCGAACAGTGGTGCATTCGGACAATCGTGTTCGTCCATTTCAATGTAGGCCTCACGAGACGGTCTCGCAGAAGCATGGATCGGCACACATCCGGAACGTCCGCGCCGCTTGCCGACCCCGAGCCAAGGAGAAAGAGTACTCTGTCGCGCCCAACTAACCCTGCCATTAGGTGACGTTGCCAGCGAAACAGTTACGCCATCTCTCGTAATGCGCTGCAACCAGACCTACCGCCGCCAACACTAAGCTACGCAGAAGAGCCGGATCCTGGGACACGCGAGACTTGAGAGGAAAATAGCATATAAGGGGATACATGAGAGTCGTGCTTTCTCACAAATTCACGAGTTTAATACATTTGTGAATGTGGCATGCTGAACAAACTTTAGAGAGCTTTACATTAGGATACATAGGTGAAATACATTGTATGTTAGACGCTGTACGTTAGTGTTCAAGGTGAACACATAAGCGAAAGATTTACTATCAAAACGGAAAGCATAACGAAGAATAGCACTCCACCAACGATCTCGGAAGACATAACTAACAACCTGCCTAGTCGCTGCCGACGCTGGCAGCAGCTTGACAGTTGAGCGTGACGCCCAACAAGTGTGTCCGCTCTTTACTGATAGCTTTCAATATGGCATTGTCACGTGGTAGTTTTGAAATTCTGTTTTTTTATTATAAACAAGCACAAATGCTAGGTCGCTCTGAACACTGTTATTGGTAATTTCTTGACATCTTCGACAAATTTTGCATTGACACAGTGACTAATTAAGTTAATGAAATGTTACCCAAATAAATTCATTACTAGCATGATTAATGCACAGTGGGTGCCATTTGCTGAAAGCCATTTGCTTAAAGCACCACCCCCTGTTAGATTAACATTTTCGTAACATTTAGTTGGGACAGCTAGTATACTAAATCATGTTTTATCTAATAAGTATTTTTCATGGTATAAATGTTTCGCGAACCTTCAGTAATTTGCAAGAATCTAGTCATGAAAATTGTATTTTTTACAGTGTGTATATTTAACGTTTCCTTTATTGCATCCTGAGCTTTTATCTATGTGTTAAATTAGCTATTTACATATTATATGGAGGGTGTATTAGAAAATGCTTTAGAAATTTCTTTAAAATGGGGAAGATGTGAAAGAATTCCTTAAGGGTTGTTTTCATCATAGAGGCAAGCTCTTTAATTTAGGTTGAGGTAGTAGTAACCAGCCAAGCCAGACGCTTGATCCTAACACAAGATTTCAAGCTATCATACGGGGGAATTCATAACTGGTTCTAGTCATGCTGCAACAAGGTGACACTGCCATGTTTTGCAGTGTAATTTATTCAGGCTAATTTCGCCAAAACAAACTGAACTGCCCAAGAGCACAACTGTCAAGCTCTTAGCAGGCACCCATGTGGGACACTATTTACGCTTCACCATCAGACTACCATGACGCGAGATGCAGATCACAGCTGCACTGTCTTGCAGTTCAGTTTTGGTTTGTTTTCCGGGTGAAGTAAGCAAGCATTCATTCATTACACTACAGAAACTGGCAGCGTCAACACCTTGCATGCCTGGAAATGATTATGAACTCCTCGAATGACAGAGTTGCATTAAAATCAGTCGTCTGGCTCTTTTGGGCAAAACGAATGTAATTTGCATAATTACTTGTCTATTTACCCACTTGAGTCATTTTGTATGTACACCACTGTGATAAATGCAATCTCGCAGAAATTGTTTATCGCATCTTTCCCATTTTTAAGCATTTTCAAGCGTGATCTTCTGATACACCCTGTATAATGTATATATTTGTTGCTTCATTATTAAGTGGGCTAATATATTACTTTTTCGCTTTGCATTCCCAACTTATGTGCACGCATGTTATGCGTCTTTTTTTTTTTTGCCCCTCCTGCATGGCCCTCCAAGCAAATAGCAAAAAATCAATGAACTACAAACCTGTGCTGCTGGCCTTGGCATCATCAGCATTCATCTCGTCAATCATGTCACTGAGCTCCTCCTTCAGTTCTTGAGTTCCTTTTGATAGCCGAACTTCACAAAAGGCCTCTTCTGCCATGTCAGTTTCACGTAGTTCTTTCAAGAGAGCTTGAGTTTCTTCTATATCTTGTCGACTTGTCATTGAAGCCTCGCAGCTTTTTGGTTTCCTCGCACCTAACCTACACCAAAAATTTGTTTAAAAAAGCACGAGTTCAGACTTTAGAGACAGCAGCATTGCAATACTAAATATGCATCTGCAAAACACAATGAGATGATTGAAAGTGACTTGAGCTTAAGGGAAGAACGTAAGGAAAGAAAGTGGCCAGTATTTAAGCAGATATACTGCTTATAGATTACCTGCTGGCCTTCCGGCCAAATGTAAACTACTCTGTTCACTTTGTCTTGCTGAGTGGCTACCTTGTAAGTAGGTTACCACTAGCAAATGCCATATTAAAGTGTTATCATTGTATTGGCGCCGAGCTTGACCACTGGAAAAGCTAGTGCCACTGTCAGCATGACGTGACATGAGGGATCACGTGGACACAGCGGCTGCGTCAGCTGCTTCGGAAGCGCCAAAGCGAGCTGAAAACGAAAGTTTAAAGTCCCACATGCGGCGCCGTTTTGATTAAGGGGTGAGACTTTACTGCCTTGGGTGTCAACTTGACAACATTTGAAACTACTATAATAGGCAGTGGCTGCCTTTGGAGGCGTGCAGCATGGTAGGCCACTGATCGGTACCGCAGTGCCGGACGTACGTAACGGAGCGTAACACGTAGCCACAGGGCAAGGAGCTGCGTGAAGCTTGGCTGGCGAAACTTAGAACCAGCAGACAGCCATCAGCTACAACTCGGGTATGCAGCAAGCAGACGCGAGGAAGATTTCTGCTACAGCGCCGGGACTGGGCGATGTTCGGTGAGTATAGCAGAAAATGCGCACTGAGACGCTCACTCGCACCCGCTGCCCGGCTAACGTCAAGACGGTTTGTTCTATAAACTTGTTGATGCTAGATACTGGCAAATTCACTGGAACAGAGAGGGAGCGGTAATACGCACATTAAAGAAAGGTATAGCATATGGTCGTGTTTGTGTTATGAATTAATGCACTGGATTACGAAAAAGAAGCAGAGGGAAACCGCTCGCTGAGAAGACCAATAAACATAAAGGGTGACGCAACTTGAGAAATAATATTGAAATGTGCAAGAATGTAGAAGACAAAAAGATTGAGTCGTCGCGACGGCCCATCACAGTCGCCGTAGGCCTCGAAGTCTCTATAATGAAATCATTTTTGAACAGTTCTGATAGCGTCCATGCAACAATGGTTGCTAGTGTACTGTCAAATGCTCATATGCTGCAGCCTAAAGCTCACGGTATGGTGTGAAAACGCGCTCACAGCGAAAGCAAAATGTTGTGCGCGAACATGCGTGCAGACGCGCAGTCAGTCGCTGCGAACCCGTGTGATCGCCACGTTGAAACTTCATTCTATTATCCTCCATTTAGTTATACAGACAGCCCACTATAACAACATATTTCACAGTTTACTCTCAGCGTTTGCCTATCTTTCACGCAAGAAGCCGGTTCGGGAGACTCCATCACTGCGACCGCGCGCAGTGGCGTTCACATGCTGTACGTATTCGGTAAAGAGAGCGTCTGTAAACGATTCTGTGCTTTCAGTTTGCCCAAGATTACTATATCGACGTACTGGCTGTGGCTTAGCTAAGGTTAAGCCCAGGATGCGAAGCATACTAGCCTTTATTTTAACGCGACAGCGTTAAGGAGCTCGTGTCGCAAAAAAGCCGGTGTCGTCGGCGTCGGCTCAGGCGTGCGGCGCTTGCTCAGGCGCACATTTCGTTGTCGCGCCGAACGCTGCGTTGCTCGACGCTCACCGCGTCCGATGCGGGGCGCGTAGTCGCTGCGCCGTAGCAAAGCCACCTAGAAACAGTCTCTGTAGCACACCGCAACCTTCGCTTCTCATTCCAACGAGCAGCTCTGTCTCCAGGAGGCATCTCACCTCGTGAGTGTCTAACAGAAGCAAGCGCAGCTGCTTATATACCGCCGCGAGCGACGGCGCGAGTTGGAGCCCCGTTTCTCCTCTGTCGTGACGTCACGGTGTCACGTGGTATTGAAGGAGACACCGCCGCGCCTGAGGAGCTGGGTTGAGCTCTAGTAATATGCTTCGCATAAAACTTCCCTCATTTTGAGAGTACCCGCATAAATATCCAGGAGGGCTGCCGCGTGTTGTTATTATTCAGCGCCGTAAGCGAAACCTATGAGGAGCGCGCCGCGTGATCCCTCATCTACGCAAGTGAGGCGCTTTCAACAGATGGAGACTCCGCAACTCCTCGCTGCCAATAGGACATTCACCAGCTTTCCTGGCAGCCATTGACACAAAATTCAAAGTGAGAGGGAGTTGACCCAAGCCAAAAGGAGCAATGACATGGGACAAGTGTCAGAGGGCACTGAGACGAGCACACAGCAGGGTGGGAGCAAGAGCCAGCCGATCAACCAAAGACTAATGTTTTACAAAGTACCAATATGGATTCTTTGCACCTCATACTTAAGCCTGCAAAACCCAAACACCATTCGACATAAAGGAAATTAAAAAACCCGTTCACATTTATTTCTAGTGGTGCCGAGTACATTCATACAAACCTCCCAAAATTAAAAGTTGAGTAGACGTGATTAGTCATCACTTTGCTGCACTATCCACTGAGAACTCCCTCCAGTTAATAAAAAATGCTACTATGTGCTTTGCATTGCTTACAGAGCTTAAATCATAACTTAAAGGTATAAAATTGAGCATACCAAAAACAATACATTGCGCTTTGTGGGGTTAAGGAGGCAATACTAAAGCTTCTTAAACTTCGTAAAGTAGCGCCACACTTTGAATAATGCCGCCTCCTCCTCGTGCGCTCTGGCGAAGGCCGACGCAGCATCGCTATTGGTCTAATAGCATCACGTGGGCCTTCGCGCCATGCTTCAGTGCCATGTTCGCTCAAGAAGGGTCTACAGAGTGGCAAGGAGCGAATGTTGGCGCTATTGCTACGCTCGAGCGGTGTAGGCAGCGCCACGGTCGAGGAGGGAGCGTGAAAGAGGAGAAACGAGGAGTGAAGGCGGAGGAGGGGAGAGCCGCTACTTTACGAAGTTTAAGGGGCTTTAGGCAATGCTACTTGCTTGAACAGTGCAGTGTATGTGGCATGTCACATTTAGCACCCATGCTCATAAGCTCTAGCATGCATTCATGGAAATACAGCACAGTTACTTATTTGCCTATTGCTAATTCAAGGATATACATGCCAAGAATAGTCATTTCCAGAAATTGTGTCTAAAGCCCACATGTACCGTACGCACAACAAGATGTACACATTCATTCTCATGTTTTATCATGAATGTATAATTATTAGGGCTGTTCAAATAGTTTTTGAATACAAATTGAATTATCCTTCCTATTTGATTTGTACTCAAGATATAACTAGTTGAAATTGTCACTATTCGTTTCTGCCTAAATAGAAAGGATAACATTTGCTGGCGTTCGAGATGGAGAATGATGTAAGAGGGAACTGTTCTGAATGATTCAGTTGTAGGAGAGCCACGGTTGTTTTGTAGAGACGCCAGTCCCCGAGTAATCACCAAGGGCAGATAAGGACTTTTAAGGACTTTTAAGCAACTTATACATTGTGTCCCAGCTGCCACACCCCATTGCTTAAAAAAATTCAGTGCCACTCCACTCTGAATGAACATGGATGACCAGCAAGGCTGTATAGTGATGAGTATATTGAATTCATATATGGTGATCACTATATTGATTGAATAAAGACACATACACGTGACTTCGTGATTCTACTGTCTTATTTTGTTACCATACTGATCATCGCTTCATCACTATGGTAGACAGCCACAGGCTGAACAACGATGCTGGAAGGATTTTTAGACAATGTCAAGTCTATACATGACCAATGACGCGTAGTTCGTACACTGACACGTGTATAGCATTGAATGCCAAACCTATCCTCCTCGCTGTATTCGGGGCCCTGCAGGCATCACGCATACACTTGGCATTGGCAGCCCGCTCGTCATCTGTGGTCTCCTTCCACCACCACTGGGCCCATTCCCATTTCTGTTTGCAAAGGTGATCTTCACAGGCACACTGCCGTTCTTCGTCGGACGGAAGGAAGCTTACACGATGGTCCAGGCTCATCGCCCGACGCATGCTCAGCGTGAGCGACAAGCGCGTGTCCTAGCCCTAATACAGTTTTGCTGTAAAAAGGAGGATCATTCTACATGGACAAGATGAAGTGCAATTGTTCAGAGTCCACTTGAGAAACTGCCAGTAACTTTGAAAAGAAAAACTGACATACACCTGTATGTAGCATGAAGCTACAAAGGAAACCTATGTGGGTTTTTCAGAAACAAAGCTTGGTAGTTGAAGAAAAATTCATCCTGGAGCCGTATTACGCAACGATACGGTTTCCAAGAATTCAGTTTGGCAGTGGTGTCACATTTGGGTGGTCTGCTGACTTAATGAGAACAAGAGGAAGGACAGGCCAATTAGCGTGCAAGTTTCTGGAAGCGAATGTCACAAACCAAGAAAAAATATAGCAAATTCGGAACGCTCTTCGGTAAATAAAAATAATTTGATGTTATTGGTGAGGTTTATGTTTTTCATTGCGAAATATGTGTGACATACTGGCGGTAAGTGATTTAGCATATTTTGTTTTCTGCGGATGACCGATTTATGCCGCTAGATGGGACACCGTATGCTAGCTTGCTGCATTCGAGGAACCGTTGCTACACTGCCACCTTTTCATTTGTCATTTTCGGAAATTTCACCCACCACTTTTCTTTGCCAACAGTTATGGCTTCAGCAACAGAAAAAATTATGCGGATGACTGATGGCTGGAACAGTGCGATAGTTTCCTCGCTGGCCATGCACTATTGGAAACTCAGTCGCAAAAAATTGCAATGTGCACAGCACTTGAGCCACAGCATCCATGCTGCGTCTGGCAGGGAGATACGATATCTCCAATGGTATTCACAGCGTGTTTACAGGAGGTATTCAGAGACCTGGATTGGGAAGAATTGGGGATAAAAGTTAATGGAGAATACCTTAGTAACTTGCGATTCGCTGATGATATTGCCTTGCTTAGTAACTCAGGGGACCAAATGCAATGCATGCTCACTGACCTGGAGAGGCAAAGCAGAAGAGTGGGTCTAAAAATTAATCTGCAGAAAACTAAAGTAATGCTTAACAGTCTCGGTAGAGAACAGCAATTTACAATAGGCAGCGAGGCACTGGAAGTCGTAAGGGAATACATCTACTTAGGGCAGGTAGTGACAGCGGATCCGGATCATGAGACGGAAATAATCAGAAGAATAAGAATGGGCTGGGGTGCATTTGGCAGGCATTCTCAGATCATGAACAGCAGGTCGCCATTATCCCTCAAGAGAAAAGTATATAATAGCTGTGTCTTACCAGTACTCACGTACAGGGCAGAAACCTGGAGGCTTACGAAAAGGGTTCTACTCAAATTGAGGACGACGCAACGAGCTATGGAAAGAAGAATGATAGGTGTAACGTTAAGGGATAAGAAAAGAGCAGATTGGGTGAGGGAACAAACGCGAGTTAATGACATCTTAGTTGAAATCAAGAAAAAGAAATGGGCATGGGCAGGACATGTAATGAGGAGGGAAGACAACCGATGGTCATTAAGGGTTACGGACTGGATCCCAAGGGAAGGGAAGCGTAGCAGGGGGCGGCAGAAAGTTAGGTGGGCGGATGAGATTAAGAAGTTTGCAGGCACGGCATGGCCACAATTAGTACATGACCGGGGTTGTTGGAAAAGTATGGGAGAGGCCTTTGCCCTGCAGTGGGCGTAACCAGGCTGATGATGATGATGATGATGATGATCCATGCTGCTAGTGCGTTGCAGTCTCGAAACAACCTCATGATCCTAACACAGGCGGTGCATTGACCGTCTAAAATCGAACATCGATCTTGCCCATGCACATGGCACGCACAGGCTCTGCACGCGGTACATGGTGCCTTCGGATCACATCGAAGCACCTCGCGCCACTTCGCTATGTAGCAGACAATGTATTTGGTTTTTGCATGACTGACATGTGCATGACGTCAATATAATATGTGCGAGCACCCCAAGGTGATGGCGTAACCCAGGCGGCGACTAATTACTGCTCGCGAAGTGAATTCTTCGAAAACCTAAGCGTTACAGAATATGGCTCCTGGTCCAGGATTCGAAGCCAGGACGAACACCTTTCCGGGATGGTCGCTCTACCATGCGAGCTAACCAGGAGGCTAGCAGATCGCAGTGCAAGGGCAAATTAATCAACAACACGAAGCACAAGGACACTGAATGTGGCAAATCAGTTCAAATTTTTCCTTTCATTAAACCTTCCTCCACCTTGCAGAATTCCGCAGAACTTGTTAGCCATATTCAGCAATCTTGAGTACCTGTCACCTAATTAGTTATTTGAAATTCATTAGCTTACCTTTTATTTGCCGTTATAATGGTAAGGAAGTGAATAAGTAGCTGTAGAAACTCATACTATATATTAAAATCATGTTTCCGGCGATATACCCATTGCATGTTCATCTTTTGGGTGAAGAGAGAAAACCTGCAAAATGTGAAGTACAGTACAATGCGACTAAGAGCCCACGAAGCACGAGATAGAGTGCCAAATGATCTCATGAGAAAGCAAGCAATTTATCTCAGGCTTGCCACTCAAGGCAGTGTGTTTGCTTAATCTTGGTATGCAATAATCACAGGGAGCTTTTGGTACATTGTGAAAAGAATATGCATGCTGTTATTGTTGCTGCCTGGCCCAGATACAGATGAACACCTTGCTCTCTCACTGAGGCTGTTTGATGGCACTGCTATCCTGTGCACACAGGTATGCAGTCACATTCTATTTTTCTTGAAGCACCAGGTGTGCCTCGCTGGAAACAGTTGATTTTGAAGTTTCTTACGATTCCCTAGAACTGCCCGACAGATTGACAAAAATAACAATTAAATGTTAGCTAATGATTTTTCATTAACTAATAGGAAGACGGGGACTAAATTACTAGCAGTTTCTCAACTAGACTCCAAACAATATGCACACGGTCATATTCACGTAGAATGCTAATTATATTTTCAAAGCCTCATGCATGATTACTTGGACACCCTGTATACAAATTTGTCTTGCTTTAGGCAAGGCAATTATTTGGCCAGTGTCACTTTTCTTTTTCAACAAACACAACACTCACGTGGATCTTGTATTGTGCTGTTTGTTTAATTAGTCATTATCGTGGCACACCAGACAACTGAAACCAGTTTCTTATTTCTGAGCTCCTCAGTTAAGCGGATGTCCAGTTGTGAATGGGAATGACATGCAATATCAGATAATCCAAATAACCTCTTTTTTACCAAGTGGGCTCCATGCAACTTTTTTTTTTCACTCTGTTTAGAAATTAGAAAATATTCAATATTCAATTCAATATTTAGAGTTTTTTTTTTTCGAATGTTTGTATTTAATTCAGAAATTTCACTCTTCGAACACCCTTAATAATTAGTGACTACTGCAAACCTTCACACAACACAGCAATTGTTTTTTGGGTGACACTGGTTGGACATTTAAAGCAGTCTTTCATAATTAACAGCAATACAGCATTACCTTACAACAGACAAGCAAACTAGAATGCCAAATTGGGACATACATTTTGCTTTGGGCTGACACCTTTCGTGAAAGGCCTCGGAGAAGTTGCTCCAGTTGGCTCACACGGGTGGCGAGCTTCCCCTTGCTCACTCGTAGCTGCCCTATCAGCATGTCCCTCTCCTCCAAATGTTCAGCCATTTCTGACAGTCTGCGTTTCAAGAGTTCCTTGGAAGCCTGTCAATTGAAGTAAGTGGTTTCTCAAATGTAACACTCCATATTGAAAAAAAAAAAAAAAAGGCTGGTTGCTATATGCACAACATCATAATGGAGCATTCATCCATATAGTACAGCACCTTCACCATGCTGGTAGTGGCTACTATTTCAGGGATGAAACGATGCAAATACCTTCCTTATGAATGAATCAACTACATTTGGCAGACTTATCCTAGACAGACTTATTTCACAACAAACAGGTTTACTGGAAGTACAAACCACACACCAATAAGCCACTGCTCCCGTATGACTCTGCTCATTCAAAACTGGTCAAGAGGGGCACTGCAAAATCATGCCTTTCTAATGCATTGCACAAGTCTTGTCCTGAACTAATGGCTGCTAGCTTAAATGAACAACCCCTTTGGCTGACTGCTTCTGGGCACCCCACTCATGTACTAGTCAGCGTCCCCAAAGGCATCCTAAAACGGAAGTCATCAAAACTGCCTGATGCGTTAAGGCTTCTGGTGGGAAGCAGAAGCTTGTGACGATTCTGTACATTTACGGCTTGTCACATCAACTAAAAAGATTGGGCAAAAGGTGAACATTCCTGGTTCCTGGTTTTTTCTGCTCTTGACAAGCTTCACAAAATATGCAAGATGACCAATCCAAGTGCCTCGCACAAGATTGCGGGCAATAAGAAGCACAAGAATGAGTTCATCAAATGTGCAGAATTGATTAGGTATACTATACAGATTTCTTGTCATAAGACTTATCTAGGCCAAAGTAGGAGGTGCATAAATGATCACCTCCGTAAACACCGTATAAATGAGAGGGACAAGAGCAGAAGTGGGCTGTAGGAAGTGTGAATCTAGTGACTGCGGTAGTGCCGCTTTTAGTTCCGAATAAAACGCAAACTGAATTGAGCTGCATGCCAATCTATCAAGACTACATCATTCCAAGAAGCAACTTCCAATTGATGTGTGAAATTCTCGAAGCAGAGATAATTGATAGTTTAGGGGATAACTGTGTTCAAGGCGATTGACTTACTTTTGAAAGAATTACAATACTTGCGTTGTCCCCAATTGTTTTGCTAGCTGCACTTGCATGATGTCCAGCCACAAAATGCCTTTATATTACATGCTTCAAGGGGCTCAATAAATTGTTGCAAGTTAGCGCTCATGTGTCTCAGTCTTTTTTCACCATCCTTGTCTGGTTGTGCACTTGAAGTTTTTGCCATGCAAGCAGTGCATTTGAATAATTCAAACAGTGAGCAGTCCTAAATGTGTGAAGTTAAAGCTGTAGGCCAGGGTCACAAGAAAATGTAGATAACATGCTGCTTCAATATTCTCTAGAAATATTCATAAAGTATACTCACGTGCAACGGAATTGGGGGCATACGAAAGGAACCACCAGGTGTTGAAAAACTACCCGCTGAGAGCAAGAAAAAATTTGAGCACCTCCAGTCAGTCCTCTTTGTTCTCGAATAAACTTCATAGTTACATGTTTACCATCTGTACACATCATTCATAGCACGGGGAGTCAAATAAAAAGTAAGCATGTGAATTTAACAGACAGCAAATGACAAACTATGTCAAGGACTCGCAGGCTCATGTACAGTGCTCACGGAATGAAACGCGTCAATTTAGGGCTAAGTAATTCGCATACTTTCGTTTCCACCGGCTGCAGTTCATGCCACATAGATGCAATTCTGGCATGTACACCTGCATCGGAGTCCTCGTCACCTTTGGTGACTAAATTCCTTGCGACATGACATGGTGCACTCGTGTACTTTGCCCATATACTGGGTTCCACTGAGCGCTCCATGTCGAGTTTCATTCCGTGAGCACTGTACAGCAGAAAATCACTGATACGTTCCCACTAGGTTTTCTCAGCTCTGACACTCTGCACGGGTCATGCATAGTCAAACCGCCTTGTAATGAAGTCACATAGGCCATGAAAATACCTTTGTTATATCCAATATCCGTCATAAGCATACAAGCAGATATTGACGGCATTTTGAGGCTTAGGTAATTTGATTCTCTGCTACAAAAGTCAAGTGGAAAAAGAGTATTACAAGAGCATCATGTCCATTGCACTTGCAATGTTGCAATTGCTCGACACAGGACGTCGTAACACTGCATTTCTGGCGGTTATTACATTGCGCACTTTTGTGTGGCGTCCTGAGTGAAGGAAGCAACCATCATTTGCTTAATAAAGAAAATATGAGTTTAGCCCTTACAATAATTGAAACTTTTTCGCATCACTCTCGTGCGCGTAATCATGCAAAGACAACTGTTGCCGTGACAAAAAACAACAACAACAAAAGAACGCTCGTGAAGTCAGAAGGCCATTTTGTTACTGTACTGCCTGTTACTCATAGTGGCATATTTTGTATTTGACAGAGAATTCAAAAATGAAGAGAAGGCAATTATGCATGCATAAAAAAATGAAATATAGTCGCATTAAGTATAGCTACTTTAACCTCATCATACAGGACTGAAGGCATTTTTATTACCAGTGCAAGAACAGAAGAAAGTTCAGCAGTGCCAGCAGAGTAGGCAGAAGACGAAGTTGAATATGCACAAAAAGCACCAAGGAAGAACCTGAACAGAAACTGTGCTTTGCACTTTCACATATAGCAGGAACTTTCTGCGAGTTTTGTGCAAAAATGTGGCATTGGAGGGCAATACTATAATTGGTTTACTGCAGACAGTGCATTTCATCATCAAACAATCGGCCAAAATCACTCGTAGCAAAGCGCCGCCGTGTACATTTCAATGCGCACCGCTGAATGCCTATCCACACTAATGCGGCAACAGTGCTGCCACCTATAGCTTGAACTCGCGGTCAATAGCAGTAGCATACTCCATTGAAGTAAAGCATGACCAAACTAATTTCATATTTACTTAATTATATCTGCGTTTGTTATAGCAAGGTTTAACTGTATTAGCATCCAATTTGTTATGTTTCTATTTCCGGTTATGTTCAAAGGCTGCAACACTGCACCTGTAACACCGCAGTGTCAGTGGTTCCTGTGTTGACTGCTGCATTTCACCACAAGGGTTGCCAACTATCCCGAATTTAGCAGGACAGTCTGCTTTCAAGTACGCGTCTGGTGTCCCAACTTGACCTAGCTGGGAAGGCCAAATGTACAAAGTTCTGCTTTCCTACTGTATGACGATAAACATACCAGATGTCTTTTTATAAAGCCTGACAGCTATCATTGTGTCTTGTTGCATTATCATATACATAAAAGTGGTTTTATTTTTATTGTGTTTATTTCTGTTGTAGGCGCTAACCTTCACAGCTCCTCTTTCGGTATTGGCAGCTGTGTTAGCTAGGCAACTATACTGCAACTTTTTTGTTGCGAATTTCATCATGGTAGAACTAAAAGAATTTGTTCAACCTTGTATGTGCATACTGGAACACTGACAGTGTCGGTCATGGCACAAAAAAAAAAGCTCTCGGCAACTGTCACATGGTACACAGCATGGACATTTGAGCAATTTTATTTTAGGCATAAAGCCGTCTAGATAGTAAAATGGCTGACCTACAAGTAGACTGCATTACATGCGCACACAGGTAATAAGCAGCTAATAACATGCAATGCAGCTATTGTTGTAGGTTGCGTAACCATAAGAAGCTCATAACTACTAACATGCAATAGGATAAGTTTCAGTTTGCCAAGTGCCATGACACAGCCACCATGTTGAATGCATAAAACACGTGCCATCGGTTGATGTACACCTCTCCCATTAAGGCCATGCACCACCGGTACAAAGTGCATGAGAGACGTGCCAGAACTTTATCCTAAACTACACAAAACCCACGAATGTGGTGCATAGTTTCCTAATGGCAGACCATGAACATGCACGAGTATGCACTGGATTGGATAAGCTCAGTGATCGTTTAGCTCATCTAGCTTTTTGAGTGGCAGGAGATGTGACGCAACTAATTGAAGGGTGATAATGACGGCCACCTGGTGCTGAGAACAACTCTCTGCAGCGGCCTCTGGGATTGCATGGCACAGCTCATTTTGGAACAACTTTGAAGTAGTTTCTCTTCTTTGTAGCATGGATGTAGCAGCTTTATGGAATGCAGCAGATTGGAGGAACTGTAGCAGCATTCTTACCACTGCGATGCCAGTGCTCCAATAGCTCTCCAACTTCTGAATGGGAAGTTAAAGAGCTAGTGAATAAGTTAAGGTACTCGAGCAACATTCTGCCAAACAAAAATATGTTGGCTTCCCATGGCTAAAGCAACCGCAGCAGGACTGTCCTTGTTGGTGCAACAGCCCGTGCTCTGCCAGTCTGAAGGAATACATGCACGAATCTGGTGCCACTGACCGATATGGATCGGGCTCTACACCGTGTGTCTGACGTGCAGCCTTGATGCACTGACAGAGAAAATGCATTTCCCATGCTCCCTGACTGGCTCTGCACTTAAGTGGAGACGTTGCGGCAACGTCAAGTGGTGACCAGCACAGTTTGTGTGCTAGAAATTTCTGGCTATCCTGCGGATACTAGCTAAACGATTCCACTTGGCACAGCGGAAGTGTCTCCACCCTTGTCATTTTCACTTCTCTTGTGGAGTAAGCATCTCTAAGCATACTTTAACTATGTGATCAGACACGATGCACAGCGAGCAGAGCTACAGAAGTGGGCACAGCTCCAGAGGCTGGGAATCACGGTGATGCTGCTAGCTCGTAGATAGCTCTATTGGTCTAGGCGGCTTTCCTCCCTGACCTCAATCTGAATTCAAATCAAGCAGAATGGCTTATACATCTCAAATGGCCACAAGCTCAGAGCGTCTGCATGTCATTTTCTGTCTTCTGATATAGTAGTACCTTGTTGCCCTGTATGTTCTCTAAATCTGTAATAAGTGGTCTTCTAGAGCACTGTTTATGCTGTCCTAATATTTTATTCACCTTTTTGTCTGTGACAACAAAACATTGTGAGTGAGGGGAGTTTCAGTACAATAAAGTTTTAGAATTAAGCTATTAAAGGACTCGGAGATAAGCACAATCGTGTAAACACGATTGAACAAAGCACACATTTATGCAACTCGATGTAAAAATGCTATGTTACACAGTACTTGCCGACAAAGCCTTGCAAGCAAAAGTTCTAAATTGCTGAATAATTTGTAAACCTCTTGCTTGTGAATCAGCTTTTTTAAGGCTATGCCATGGCAAATATCTCCAAGATTATTTGAAAGCATTCTGGTACAAGACATAGCTGATATGTTGAATGTGCGTGCATGGTCGTAAAGACAATGAGGCATTAAAAGCAATAATGTGAGCACGATGTGATGTACGGAGTTGCTTTTGACAATATGACTTGATTTTATGTTGTAGACAGATAAGCATGACTGTGGAATTCCAAATGAAGCAATAAGTGGAGCTTAATATTGGTGACACCGGAATGTCTTGAATGCATGGTTTTGGAGATTCCAGCGAGTAGATTAGGAGTGTGGTCAAGTGACTAAATGGTGTAGCATATGTAGGTTTAAAATGTCTCATACATACCTTATGAGCGTTCACGTACGTGCAAGACTGCCACATGTACGCAACATGCTGGGGGCGAGTCCCCATGTCGTTTAGCTACATTACAAGTGCTTAAAATGTAGTTTAAACGACAGGATTAGACCCAGACGTCTGACTAATTTGTCATAGGCAGCAGTGTGTGTTTAGAAAAAGTTGATTTAAACAATGGATGATACGAACACTGAGTCACAATTACGGCACAATTCCAACAGGACGATAACATACAAGAAACGAAGGATTGTATACATGGCACGTTCTCAAAGTAGTGTCCGAGTCCTCACTCATCAACATATAACACAGACCCACGGAAAAGCACAGGTAAACAAACTAATTGTCATATATCTAAAATGATGTTCAATATATACAGTGTACACAATGGTTATGTACAATGATGATATGACAGACACTTTACATAATTTTGAAGTGATGCTATGAGATGTGTATATACAAAAATGATCATGTATAAAGGCACATGTACACACAGAAGTTACAGGCACTTACATTCTATGCACATTCAATGAACACTTCTGATGTCCTGGCTACAAGAACCAGGCTGGTCGAAAATTAAGCTGTATGCGTCCATCAGCAACCGACAGGAAACGGCATGACCTTCTCTCGAAGGAACTCTTCTTCCTCGCAAGGAAGAACAACTCCTCTGACAGTAGCTCAATGTAGATCCGCCTCAGAAGTGGAAACAGAGCACGGCGACGGTGCCCCGCAGCAACTGCCTCGCACCGGCACGCCATAGACAAAAGGCCCCCGCAGCAATTAAAGGTCGCGCAAAGCGGCCACGTGAGCAGCTACCAGATGTGACAAAGCGGTTAACTCCAAGGCCACGGAAACCAGCATGCATGGCCCTCCAAAACATCCTGGCAACGACGCATTGCAGCAGCACATGTTTATAGGATTCCTGAACGGGGCAATTGGGACACAGCGAAGATCGGACTACACCCCACCACTTTAGCCTATCCCGAGTTGGAAGCACTTACCACCCTATACGCCACATGACATCGCCGAGGTGGCCAGGCAGAAATGACGTTATTGCCAGCCAACGGCCGTGGCCGTTGCTTGCCTGCTTGCTTGCTCCTCACTTGTGACGCTTACCCACTACGGGGGGATTGGCGAAGAAGCCGGCAGTTAAATGGAAGGGGAGTGCGAAAAACCTAAACTCATGCTCGGCGCACCTTTATTTGCAACACGGGAAGGGGTTGGGCTCGCACTTGACCAGGGCAGAGGGGCCGCAGGCGGGTGTCGCGAGAAAAAGTGCTCGCCTGAGAATACGTCCCGTAGTACACAAATTTCCCTCTTGCCTACGCCCCTGAGGTGAGACCACATTCACACGCGAGCTACTCAAAATTTGCTTTTCTGCAACACTTGCTGTTGTGTAGCAAATATAACTGATAACGCATTCAGCCAATACTGCTGTCATGATCCTGAAAATCAATACTCAGTCCGTCTGCGTTCACGCTTCTTGCAGCAATATACATGAACTTGAAAAAGCAGCATAGGTCGCAACAGGCGTTACCAGGAAGATGAGGAGGTGAAAAACGTTACCATGGTTGTCGCGAAATCGTGTAGCTGAGGAAAACTTGGGCGTAGGTGTGCGACCTTCTAGAGCTGGGTTGTAGGAACCTACTGGTGGCACATCATCTGCAAGAAACAAACAAGCTGTGTTGACAATACGCACTACGGAGTAGAAACAAACAAAACAACATGCATAAGAGTGCAAAGTGTACCGGTGCTGCCAGGGAAGCGGGGCGCTTTCGGAAAAGACATTGGGAAAAGGCAAGCTAGCAAGCACTAGCTTTACCAGACGGCCTAACTAGTGCTACTGCTAAGCACAGCGACTTTAGACAGCCTTCGCCGCCTGAAAGCAACAGGCTGCAGGCTCGCACATAGAATAAAGAACCAACTTTGGCTCACAGCTGACAGAATAGGGATCCACCCGACCCAGCCAGAGTACGCATTCTCGCACGTCAAAACGGGACAACGTCGCCGCAAACTAGCGGCATGCTAGCGGTTCAAATTTGAGCGGACCAATCAACAGAGTCAGTTGCTCAAATGTTATTGGTCAAAACCATGGACCAACTTTGGTCTCTAGTGTACCGTTCGGCGTTGGGAGTGAGGACTGTTTCCGAATGACGATGGCGCTGCGAGCAGTCCTAAAAGCTTGGTGGCGCAGCCCACCACCCCATTCCAAAGGGGACGCTCGTAACATACGTCCACCTATCCCATCCATCCGTGCTACGGCACGGCCAGGCGCGGCGCTCGGCTAAGATGGCTAGAATTTCTCGGCAAGGGTGGCTAGAATGGCTAGAACTATACTTTCGGCAAGGAATAAGCGCGCTAATCTCGGCAAGAGGTGGTCGCAAAAACCGTTGCTGTGTCGGCTGCGTAGTCGGTGCTCGCTGTTTCCATGTGGAATGAGAGCAGCGAAGCATTAAATTATCTCAGCATCTACAATGTAGAGAAAGAAGTCTGGTCAAATTCTAACGCATTCAAACGCAAAAAGTAAGCGCTACCAAATCATTAGCCCGCCCGCAGGTATGCAGACGCCGCGAGAAACTACGGCGCCCTAAACGGATGGATGGATGGATGTTATGAACGTCTCCTTTGGAACGGGGCGGTGGGTTGCGCCACCAAGCTCTTGCTACTATACTGCTTAATATTCTACCTAGGTTAAACAATGAAAAAAGACGCAAAAAAAAACACTATGAACTACCACGCCCAAATTTTCTGATCCCCTATTGCGAACTGTGCTTTTGTACGTCTCCGTCTTTTGTCGTTTCCCTACTTTTCTTCCACCAATCCTCCAGTCGCCTCTTACTAATGTCTATTGCGGACATGTTTGCTTTACCACTGCTCCCTCTGAACCCAAGGGCTTCAAGGAAGCCAGTGGTGCCTAAATCGACCGCTGGGTAGACGTCTTCACATTCCAATAAAACATGCTCCGTAGTTTCCCTAGCTTTACCACAGCAAGCACATGCTTCTTCTTCCTTCTTATATCTCACTTTATAGGTGCGTGTTCTAAGGCATCCTGATCTCGCTTCGAAAAGTAATGAGCTTCCCTTTGAGTTATCATAAATGGTTTCTTTCCTGATTTCGTTTTTTCCTCTTAAGTAGTTACTCATGGCAGGTTTCTTTTCCATATTGCCGCCACCCATGAGATTAATTCAGCTTCTCAGACTTTCCGCTTGACCTTTGTTGTTGTGTTGTCCACCCTACAGGCCGCATACTTGCTGGTAAGCTTCCTAGTTCTTTTCCTCCACTGTGAATCAATGTTTTTCCTGTACAGATACCTGAACACTCTCCCAGCCCATTTACTTTCTTCCATATTCCTCAGTCGTTCTTCATACTCAATTTTACTGCAAGCTTCCCTCGCTTCAAAACTAGTCCAGCCCATGGCACCCTGCACAGCTTCATTTGTACTCTTCCCGTGAGCGCCCAATGCGAGGCGACCCACTGACCTTTGGTTCCCGTCGAGTCCTGATTGTACCCCTGATTTATAGCAAACAACCGCATTTCCAAAAGTAAGTCCTGGAACCATTACACCTTTCCACATACCTCGGAGGACCTCGTACCTATTGTATCCCCATATAGCGCTCTGTGCTTCATTATGGCTGCATTTCTCTTCCCCTTTACTGTTATGGTTTTTTCCTGTGTTTCCAGATATCCATTGCCTTCGTTTATCCATATACTAAGGTATTTATATTCTGTTACCGAGGTATTTCTTGGCCCTGTATCTCCACTGTCTGTTCACTATTTTCATTGAATACCATAACACCTGATTTTCTAACACTAAACATCAAGCCTAAATCGTTGCCTTCCTGTCCACAGATATTAGCCAGACGTTGCAAATCAAATTGTTAGCTAGCAACACAATGTCATCCGCATAAAATAAACCTGGGAGTTGCTGCTCTATTACTGTATTCGCCTGTTTGTATGAGAGATTAAACCCGATATTACTTCCTTCTAGTGCCCTCTCCATCCTCACCATGTACATCATAAACAACAGCGGGGATAAAGGGCACCCCTGCCTCAGTCCCTTGTTGATATGAACTTTCTCCTCGCTCCTCATCCTTTCCCATTCAACGCAAACGGTATTTTCTAGGTAAATCTCTCTCAAAAGCTGTATACAATCGTTACCTAAGCCTTCCCCTTCCAGGATATCCCACAATATGTTGCGCTCCACGTTGTCGTAGGCTCCTAGTAATGTCTAAAAAGGCCACATACAACGGTCTGCTTTCTGCTTTTGATATTTCAATACACTGAGTAAGAACAAACAAGTTGTCATCCAAACGCCTACCTATTCTGAAACCATTCTGAAGCTCTCCCAAAATGCCATTATTCTCTGTCCATGCTTGAAGCTTTAATTTGATTGCCTGTATTGCTAGCCTGTATATTACCGATGTAATGGTCAATGGCCTATACGAGTGAATTCTGTCTTTCTCCCCTTTTCCTTTATAAATCAAATTCATTATACTTTGTCGCCAGCTGTCTGGTATTCGTCTACCTTTTAAAGTTCTTTCCACTGCTTTCACCAGAGCTTCCTTACTTTTTGGTCCTGGTTCATTTATCAGCCTAATGGGAACCTCGTCTAGCCCTGTGGCTGTACGCTTAGGAATTTTCTCTTCCGCTTTCTTCCAGTTTAAATTTGTTAGCACCAGCTGCTTTTCACCCTTGGGTCTCTTTCATGCTCTTTTTTTCCTTGGAAAGATTCGGCTGTTTCTTTTCGGATGTAATTTATTGCCGCTTCTCCTTCGAGTCTGTTTTCATCTTCGTCTAGGATATGTTGTATTGTTGTTGACTTCCTGCGTAATAATTTTATGTGGTTCCAAAATATTCTAGGTGCGGCCTTCTTTTTCTCACGTATTTCTGACAACCAATGTTCACTTTCACCTTTTAATTTTGCTTGCACCAGTATTTGAACCATAGACTTTTTCTCCCGGTATATTTCCCATTTACTAGTAACTTCATCCTGTGGCAACTGCGTCTTCTTTGCCTACCTGTGCTCTCGAGATGCTTTCTGTCGTTCGGCGATCGCTTCTCGTATCTCCTTGTTCTACCAGCTTTTCGGTTTCTTTTTTCCTTTCCAACGAACATGTTGGTTCTCTTTCCGTATTTCTGTCTTTATTACACTTATAAGCTCACCATATTCCCACTCTTTACTTGGCCATTTGCCAAGTGCTTCCTCAACTCTAGTGACTGTATTTGCTATTTGTTCAGCGTTCAAATTTGGACTGGCCATTTTGCTCTCCTTGCTCTCTTTCCCAACTACATATCCCATTTTCAATATGATGCGTTTATGGTCACTCCCTATGCTGTTAAACCCTTCCTCATCGATGACCATTTCTCTCAACTTATCATGAATTCCTTCTGTCATCAGACAGTAATCAATGGTCGATTGCCGGTTTTCCACTTCCCACGTGATCTGTCCTTCACACTTAGGCCCTGTATTCACGATCACGAGGTTATTTTGCTCACAAAGGTCCAGCATTGACTTCCCGTTATTGTCAGTATAGCCATCTAAATCCTGTATGTGGGCATTCATGTCACCTAACAGGACAATTTCAGCACCACTCCCGAAACCCTTAATATCAGCGCTTATGCATTCCACTAACTCTTTATTTTTCTCTGTGCAATTTTTTCCGGTCCACAAATACGTAACGCCCAGCCAAGTTTCTTTCCCACTTATTGTACCTGATAACTAAAGATGCTCTTGACATTGTGAATTTACTCTTTTCCATTTGGCTCCCTGATGTATGAGCGTTCCGACTCCCCCTCCCTTTCTTTCCGACTTAGTTCTGTTGCACCCTTCCCAAACATAATTGTCAATAACTAGTGGCTCTTCTGAGTCTCTAAGGTGCGTTTCTGTAACCGCATACACCCCTATTTATTCTCTGTGTAACTGCTCCTCAATCTCTGCCCACTTTTCCTTTCTTCTGCCGCCCTGCATGTTTATGTAACCTATTGCATGGCGAGCTCTTTTTCTTGTTTTCCTCCTTTTTCTATTATCGACAGCGATGCTCTTCTGATGCTCCCCTAGGGGACCTTCTTCATTACTATCTACTCTGACCTCCTGAGCGCCCGCGGGCCCTCTAAAAAAGCAACAGCGCGACCACCAAGTCGCCAGCCCACTTCTCGTGCTAACCTGTAATTGAAGTGGATCCCGTCTCGTTTAAAACCACCGCAACTTCTCACTTCCCTGTTTACTTCGACAACCTCGAAGCCTTTCTCTCGGCTCATTTTCCATATTGCCTCATTAGCAGCCACTACGGCTCTTTGCACCTGACTGTCACGCACAGGCACCTCCGGCACCGTGCACACCACGATCTGCACCTGAGGGGATAGCTCACGCAAGTCGTCCATCCCCTTCGCCAAGCGCTGGGCTAGTCCTGGCCCTTTCCTGTTTAGGACGTCATTTAGCCCACCTGCTACTATGACGAGGTTGCGCACGTGGGCATTTTCCGTGAGCTTTTCTTTCGCCCGCTCCATGACAGAACCCAGTGTGCGCCCTGGAAATGTCCCTACCGCCACTCTTTTATCGCCTTTCACCCTCTCCACAATTGCTTTTGAGCACCCAGCCAGGTTTGAATCGCCTGCAATAATCACCCTTTCACTCTCTCCTACCTCTCCCTGCTTCCCTTTGTCATTTTCCGCGTGATTCGGACTCGACAAGGGACATTGTCCCCTCGGCTCCTGCTTTTTCCGCGTAGCGGCCTCAAGGTAGGTGCTGCTCTTTCCAGCTAACCCATCATCACCCTGCCTGCGTTCCGCGTATTTCTCTGACCCTCCCGCACCTGTCGCGTCGGGGGTCTGCGTTCCATTGTCACGCACATTCTCGGTCACAATGGCGGTCCTGTTCAGCTTTTCCTCGGCTGCTTCCAGTCTCTTTTCAACTACCTTCCGTGCCTCACGCTCCGTGTTTAGCTCATTTTTGAGCTCTTGCACCTGTTTGAGAAGCTCTTCCTGGAAACTCTCCATTTTCTGCATCCTACTATCGACATCACATTGTGTGCCGGTTGATTCGACGCCCTCTCCATTCTCACCCGTCTCGTCATCTGCCTTGAGGGTCGCCCGCCGTACTGCCTGCTTTACCGGCTTTCTCGCCATGTATTGCACGGCTTTTTGCAAATACTATAATACTATATCAATGCAGAGCACGTGCCTTCTAGGAAAAACGATACGCACAGGATCCAAATCCTCAAAATGCCGCAAAGCAACTCTCACCACTGTGTCATAAACAATCAATGCCGCGGAGACCAAAGGTATGACGCGCTCAACCATGCGGTCACGTTCTCACTTTTCTACCAAACACGCACAGTAACTTGCCACTTACAAGCTACTACTTAAAGACTACAAACACTCAACGTCCCACTAGGCTGCGCATGTTGGAACACGTGGCACGAAAGGACGCTCTAATCATCTTGCAAAACAAACGTACACGAAGCACACCCGCGCACCCGAAATACGAGAGACAAATAAAAAAGGAAAGAAACGGAAAAACCCCCAATTACTATTTCAATGCAAAAAACAGCAAATAAAAACAGAAGCAAGCTCGAAGCATGCACAAAAACGAGAGACAAATAAAAAAAAAAGGAAAGAAACGGAAAAAACCCCAATTACTATTTAAATGCAAAAAAACAGCAAATAAAAACAGAAGCAAGCTCAAAGCATGCACAAAAACTTATGATTTCGACATCGCCACGGAGCCCCGAAAAGCACATCCATTCGCCACAAAATCCAAACCCCGGCCCGGCCGGCCCGGCCGGCGGGCAGCGCCGTCACGCGGCAGGAACGCGTTTTGGGGCCAGCTTCCGGAGGCCGGTCTTCACACCTCCCCATTCTAGCCACCCTGGCTATGGTGCCTCGCATGGTGCCTCGGCAGGCTCTCGGCCGCCCCATGGCCGGCTGTGTGTTGGCGAAGCGCGCGCGCATTCGGCGCAGTTTATAACCATTCCTCTCTCTCTCTTTTTTTATGATTTTCTGTCGCCGCGTGCTTGTGCCGCATTAAAGCAGTATTTGTTACGGGTGTGATAAGAGGTTTTAGCTGAGTAAAGTGGTATTCGTTCGCGAAGACTTTTTTTTTTGCTGAACCGTATGAAACATGCCTGTGGAGTGGGGATACGACTCGGAACACAGAGCGACTGCGCAGCCTAGAATAGGTCGAGCACGGAATTTATTATTCATGAAATACTTCTGCCCTTTGGCAGCCAAGGCTGCAGTAGTTAAAAGTAAAATAATAAATTCATCATCCCTACGTGAGTGAATGCGAAAGCATTGCGACCACCGCTCGATGCCTGTGCTCTTTCAGTCGTCATGCCCTAATTTAGGCAATTGCCTTAATTAACACCAAAAGCCGTGCGTTGGGCTCCCAACAAAGGTCTTGGGCTTGAGTGTTTAATTAACTGTAATTTAAATAACGGCCTAATTAACACGAACTGTCGTGTTTTCGAGTGCCTTAAAGGGACCCTGAAACGATTTTGGCGATTTTCTACAAACGTACTGAGTCGTTAGAGTAGGTCCTTCTGATCATTAATTGACACATCTAAGTGCTCTGCGTAAAGCGTGTAATTTATTATAAGGTTTTAAAAATGCACATCGCTGTCGATCGCAGCGCACTGCTCGGCGGAATTTTAAGCCGCCCCTACCCATATGATGCATATAACCCATATGACGTCACATGGGCGAGCTATCTGACTGGCTGACCAGGGCGCGTGGTCGATAATTTTTCCAACTTTATGGTGAACAAATGATGCTCGTAATAGTTGGAATGTTAGTTACTTTGTTTTTGTAAAAAGAAAATAACTTAAAGAGAATACACAAGAATAGTTTTTTAGTACACTTGAGCACTTCCGGCACACAGCAAGTGTCGTCTGCTTGTGTTACAACGTGCGCAGTCTTTGACGAGAGCTCCACCGTCAGTGTCGATCAGTCTTTTCGTGAGCACGATGAATCACCCTTGTTGCGTTGTGGGCTGCAGACGTAGCGACTGGAAAGATGTGAAGTTGCGACATCGTGTCTCTCTGCAAGGCAGCATACGAGCGAACTGGCTGCTGCGCATCGGACTGCGGCTATCCGATAGGCGCCAGGATTTGCGCGTTTGTGGCCGTCACTTTAGAGCGGAAGATTACTAACGCAATAGCGTTTCGCAAGTCCGGTATTAGGGCAAACACAAGCGCAAGGGGACAGGGTCTGGCCGCTTGACTGCGCCGGGATGAGCCATGAGATGAGCAGAAAGGTAAATGTGAATGGTCTGCACGGTGCAGCCACCTGGTGGCACAGAGCTCAACCATACACAGTAGCAGCAACGAAGTGCATTCTTCTTTGCTGCTGGTGTGTATTTTTCGCAGGAGTGTAATCATCAACACGTTGTTCTTATAAATGTTTAAAATGTTTTACACTTGGTTAGAGCAATATTAGCGCTTCGTTTGACTGGTTAAGCGCTGCGCCAACAAGTGTCTGGACAGTGCAGACCGATCAGGCTGCTCACGTACGTCTACTCTGAAGTTCCTTCATCAGCTTGAGTTTATGCCTCCAGTCATTTGCCGAAATGACCAGCTTGCCTGTGGTTACCGGAATACCGGCCACCTTCGGCGCTACGACAGAATGCTCGCAACGCACGCTGC